>NC_134522.1:36307648-36607648 GCF_027942865.1 Odontesthes bonariensis | reverse complement strand
AGGAGCTGTTCAGGAGGGGCCGGGGATACATCCCCTGGTAGTACGAGGCCTCCAGGGGCTCCATGCCTCTCCCTCCCAGACCGGAGGCCCCCCCAGCGTTGTACGAGGAGTACTGCAGGGCCTCGTAGGCCTTCAGGTCCAGTTTGTGCTGCTCTGAGGACGACATCAGGTTGTTGATGGAGAACGGGTGGTTGAAGGAGTAGTGGGGGTCTCCTTTGATGTGCAGCGTGGACTCATGGGCCATGGGGTGGGGGGGCAGTGACAGAGAAGACAGGAGCTGGGGGCCGGACCCCTTCAGGTCTGACACCCCGCCAACACCTCCCCTCAGATCCAGGCCGGGGGGCGAGGCGCCCTGGCTGGAGGAGGGTGCAGATGAGTCCAGGAGTCCAACGGGTTTGAGGGGGTCTCCAGCAGGAGATGCCCCCTGCCCCCCCCCCTGGGCCCCCCCCTGCTCCTTCCTGCCCTCGGGCTTCCCTGACATCTTCTTCTCGCACTTGAACCTCTTCTGGCGGCGCAGGTAGCAGCCGTTTTCAAACATGTTCCCAGAGTCCGGATGCAGGGTCCAGTAGGACCCCTTCCCCGGCTTGTCCGGGGAGCGGGACACCTTGACGAAGCAGTCGTTGAAGGACAGCGAGTGCCGGATGGAGTTCTGCCAGCGCTGCTGGTTCTGCCGGTAGTACGGGAACAGGTCCATGATCCACTGGTAGATCTCGCTCAGCGTCAGCATCTTGCTGGGGGCCTGCTGGATCGCCATGGTGATGAGCGAGATGTAGGAGTAGGGGGGCTTCGCGTGCGGGTAGCTGCGCCTGAACGCCTTGTTGTCGCGCGCTCGGTTCAGCCCGCCGCTGCCGTACACCATGCCGGGGCTCATGGTGGGACTCATGCCGCCGTACGGGTTCAGGCCCATGGAGGCCTGCTGGGCCGACACCGAGCTCATACTGGAAGGACTCAGCGCCCCCCCCATGGAGGCCACGCCCCCGCCCAGACCCGACATGGCCGGCGGAGCGGAGCCCCCCATGCCCCCCACCGGCGAAGGACTCAGGCCGGTCCCGCTGTATGACATGTTGAAGGAGCCCGCCGTGGTTCCGCTGCTGGACATGTAGCCCGACATGGAGCCCATCCCGAGCCCAGAACCCATCCCGCCGGCTGCCATCGGAGAGTAGACCTGCAGAGGGACCAGAGTCAGTTAGAGCCAGGTGGACCCGAGCAGAACCTTCTAAAGGACCCCCCATCTGTTGGAGTCAACCAGACCCACTTTCACCACATTTAAACACGCGTTTAAAGGTCAGAACGGATCCCAGAACCAGTTAGAACCAGTTATCAGCCACTAATATCAGACCCGGGCTCTCTTAACCCGGACCCAGCCGGGCTACTGAGTTAGTAGATCAATAAATGAATAAATCACTTTTCAGGCGGAATAACAAAATCATCTTTTTTCTGTGTATTATAATTGTTAATCAATTATTAGACCAATAATAACAACAATAACAATAATATTAATAACAAAAATAATCATTGAAATAATAACAAACATTTAATAACAATAATCACAGTAATATTGTTATTATTATTAATGATAATAACCACAGTAATATTAACTCTAATAATAGTAATAACAGTAATATTGTTATTATTGATATTAATAATAATAATAATCACCACAGTAATATTAACACTAATAACAATAATAATAACAATCACAGTAATATTATTATCAATAATAAGAATGGTCATATTAATAACGGTAATATTGTCACAGTCACATTAAAACTCATAACAATAACAATAATAACAGTAATATTGTTATTATTAATATTAATAATGATAATATTATTAATGATAATAACAATCACAGTAATATTATTATCAATAATAATAATGGTCATGTTAATAACGGTGATATTAATAATAATAATAATAATAATGATGATAGTGATGAACTGTTTTCATTTAAACCGGATGCAGCGGCTCTGTGTGTGAAATCAGTTTGATGACAGGAGCTCGCGCCGCGGAGCTCAGACCTCAGTTAGACTGATTAAAGCTCCAGCTTCATTCTGCTGAGATACGTTTCAAATGTTCAGGTGTGTCTCAGATATTTCAGATAAACTCATCCCACCGTGATTTTTATGGAGAAATGTATTTTTAGTTTAATGATAAAGATGCACGTGAGAGACAGCCGGAGTTGGTCCCTTTGTTTCATTCAGACAGAAGGAAACAGGCCAGAATCATCTGGGTCAGTGACCGCGTCCAGCAGCGGTTCTGGTGTCATTATTTGATTGGATTCAGAGAAATGAGCCACAGATCTTTGCTGAGTACTTTTCTATTTGATAAAAGATCAGCTGGTGCGTCTCTGCTTCATGAGAAATGTCTCTGACGGTGGAGCTCAAAGAATGTGCCGAAAAGGCCGCGCGCAGTCAGAAGGTCCATTTCAGAATTTAAAAAAATCCAAAATCAGTTGAACTCAGAGTTGATTATTTTGTTGTCCCGTTTCAGCAGAATTTTTCTGTGTTTGATGGATATGATGTGGACATGAATCTAAAGTGTGAACATGTCCCGCAGCCGGAACGGCCTGTTCCCTTTCTGCTCTCTTTCTGTTCTTTTTTTGTTCTCTTTAGGGTTTTTTGTTCTCTTTAGGGGTTTTTTGTTCTCTTTTTATAATATTCTTATTATTTTTGTTCATTATTTTTTATCTTTTTGTTCTCTTTTTGTTATTTTTTGTTCTCTTTTTATAATATTTTTATTATTTGTGTTAATTATTGTTTTATCTTTTTGTTCTCTTTTTGTTATTTTTTGTTATTTTTTGTTATTTTTTGTTATTTTTTGTTCTCTTTTTATAATATTTTTTGTTATTTTTGTTAATTATTTTTGTTCTCTTTAATTCTTTTTTTTGTTCTTTTTGTAACTGTCCACAAATAGAACTGTCGTTTTTAAAAGAAATGAAATTTCTGATCAGATCAGATGAAAGTTTTCGTTGTTTTTTTTTCCATCAGATTTTCCCTCCAGTTTGACTTTTTTAATCAAAAGCTATTTTCCCAGAATAATTCCGAGGAAGGAAACATTAACTTTTCATTCGACTCTCTGTCTGCTGGCATGTTTCGTTGAGCTTAATTATTTATAGTTTTTCCAGAGAACATCGAAATAAACAGAACTGGTCTGAACTGGATCTGCTTTAGCTGGAAACTAATTTCCGGTCATTTGCTGAAATGTGTCGCGCATCTGAACCGGGCTAACCCTCCAGCCTGTATAAAGCGGGCGCAGTGACCGACCTCCTCGCTGTAGTATCCGCTCCAGTCCGGAGCTTCATGTCCTTCCATCTTCACCGTGCCCAGCATGACGGGGGCCCGCAGCCGGAACACGGATCCTGGGGGTCGCCCTCTGGTTCAGCTGGACGCCTGGTCTTGTCCCGGTCCGTGAATTTGCGTCCTGGTGTCGGCAGAAGCGCTCCGAGCTCAGCCGGTATGAGCGGAGAAAAGCGGAGAGTGAGGAAGAGGAGGAGGAGGTGATGGTGACCTGCGGACTGATGTGATCCTCCTCCTCCTGAAGGTCCAGCCCTCCGCAGCTCCCATCTCTTCTCATTCCTTCACTGAGCCTCCACCTCTCAGCTCATCATTCCAGGGAAGTTTGGGTCCCGCGCGCCTAAATATCCAGCCTGCCTAAATATCCAGCCCGCCTAAATATCCAGCGCCTAAATATCCAGCCTGCCTAAATGTGTTCCATGTTTTCACAGCAAAGCAGTGAGAGAAAGGCCGGAGCACAGAATCCCCTGAGCAGTAAACTGATGGTGTGAAGCTGCTGATGGATCAGCTTTATTCCATTCCATGAATTTATGCCACGACGGGAACTAAACTTCTAAACAGAGAAATTCATTTGAATTCTTTTATCAATGAAACAGGTCAGTTACCCCGTGTTGATCAGAACATTTTACAGTTCTTCATCAGTTCAAAGCAGAGCCAAATGAACTACAGCTCAAAGCAAGGTCAACCACAGAATGTGAACTTTCTCAAGTCAGAACCAGAAAGATTTTATTACAGAATATGTCTATAGTTCACTATCACAGGCTTGGACAAATTCAACTTCTAAACTAACTAAAACTTAGTAAAATTCTCTTTATTATTGCCATCAATGTGAGAAATATCAAAAACATCTATATTGTAGATTTACTCAGTTCCCTCTAAAAAGACAGATCTGAAGCATAAACTACATTAATATGTGCTGAAATACGACACACAGCCTCCAGCTTCCCTCCAGCTTCCCTCCAGCTTCCACCAGTCCCCTGCTCAGCATGCTGAAATGAGCGGTGGTGGCCCCCTTTGTAATGAATCCCAATCACTGCACCCAGGTCTGTTTCTTCCTTTCAGCATGAATTCTTCCGGGTTCATCAGTTCTGAACACAGAAGTGAATAAATGCAGGTCTGACAGACTCTTTTATGAGCAGGGAGAAGAACAAACAGACAGATGAGCTCACAGGGTGGATCTCTGACGGATATCTGCTCCTATGGACAGAAAAACTGCCAGAGGAGCTGCAGATACGAGCGCTGCTGCATTCTTCTTCTTCTTGTTATTATCATTCATTTTTCTTTTAGTGGTGACATGCACAGATACATGAATCAGCCAGCAGCATCAGCAGATATTTGGCCAATCAGCCACCAGTGGAAGTGTTGGATATCTATCTGCTGTGTCCTGGTGCTGTCCACTCAGCCCTGAAACTGTTGACATTTATTCACATTTATTAATTTATTTATCTCATGTTGTGAGGCCCAAATCCAAAACTTTAAAAATGAAAAAAAAAAACATTGGGATGGAAACGCTTTGAATCTATTCCTCTGAACAGTTTCTTTGCTGCTTCTGGGTCATCTTTCAGATTTTCCTCTGGCTAAATGACTGCAGTCTGAAGATGTAAAGCTGTTAATAAGCAAGTAACAGAGTAGAACAACGGCCCACTGTTCACCAGGATCTGAGTGGATTAACTGGATGAGCTGCTGGCTCACAGGACACTTACACCAATACAGAGAGAAGAGACAAAGGCGGGGGGGATGAGGAGGAGGACAGAAGCAGGGAGGAAGGACTTCAGGTCTTCAGCTTTTGTCAGAACAGCTGTTGGTCTGGTGGGTCCACTAGAACCTGTCCAATTTAGCAGCTCTTCAAATTAGCAGACACACACAAACACACACACACACACACACACACACACACTTCAGATCAGAGTTGACTTCTTTGGAAAGAGAGCTCCAGTCCAGTTCTACAGGATGGCTTCAGACTCAGATCTCATTTGTCTGACATGCTGCACAACATGAAAGCTAGCGACCGCTTTCTTCCTGAAGCCTTCTGAAAACAGCCGGCCAACGCTGCACAATAAACATGTTCTGAAGAGCAGGAATTCAGATGCAGATAAAAGTCAGATAGAATATCAAAATAAGATTAAAAATAAATTAGATTAAATTGAATCATTGAGGAACTATAAAAGTTTTGAATAAAAGAGAACATAGAAAATTAATGACAGAAAACTGGTCCCACGCGGTGTTTTTAAACCAGCGTTAAAAACAGCAGTGAGGGCCTGTCTCTGTTGGAAGTATCTCAGCTGACATGGAAGCAGATGAAGCAGCTCTTAAAGATAAAAAAGAAGCAGGACCATTAAAAAAAAATCAAAACTTTGTCACAGTTTAGTCCTGGCTTTGGAGGATTTTCAGGATACCAGAACCAGAACCAGGTCAATGTCCTAATTGCAAAGCTAAAGACATTTCTGCCCAGGATCAGAGCCTCACTCAACAATCCTGCATCTTTTAAACCTGAGACCAACATTAGACTTTGACTCACTGAGGAAATGTAGTCTGCTCTGTAAGGTTGTGGGCCTCTTGGACAGTCTAATCATTCAATCAACTGAACTGGTTACAGTTCAGTTGATTGAATGAAACCAGTCAGCGGTGCTGCTGCAGGGTTGGAACAGAAACCTGCAGCAGCACCGGCCCTTTGACGGATCAGTTTTACACCCCTGGTCTAAGGCAGTTGGACTAAGAATGGGCTTGGAATGTGTTGGGATGTCATTCTCCAGGTTTGGGTCCAGAGACACAGCTGCAGAAAGACTGTGTTCCTGGTTCTGTCAGCAGCCAGAACATAAAAGGGAAGCTCTTTCTGTGGCAAAGTTAGCAGCAGCATGCTCAGATCAGAAGGGTCACATTCAGACTGTGACAGGGCTGTGTCATCATGTGTCTGCCCTGTCCCAGCCCAGCTGCTTGCTCCTGCTGGGCTCCCATAGGACTCCCCCTTTCACAATGATCTGGATGTGGCCAACATGGGCCTCACTGCAGAGTTCTGGACCCACTTGGACTGGCTGGAACAGTTTGATCAGTCACCCTATTGGAGGACTTCCTGAACAAAGCTAGTCTGGTCTGAACTGTCAATGAATCATGTGACCCATTTTAAAGTTGTGTTTCCACCTGCAGCGGTGACATCACTGTGCATTGTGGAGGTGGGTCCTGGTCCCGAGCAAAGGAAGTTCAGGCTTTCAGTGTGACTCACAGCACTGTAAATCCTGCAGCTGTCATATGGAAGTGGTAATTATCATGTTACCACAGAGGCTGACTCACCTGTCCCAGGTCTAAGGCCTGCTCACTGACTACCAGGCTCCAACACCAGATACTGTGTATGTGTTGCTCTACATGTACAAGGTCCAAAAAGTTTAGAGCATGGTTTTATGTTCAGGGTTAGGTTTAGGGGCACTTTACACGGAAACGAAAACGGGTTAAAAACCCAAAACCTTTTTGCGGATGCACTATATTGTTTAGATGGTAACGGCATTTTGGGGGCATGAAAACGCAAAAAAGTGAAACCGTCCTCCAGAGTGGAATTCTTGAAAACGCTCCACTGTCGCGCCACCGTGTAAAGGATGAAAAACGCAAAACTGCGTTTCTCGTCACATAGAAATGACGTGACAAGCATCTTGGTAGTGTTGCCACCTCGCCATCTGGCGTGTTTACTGCATCGATAAATATGAAACGTCACACACTTTTGCGTTTCCGTATGGACGCAGATTTTCACCCTAAAACGCTCGTCTAAATGCAGATTTAAAAGTGAAAACGAAATGCCACTTTTGCGTTTTGGTTACATATTGTTTCCTTGTAAAGGTAGCCTAAAAGGCATTCAGCTGGGATGGTTAGGGTAAGGTTAGAAAGACAGAAAATAAAGTGTGTGTGTGTGTGTGTGTGTGTGTGTGTGTGTGTGTGTGTGTGTGTGTGTGTGTGTGTGTGTGTGTGTGTGAGAGAGTGCGTGTGTGTGTGTGTAGTCAGTTCAGGTTCAGGTGAAACTTGACGTCAGAGGTCACATTAAGTTCATGGGAGCTACTCTTCGGCTGTTTGACCTTCAGATGAACTCGCTTCACTGTTCTTTAAAGTCAGGGAAGCTGGGAAATATTTACCTGCGTATGTGTCCTGTAAACCCTGTTATTAAAGTCACATTAATGGCTTTGTTTCTGCATTGAACTTTTTAACTCTGCTACATCGGTCCAACCATCTCTCTCTCACATACGCACACACACACGCACACAGACACACACACACACACACACACACACACATACATACACACACACACACACATACACACACACACTCTCACACACACACACACTCACACACACACACACACACTCACACACACACACACACACATATGAATGACTGCGCTGCTTTGTTTCTCTTTGGGACGTTATTCTTACTTATTATTCTTACTTATTATTCCTTGTGGCTTCAGTCAGCTGTTGACTTTGTGCTGATGAGCTTCTGTGACACATGCATGAAGCAAACGAGTCTATCTTCCATCTGCTTTGTCAGCTGTCTCTGTTGGTGGCATGTTGTGGATGCTTTACATGAACACCAAAAGAAACCTCTCTCATCACCCAGCACAGTTCGGCCTTCATATTTACTGCGTAATATTATCGCTTTGATCTATTTTCTGTTTTTCTGTTTCTGTTCATGCATCCTTCAGGTAAATATTCTTGTCATAGCTTCTTTTAACAGTATGAAGTGACTGAGCTGACTGAATTACACCACAGCTCCATATGTTATTTGAACAATGTTCACACTGTGTCAGAGGAAATGACAGAGTTCTGTGTTTACTTACAGTTGGAAATAACAAGTTATTATTCAACACGAACTGTAAATAGGACATTTCTAGGTTATATTCTTTGTTATATAAATGCTGTCAGCCAACTAGACACTACAACCCCGTCCTGTCTTCGTGTACCAGGTGGAAAATGGAATGACATTATTTGTCACGGATTTCAAACAACCAGAATGGAGCAGTGATACAGCGAGTGTTGTTCTATGAACAGTGTGGAGCAGCTCCACTTTTGGTCCAATTTTATGAATCCAACACCTGCAAATAGATGCTGGTTTTGACAGCTGGCAGGAACATGATTAGGAAAGAGGACACCAAGTGGTCCTTACATAAGATTTCATTGTCCTCCTTTGGCGGCAGGTCAGAGTGCTTTTACAGCAGTTCAAAAGAAAACAACATTACCCACAATCCAATAGGGGGCTCAAATTATGTATATCAACTACTGCCACTAGATGGCGACAGATCCAAACCCTGATGCATTTCGTCAAGAGTGTTAATTCTTTGTGTAACTCAAAAACCTTCAAAATGGTTCAGTTTTCCAATAATGACATGAATGTTCAAGTGAACTAATGATTACTATTTAATTCAATTGTCAGTTTAATTAAGTTTTATCTATTTGGTGCCAGTACAGAATCTTACGATTAGACTAAGATTACTTTATTGTCATGTTAGCCAGGTGCCTCACACAAAATTACTCTCCACATTTGAACTTTGATTTGGCACCTGTTGAACATACACATGCACATGCACAGGGGTATAATGCATTTATGTCAGCATTCCTCAGCTCCGGTCCTCAGAGGCCACTGCCCTGCATGTATTCCTGCTTCAACTTCCACAACTCAAATGAAAGAGTCTTATTATTACAAATAATACAAAACCTACACCTACAAAACCAATCTGGGTACCATCAAACCAATCTTAGGAGTCATACAGACTGACACACCAAGCCCCCAGAAGACAAATGATTTATCAGGTGCACATGGACAGCCTCACTAATGTCCATTTTAAAGATCAGCGGGTTTCAGACAAGTTACTTGGTTTAAGTTTGAATACATGTGAAACTTTAAGTCATCAGTCATCAAACTTTAAGTTTGAATGAATGTGAATTTCTTACATGTGAAACTGTAATAATTAAATTATATATACTATGCTATGAAAAGCTCAGTGTCACCAGTAATACAATCTAATATGTATGAAGTTATCTTCATACATGTTAGCATATTAGGATTAGCTCACTGGTGGACTTAGATAGTCCACCAGTGAGCTAATCCCATAGGAAAAAATTCTTGGTGTGTCCATTGGCAAGACCATTTAGCAATGTTTATTTTGTGTTTTATTTATATTTTTTTGCTCGCTTTATGGTCTTTACAATATTGTTTTGTTTGTGTGTCACTTGGTTGGGTGTTTGCAAAACAAAAGGCTGTTTGGTATTCCCTCATCACTCTCCCCTTCCCTATTGGTCAGCCAATCTATGTCCTGGTCACATGACCTTATGTGATTTCCTTTCAAAACACACCTGTGATGTTTTTCACCTTTCCATTCATAGTGCAATCCGCAGTGCAATGAACATCCAGGGTGTGCCATTCAACAGTGGAGGGTGTGGCCCATGTGAGCCTTTTGAAACCAGGCGGCCATTTTAGGTGAGTTGGCCTGTGTGGCCTTGTTTTTGCTGGCAGTTTTAGTGATTGTAGGACTGTTTAGATAAGTTTGCCTGCTGAATCTGCTAGTGTGTCTCGTCCTGCCTCCACCTCTGGCACCCTCTATACTTTCATTACCCCCTACCCGAACCAGGGTTTGTATCCCCACCCCGCTGTGACTGGTGTGCAGTTGGTTAGAGGCTGGTGTAGTTTGTGGTTGTGGAAGAAAAGATGGTTGTTGTGGTGTGAGGAGCAGTGATGGCTGGCATTAGGGGAGTGACTCTGGGACGCCAGTGATCACTCTCTAGCCTCCTGGAGGTGTTGTGGGCCCAATTAGACGAAACACTGATGAAAGGAGGTTCCCACCTGATGACCCCAATGACATGTTGGTCAGCACTGCTCATCGATCTATGTAGGGAGTATAGGGATCAGGAGGTTCTTTATTAGGTACTGAGCCAGTTTTAGAAGATTAACTGTTGAATTAAGGGAATTATTAACTGGGTCCATTTTATTTTGTAGCACAAGTTTCCAATTCACAGAACTGGTTAGTTTCATCCAGGAAAAACTCATCATTGGAAATGAAGACTGCTGAAATTCGGACGAAATGAGGTGGTAATTCCAGCTGGCCAGATCAGACAAATGCAAAGTGCCCTCTGCAGACATCCCCAACCAAATGGTGCTCTTTGAACCAAATGACAGCAACCCCACCCTGCATCAGCTAGATGTTGGAAGTAGTTTTCTGGCAGTCTGTGATGCAAAAGTCCCACATGTCCAAGTCCCCATTGCCAATCATAACAAATATGATGTGACCCTCACCTACAAAACCACTCTTGGTACCATCGAACCAATCTTAGGAGTCATACAGACTGACGCACCAAGCCCCCAGAAGACAAATTAGTTATCAGGTGCACAGCTGGACAGTGACAAGACATTGATTCAAGAATGGGAACCTCCAGTTGATGTTAATCACCTGACTGAGGCAAAAGATTGTTTAAAAAAATGTTGAAGGAAGAATCATCTCCATGAGCAGAAAATGACATGGGGTGCATTCCGAGCTTGGAGATGACAATAACACTCAGAGACAATTCCCCAATCCAAAGATTTACTGCCATTCCTAAACCCCTCTATAAAGATGTCAAGGAATACAATTAGGACCTTCTGGCGAGAGGATGAATTCTGAAGTCGCCATCCCCTTACTCTGCTCCCATAGTCTGTGTATGAAAGAAAGACAGGTCTCTTTGACTGTGCATTGATTATCATCTTCCTACTTTGAATAAAGTATTTTTCTATTCTATTCTAGTCTTACCAGCGCACAGTCCCAGACCGTCACCCCTTTCCCAGAATACAGGTCTGTACAAATGGGTGCAAATCCCATTCTGGCTGACCAAGGCACCATCCTCAATTCAACACAGTATGGAAGAAATGCTAGTGCCCTTCTGAGATGAGTGTTATATTCCATACTTAGATTACACTTTATGTTACACTTGGACATTTGAGGGCCATGTGGAAGGACTGAGAAAGGTCTTAAGAGCCCTGCAGAGTCATGGAGTTAAACTTCACCCCACCAAATGTGACTTGTTGAAGCGAGAGGTGAGATGTGTGGATCGCTTAGTCTCAGCTAAAGGGATACACATTGACCCAAAAGACCTCAAGGCAAGACTGCTGTAATTCTTTATTATTGGGCTGTCCCACATATTCTCTGAAAAGCCTCCAGCTGATCCAAAATGCTGCAGCCAGAGTTTTGATGAGAACTAACAGGAGAGATCATATTTCTCCAGTTTTAGCTTCTCTTCATTGGCTCCCTGTTAAATTCAGAACAGAATTTAAGATTCTTCTCCTTACATATAAAGCTCTTAATGACCGAGCTCCATCATATCTTAAAGATCTCATTATAAGATATTTTCCTAACAGAGCACTTTGCTCTCAGACTGCAGGTTTACTTGAGGTTCCCAGAGACATTATTGTGGTCATTAACTCGTGTTTCCCTGTTCCAACAGATATCCTTTGAATGGTGTTACAGTGCCGCCAACCCCCCCCCCCCCTCTCTTTCTGTCTTCTCAAACCCCAGCTGGTCGAGGCGGATGGCCACCCTTCCTGAGTCTGGTTCTGCCAGAGGTTTCTTCCTGTTAAAAGGGAGTCGTTTCTCTCCACAGTCGCCTCAGGCACGCTCAGGACGGGAGATTGGACCGAGGAAAAAAAAAAAAAAGTTTCAGTGCAATCTGTTGGTTTCCTTAGCTAGGAAATTATTTTTGAATTGGCTCTATATGAACGAATTGGATTATTTTATGAATAATTATGATTACAAATAATTGAATTCCAATTGGCTTGAATTGGACTTTATTATCTAAGTGCCTTGAGATGACATTTGTTGTATTTAGCGCTATATATAAAAAAGAAAAGAAAGAAAGAAGGCAGTGTATGCCATAAAAGTGAAACACCTGCTACTGTCGGTGATGTGAGGAAAATTGATGGCTTCTTTTCGAGGATACCAAAATCCATTTATGAGCTCTTACAACCCAAGAAAACCAAAAATCAGCCATCTTAAAATAATCCTGATCGATAAAGAGGGAAAAGGGGCATAATTACCATCCAAAACACCTATGAAACTGATGACTGAAAAGCCCCAGGAGGCCCTGTGTAAGCTGATCGATATGCCGGCGAACACCTCCCATTCTCCCCAATATTGAACTCCTATCTGTGCTTCATGCAGACGCTTCAGATAAAGGACCTTTAATAGAGACAAAATGGGAAGCTCAGAGTGATTGGCTATGGCTCGAGGACTCTCACCTAAGCCGAAAGGAATTATCGACTCCGCTTAGGCAAGTTAAAGTTTCTCGCCCTCAAGTCGGCTATCTGTGAGAAATTCATGGATTACTTGTTTTATGCCCCACATTTTACCGTCTGCACAGACAATAACCTACTAATTTATGTTAGGAGTACTGCTAAGTTAAAGCAATACAATGTAACTTCTCAAAAAGCCCACTATGGAGCTCCCCCTACAGGCTTGGAGGTAATGTACGGTTACACTGACGTAAATACAACACCCTTTCGCTTTCACGTTTGTTGACGAACCGGCGAGGAGTCAGAAGGTAAGAGTAATCAAATGTACCTGGGAGCGTGAGAGGGGTCTATTTGTTTTTGCGGTAGGTGTGCCAGAAAGCAAGTCGAAGTACTTCCGCTCAGCTCCCGGGCCGCTCCAGCAAAGTTACATAGCGCAGTTATTCCAACTCAGACCCCCGAAGGGAATAGGAGACAGGCCAATCGTAATATTAAAACTCATTCTAGCCACACAAATTTTTTCAAGCTGTTATTTTAAGGTAGAAATGTCACATAGTATTGCTTTAAGTCGCCTACAGGTGGGTGGGAGAACTGTCACATTTCAGGTTCGACATATGCCCGGTAAAGTAAATGTTTAATGTTTATGGATTTGGCAGATGCTTTTATCCAAAGCGACTCACAGGTAGGGTAAGGGGGTCTTCCCTAAGGACCCCTACTGGAGGTAGTACCTTTCATGCAGGGGATTTGAATGTATTTGTATGTATATGAATTCTTAATGACCGAGCTCCATCATATCTTAAAGATCTCATTGTAAGATATTTTCCTAACAGAGCACTTCGTTCCCAAACTGCAGGTTTACTTGAGGTTCCCAGAGTTTCTAAAAGTAGAATGGGAGGCAGAGCCTTCAGTTATCAGGCCCCTCTCTTGTGGAATAAGCTGCCAGTAAATGTCCGGGAAGCAGACACCCTTTCCACTTTTAAGACCAGGCTTAAAACTTTCCTTTTTGATTAAGCTTATAGTTAGGGATGGCTCAGGTGATCGTGAAACATCCCATAGTTAAGCTGCTATAGGCCTAGACTGCTGGGGGGCCTCATCTGTCACACCTTTCCTCACTTTACTCTCTTTATGTATATGTGACATTATTGTGGTCATTAACTCGTGTTTCCCTGTTCCAACAGATATCCTTTGAATGGTGTTACAGTGCCGCCAACCCCCCCCCCCCTCTCTTTCTGTCTTCTCAAACCCCAGCTGGTCGAGGCGGATGGCCACCCTTCCTGAGTCTGGTTCTGTCAGAGGTTTCTTCCTGTTAAAAGGGAGTCGTTTCTCTCCACAGTCGCCTCAGGCACGCTCAGGACGGGAGATTGGACCGAAAAGAAAAAAAAAAAGTTTCAGTGCAATCTGTTGGTTTCCTTAACTAGGAAATTGTTTTTGAATTGGCTCTATATGAACGAATTGGAGACCGCTGGGATAGGCTCCAGCCCCCCGCGACCCAATCGACGGATTCAGCGGTATAGATAATGGATGGATGGATGAACGAATTGGATTATTTTATAAATAATTATGATTACAAATAATTGAATTCCAATTGGCTTGAATTGGACTTTATTATCTAAGTGCCTTGAGATGACATTTGTTGTATTTGGCGCTATATAAATAAAAATGAATTGAATTGAAATTGAACTGAACTCAGGTCACCTACACTAAAGGTGGCAAGCTTAACACTACACTATCCAGTCTCTGTCTATGCAGACACACTGTCAAGACACCCCCTTGATACTGACAAATATGTTGCTGTGTATACAAAGGAGCACTCCAGAGAAACTGCCATGGCTGCATGGGAAGGCTGTGGAGCAGGCAAGAGTAGTGATGTTAAAAAGGTTGCTGCACTGACTTTAGCACAGCTGCTTGAACTGAGTAGCTGTGCTGCAGCATCTATTGATCCGGCTGAACTACAGAGAGCTCAAAGAACAGATACCGTAATTGGTGACATCCTGAAAATGAATGAGTCAAAGCGAAACTCACAGAGGATATAAAAAGAAGCATGTAAGGCACTGCAAAGAAAATATACACAAATGGACAACAAAGTTGTATGTTGAAGGTGTGGTTTTATACCGTAAGACAGCAGAAAAATGCCAGCTAGCCTTATGAAGCAGCTTCAAATCGCTAGTCCTAAAGCACTTGCATGATGACATTGGCCATGTTGGGGTTGAAAGAGTTCTTGGTCTTGCCAGATAAAGATTTTATTTTCCCCATATCAGTCGAGACATTGAAGTCACACGTCAAACAAAAGAAGCCTGTGAGGCACATCAGAGCTCCTAGGTCAAGTATAACCACCAGCTGGAATGGAACTCGTTTCCATCAATTACCTGCATTTAGAGCTGAGTAGAGGAGGATGCCAATACGTTCCAATGGTGGTAGACCACTTTACTAGGTATGCACAGGCTTATCCAACAATAGTGTCAAAACCACAGCAGAACGAATTTTCAGTGATTTAATTTCCCACCTCAGGGGTACTCCTTGTGGCTACACCACGATCAAGGGCATGAATTTGAGAAGGAATTCTTCAGGACACTCATGTACAACCCCTTATCACCCTCAGGGTAACCCTGCTGAGCACCTCAACTACACAGCTTTGTAGATGCTGAGCACTCTGGGAGGAGAAAAGGAAAAGATTCATGTACCCGTCATGAGGCGACGGGGGTACCCTCCCTTCTTTTTGCTTTTCAGCAGACACCCATGATTGCCTGTGGATATGTTATTCAGGATGGCTTCATGTGATGAGCCACAGACAACAAGAAGCTAAGAGGAGAAATGGGTGGATCGGATGACTGAGGCCTATAGGATCGCATCAGAGAACAGCAAAAAGTGCTCGTGGTAAAAACCATTATGACCAACACTTGAGGGTAGTAATACTGCAGCCAGGAGATCGAGTACTGGTAAGGAAATTGACTGAAAGGGGTGGTTCTGGAAAGTTAATAAGTCAGTTCAATAATAAAATAAGTCAAGAGTTCTTCATCGTAACCTGCTGTATCTTATCAAGCCGGCAGGGGAGATAAGTCATCATCTGCGAGGAAGAAAATAACAACTCAGAGAGTAAGAGAGTACGAACCAAATGGTGAATCTTGCTCTGATGAGGAAGGAAGGTCTACCTTCTATGAGCTAAGGTATGACTTGAGAAGTGGAATCAGAGACAATGGTCGACCCCTGAACTTACCTGCGGTCTCTCAAAAAATCCAGCCCCTGCAGAGTTAAACCAGATGGTGAGCTATGGATGACCCACAATGGAGAGGGGACAACTGTTTGGGAGAGAGCAGACAGAGGAAACTAGGGAAAAAGAAATTGGATAACCTGAACACCAAAACCAAAAAAAACGAGCAATGATAATGAAGATAGACATGAAGGAGTGGGGGACAGTGAGGTTACAGGAGTGCCTTTTGATGGGAATGGTAATGAGTTGCCTCTCCCAGAAAAGATACACCTTGCATCGGATTCACATCGGAGATACTTGTGTCACCAGATCCGGTATTTTTCAATCTAAAGCCAAACCCCTTTTCGTCATACCTCACTCCAGTCATTCATCATAATGAATTACCCTACTTACTTACTTACACTCTACCTATACATTAACAACTAGCCAATGCACACATATTAATGACTGAAGACAAAGTATGTTGCTTCCAGTGTCTTACACATTTTGCATATTTGAGGTTAAATGGTAAATGGACTGTACTTGTATAGTACTTTTTTAGTCCAGCTGACCACTCATAGCGCTTTAACTCTACATGCCACATTCACCCATTCACTCACACAGCACGTCTTAAACCATAAAGCTACACAGTGCTTCCAACTACATTCACACACCGATGGATGCAGCGGTAGGCAACTTGGGGTTCAGTGATTTGCCCAAGGAAGCTTCAACATGTGGCCAGCAGAGACAGAGTCGAACCACCAACCTTCTGATTGGTAGGCAACTGCTCTTCCTCCTGAGCTACAGGTTGAAAGGTCAAATGTTAGGAGCCATTTTCTTCTTAGAGGGGAGTGTGTGACACACAAAAATGTAGGATCACAATTGTAGTTTTGTTTGAATTTTCATGAGGAAGTTCCCATATCTGTTAATAATGCACTGATTTTGAGTTTTGGTTTGCAGTTGTAATTGCCTAAGTTCGTCAGCAGAGGGAGTGTGTCGCAAGGTGAGCACTGGGTGTGGTCCATCTGCTCGGGGGTCCCAAGCTCAGACCGGAACCTGCCTACCAACAGACCATATCTCACGTGTATTTTCTCTACTTTTCCTGCAAAAATACAGGTTTAGTAGCATGAGTATTTCAGACAGTTCGGGACCAGGTTTTACTCAATGAACCTGGAGTTTCTCTCTGTCTCCGCCCTCTTTCAGCCATTTGATTTCCTCATTCATTCAGTCAGCAGAGCGAGTTCTTCTACTTCCAGAAGTCCATGAGGCACAGCAGGAGGCGACTTTTTTCACCAACATGTCCTTTTGACAACGATCCCGTGGATGAAGGTGCAGCATTACTGCGCAGAGAATTAAATATTCGTTGGGAGATGTTTATCAGACCGCATAGATTTTTGTATTTACAGACAATTATCTTTTTGTTGGGACAAAAGAAAAAAAAGACATAAAAGACAAATAAGTATTTGTATGAATAGGCTTAAAAAAGAGATATATATATAGGCCTATTATATTTTATAAAGACACTCGTGTCTTGGGGGTGGACTCCCTCAGCCACTGGCCTTCTGTTAGAGGTGGCGGTGCTGGGCAGCACCGGTTTTACGGGCATCTGCCTTCTTTCTGTTGGCTCAGTAGAAGTCTGTGTTAGTTTAATAGGCTTAATTATTTAACAGAACATGATATAGATGAGAAGACATTTATCTGTGTGAGAACAGCATTATGTTGGGAATAAAATAACTGCACAGTCAAATAGCCACTTAATATTTACTTTACAGAGTAAAACATGATCAAAATGAGGTACCTCCATGCCGAGGTCTCACCTGTTTGAACAATGTTTTTATATTTCATCTTAAACTGCTGCCCAGTGAGCTTCTCCCCCGCGGGATTGCACCTAAATGAAATAAAAGAATGGGTTACCATCCAAACAGTTTCCCCAGTAATATTATTGTGATTGCAAAGGACTACATTTAAACTTACGCTTTTGCTGCTGCAGCAGTGTTGCACTTATTTCTAAAAACGTATTGAAACTCGCCGTATGAGCGCATTAAGATTTCCAATTCGAGGTTGGTGAAAAACGTAGCCCCTCCTCTTCCCCGTTGCCATGGTGATTCGTCGAATCGGGGCTCCATTGATGGTGCACGTGGTGCACGCGCTAAACTCAAGGTGAACCTACTCAGAGCTGATTAAACTCACTCAAATCAGCGTTTCTGGAACAGAAAACTCAGAGTTTTCTATCTCAGAGTAGATCAACTCAGAGGTCAGGAATAGACTCAGAGTTTGTTGAACCTGCTACGTGAAACTCTGCACTGGCTTCCTGTCGCTCAGAGAATAGACTTTAAAACAGCTCTGTTTGTGTACAAGTCTCTTCATGGTCAAGCACCAAAGTACATCTCTAACATGTTAGAGCCATATGAACCAACTCGGGCTCTGAGAACCTCAGGGAGGGGTCTCCTGCCTCAGGGAGGGGTCTCCTGCTGGTGCCCAGAGTCAGGACTAGACAAGGTGAGGCTGCGTTTCAGTTTATGCTCCTAAAATCTGGAACAGTCTTCCAGAAGATGTGAGACAGGCCTCAACTCTGACAATGTTTAAATCCAGGCTGAAAACAGTTCTGTTTAGCTGTGCATATGACACCTGAAAGTGTTTTATCTGCACTCTTCACTTTTAAATTAATGAATTAATGTTTATTTTTTATGTTTTTTTGGAATGATTTCATTTGCATTCTTGTGATTTTATGTAGCTTTGAAGCACTTTGTGTATGAATTGTGCTCTACAAATAAACTTGTCTTGCCTTCTGTTATTTCTAACCAGTCACAAGTAAAAATGATAAGAGCTGTGAAGTTGTGAATTGAATTCCAAATCCCAGACAACCCAGGCGGTACATCAGTGATGGTTGGACAATTTATTGGGTCAATCATCAAAAGAATAATCATTTACAAAACATCAGTGGATCAGTATCTTTGATTAGTTTATAAAGAGCCAACATGAACCAGCAAAAATCAACATATAAACATGTTGTAGAGGAGTGGACTCGATAATTATAAGTAAATTGTGTCTTGAATGACTACAGCAGCATGTTGTTAAGGGCTGCCTTTCTGACGGAGCTCAGGGACTGATTTCTCTCAAACTAGAGACACCAGCAGGTAACAATGACAAGAAGATAGAAATATGTGAACTAACACAACCTCTTATCACCACAGTGTCTGGAGGATGATGAGGAGTTACAATGAGGTGCCATGTAATGTAACAAGCTTTCCTTCCCGAGTCAGGTGCTGCCTAAAGCTAACCAAACACAAAACAGCGCTGGCTGTTTTAACTCAACTTGCTCAGTTCTCAAGAATTCATTTTATCTGCACTTCACTCCGGCTGTTTCACTCATTTTCACAAAATCTTTCCATTTAAAATATTTTTTTTAATATATTTTAACCAACAGCAAGACGTAAATGCACTCTGACATTGTCCCTGAACCCAACGGTCCGGCTCTGCTCTCTGATGTTGTTTTCTTCTCAATGCCTGCACATTCCAACGACATTTTTAAAACCTCATCTTCATCTAAGCCTCCAGTCTGGCACGCTTTTTCGACCGTCTCATCAAGCAGCATTTTACTATCACTCCTACGATCACCAGCAGTACCATCAGCGCCACAACAGCAACCACAACTGGGATCAGGATGCGTGTCAGTGGGCCAGAGCCCTGCTTTATCACTCCATCCTGGCATGTCTCGTTATCATGGTGGTCAGCACAGACACAGGTGTAGGAACCCTCCGTGTTCAGGCAGCTGTACCGGCAGGGGTTTCCGTCACTACACTCATCGATGTCTACACAGTAACCAGAAGCATTTTTCTGAAAGCCGACGTCACACTGCCAACAGATGCTGCTGAAGTTGGCCGGCGAGCCATCCAGCATTCTCCACGTGGCAGGTTGTCCAGAGCAGAGCAGATCCAGCTGGATGCTGGACCAGCACTCCACCTGAATCCTGCTGCTGTTACTGGGGTCCAAAATGAGGGAGCGAGTGTCGGGGCTGCTGGGAATCTGACACAAGTCCAGTGCTGGTCCAGAGCCAGCGCCGGGGTCATTATCTGGTTCTGGGGTTGGTTGGTTAGGTTGTGGTGTCACTGGGTTAGGTCCCAGTGTTGCAGTTTCAGGTGTGGTTGGGTCCATTTCTGGCTCTGTTGCAGCAGGTGTCATGGTGGTCTGTCTGCTGTCATGTGACTTCTCTGTTAGTCCAGCGTTCAGTTTGCAGATGAACTTGTATTTACTTTTACAGGCAACAGGGATCAGACCCAGCTGAAGGTCTGCCTGAGCGAAGCGCCGCTTCAGTGCTGCACATCTCAGGTCTGTGCAGGTGCGCTTCGGCTCCTCCAACCACACGCTTACCTTCGTCTCCTGGCTGCTGTTTTCTGTCCACTTATATCCTCTCAGTGGCAGTGACTGGTCAACACACTCGTTCCTGTCCCTCTTCAACCCGACCCAGACAGTGAATTCTTCCTGAGATGACACAGAATTGTTGATGAGTTCAAGGATTTGTTGGAGTTCGTGCTCAGTGGTGATGGTGGTAAGGACGCCAGGGGAGCAGATTTTCATGGCCTCACTGAAGGTGGTTATGTCTTGGCTGAGGGTGTATTGTGTCTGTGAAAATGGCTCAGCTCTGACATTTCCCAGCAAGACGATGACCATCCATAGGGACGTCCAATGGCAGCAGAGTCGAAACCCCATTTCTTCTTGCTCCACCCCCTCAGATGATGATGTGACTCTGTCAAAATAAAGACAAAAGTCTTGTTAGTTGCTGTCACAGATGAGCTTTAAAGAAGACATATTATTAAAAAACACTGGAGCTTTGGTTTGAAAATACTTTTTAAATTATGCCACATGCACATTTTTGCTTTGTTATTAACAGCAAATTCTCATCAGTTCAATTAACTTCTGGATTTCCATTTGTCACTGATGCACATTATACAGGACAAAAATAAACCTGTAACATTGTCCATATAAGCAACAGTTCTTTAAGTAAGCCTCTTAAATCTAAAGAAAATATAGAGGGATGTAGCAACAGTGAAGCCTGAGATTTATGGAATGATGTGGGAGTATAAACCTGCCAGCTGGCCATCAGCTCTGGGATGTTTTACTAACATGGGCCAGCTCAGCACATGACTCACAAAAAGACTCTTTCAGTGGGATTGGTACAAATGTTTGTTGTTAGACTTCAGATGAGGGAAATAGAAGTATTTGAGAATGAAAATTGCCTGTTAAATATTTACCGTAAATTCCGGACTATAAGCCGCTAGTTTTTTCCCGGGCTTTGAGCACCGCGGCTTATAATACGGTGCGGATAATACATGTATGTTTTTTTCTTTTTTTTTAATGCCGCCAAAAAACATTTTGCCTCGTAAATGTTACAAGGAGATTGTGAGGTCTGACTTTTTCCTGGAGAACCATTTTGTGATGCAAATGTATTACTCTGTTGAACGCATATTGTTCTGAGAAGCAAAACGCTTTATTTTTTAAACCCCAGCCAACTAGCCGGACTACCTTCATCAACACCAAAACGAGGCTGGAACTCTGCTCACAGGACGCAGCAGGGGGTAAGAAGATGTTCAGAAATGATGTTGCTGATATGGATGTCATACAGCTTCATGTCAAAAGAGGCGAACTATCCCTTTAAGTTAAACCATCGGTGTTACAGGCACTGTTCGGGGGAAAAAAGCATTTAACAGTATGTATTTGTTTATGTTATCCATACGCATTTAATTAAAAATTTAAAAATCCTCTCGTGTAACATCTTTCTGTGTAAATATCTCATATTACACCCGCAGTTTAATCCGGTACAAGTACAAAATGGATTTTCTTTTTAAAATTACAGTGTGCAGCTTATATTCAGGTGCGCTCTATAGTCTGGAATTTACGGTACTTAAAATTTAAAATTTAAAATTTGAGAGTGTTATCGGGCGATATAAAAAATATCGCCGTTAATCTATTCTCAAAGTTGGGTTGGGAACTGGGTCAAAATAGGTAAGCAAACTGTGATGACTTTTACCTTGATATTTTAGCTCGGGTGTGGGCTGATGTACTTTGTCTGCCGTTAGGTGTGATGAAAACAGAAGAACGCCACTTTGCAGAAGCCTGTGCTAGGCAGTTTATGGAGGTCGCTAATCTGTGGGGGATAGTTGACAAAATCTGCTCTGTTGGAACAGACAGCGCTCCTAATATGGTGGCCGCAGGGAGGATACTGCCCTTCGAGCATCTGCCGTGTGTTGCACATGTTGTACAGAGAGCGATTGTAATGTCACTGCGAGAAGGGGGTTTGATGCTGCACTTGCCAAGTGTCGTAAAATGGTGGGACATTTCAAACACAGTCCGGCCAACGCAGACGAGCTGAAAGTCCAGCAAACCTCCCTTGGGCAAGTTCAGGAGCCGCTCGTGCAAGATGTTCCAACACGGTGGAATTCCACCCTCGAGATGATCAAGCGCATGAGGCGCAACAGAGATGCACTGCACACAACGCAATGGCAAGCCTAAAGTGCCATATTGCGCATCTCAGTATCACGTTAAAGCGGCAGTTTGCAACTTTTTTTTAGTCATATTAGCTTGAACTGTCATGGGATTCTGGAAGTAGAATATTAAATAGGCTGTTTAGGAAAAATAACGAAATCTGTAGCTCCCTCTGAAGCCTGTAATCATGCTTGCAAAAACCGAGCGCTCCCGGCTGTTTTTAACCAATCAAGTTAAGGCTGATTCTTACTCGGCGCGACCTCGCTCATACTAGCTGGTCGCAAATGGCGCAAACGGTCACGTGTCCCAAAATTCCGCCACGCCCCCCGTCGCAAGCTAGAAAATCCTCGCGCGGTGCAAGGGCGCGCACACAACTTTTTTTCTGACTTCGCGCGCGCTCAACCGGAAACAGCTGGCCAAGAAAAAGAAAACATGAACACTGCAGAGACTGCGGTGACCGAGAGGATGCGCCTCTACAAACATCTGTACGGCACGTCTATGAAGTTACACTGGGACAACGTTTGACAAAGTTCGTCTTGTTGCAAAGGACGAACATTCCACCTTCTCTTCTGTTTTTGCCGCAGCCGCTTAGCTCTGAGATACATATACAGTTCTACACCCAGAGTAAATTCATTCCGCATCAGATGTGCCAGCCTCTGCTGACGTGACACCACAGGTGGCATTGTGTATGCTTTCTTCGTGTGCTTTTCAGCTTGTTTCCTCAACAGTGACGCTCGCTGGTCTGGAGAGAACTGCAAATGTGACGCATTCTCGGCGCAAACTGCGCTTATGAGCAGAAGGAACTGTGAAGGGGCTGGCGCTTTCGATGACGTCATTAATGGTTCTCGAGCCAGAACAGTTGCGCGTTTGCGCCGAGTATGAATCAGCCTTTAGGGTGGAGGAATCCTACCTGTCAATCACAGCTTGTGCACACGCTGCTGAGCGTGAGTCTGCCCCAGCTTGTGTGCGCTCACACTGGTGTGAACTCACGTGCACAACCTCGTCCACAGAGGGGGAGGGGTTTGGGGGGCGATTCGGAGCTCGTTAGAGGTTGGGGGAGGGACATGAAAGTTGTGTCAGTTCGAATTTTCCGACTTTAGACTCGCAATTTTGAAAACTTGCCGACTGCAGCTTTAAGAAAGAAATTCACCCGCTAAAAGCGGCCGTTTCCCCGAAATTTCACCGGACAAAATTCTCTGAATGGCCCCCCCCCAATCAGTGATGGGTTTTGGAAACAGGAAATGAGCACCTGGTTTAATGCACCCCCTGTATTAAGAAACCCAATCTCAAAGACTGATTTTTAGTCATCACTTGGGTAGCACGCATATTCTGAATGAGACATTTTAATCTAGATTAATCTAGATTAATTTCAAGATTTCAGTGAGATTAATCTAGATTAAAAAAATTAATCTATGCCCATCACTAATTTATTTATATAGCACCAAATCACAGCAAATGTCATCTCAAGGCCCTTCAAAACAATCTAATTCAAGCCAATTACAATCCTATTCCCGTAATACAATCATGATCAATATAAATTTTTCTGTCAGTTGTGTGGTAGTCTGTTTCTGTTTCTGCATTTAGCAGACGCTTTTATCCAAAGCGACTTACAAATGAGGATATAACATTACAGCTAACATCAAAGCTAACAATAAGCTACATAGAAGGAAACCACCAGTCAGACAGACTCTGTCAGAGGTGACGGGGACAGTGTAGAGATAGGGTTCAGAAACAGAGGGAAGTACAGAAAGATAAAGTGCAGTAGAGGGGGTAGGGAGGTACAGGGTCAGTGCAGAATAGGAGAGGCTCTCTGAAGAGCTGGGTCTGCAAGAGTTTCCGGAAGATATTCAGGGACGCCACTGTTCTGGTAGCGCTTGGCAGCTACCATCGTGGAACGACCCATGAACAGAGTCTGGATTGTCTTCAGCGTGGTTAGGCACTGCTAGCCTCATAGTTTGATGTGCGCAGCAATGTGAACTCTCAGGCTATCAAGGGTATGCTTTACAAACGGGCCAATGAGGTGTCAATTCACAGCTGAAATGAAGCTGATGGACACATCATCAGCTCCATTTCTGATGTCACAGATATTCCATTAGGACCTCAGGAAGTAGTTTGAGCTGGTGAAAAAAGGGCAAACCCTTACTCTAACCATGGATAGATTATGGCCCCAGAGCAGAGGTATGTCAAAGCCCTTGGATTCATTTTGCAGAAGAGAAAGACCCAAACTGAAAGAATAAAACATCCTGTCAAACTGTGTGATCATTTCTCCTCTTTTTTTCTCTTAAATGTTTGCATTTCTTCCTGTTTTTTTGTTGTTTTTGTAATATCAGGTTAGTGGGACCCCTGATTGTTCAGGCCCCTGACTCCTGGGGGACCGTGTTTGTCCATGAAGGTGACTAATTCATGACGTTTTAGCTTTTTGCTGTTTCTCTGTTACTGTTATATTTATGTATTTTATATCCATAACATATTTACCCAATCATCCATTTGACTATCTCGATTCCAATGGTTTCTTTTAACTAGATTATTGTTCAGTTTTATTATATTTTCCATATAAAGTGCCCTGAGACCACTAGTGTAGAGAATCAGACAATGGAAAGAAAAAGTTACAGTATGACTGAAAATAAGGATAAGTTGTTAAGGCAATGTCATAACACGCTGACAGCAATCATGTCAGTTTTTGTCTTGGTGGTAGTTTATCACATTGATAGAATGTCACAGAAAATGCATTCAGTGTAATGTCACTATATCAAACTGACAAATGGCATTAGGTTAAAATGATGTTTTTTATATGAATCTAATGACTTTGTTTTCTTACCGTTTCAAACCGTTCCTGTTTTCTCTTGAACAAGTCTCTGAAAATACGTTCCCCTTTATCCTCACCACCTCTTTCTTGAGTACCTTCTGGTGTCTCTTTTTAGCTTTATTTTCGTTTCTCCTCGTCTCTGCTGTGACGCGTCTTCCACTTTTTTATTATTATGTCCACCTGAATTTAAATGGTCCTCTTCTTTCTCCTTCAGATTAGTCTCCCTTTCTTTCTATATATTTTTTCATCATTTCCCTGGGCCGGTTTCTCCTCCACAGTAGTTCTACCCACAGAATGTCGGCCTCACCCCTCACACTCCATAGCCCCCGCCTGTCTTCCTCCTACAGGGCAGGAAATGTGTTAGATCTTGATACAGCAAACTGGTTTCCTCCAGAGAAACATTGCCAGCTCACAAGATTAAAAAACCTCTGAGATGTTGATACTGTAACCTCAGTTTGTAACTGAATATTTTTTAAAGATTATTCATGTATCTTTATTGATCCCACATAACGAACTGGAAATACAAGAGCAGATCCAGAGTACTTTGAGATTTTTGGACAGCTTATCTGTGAAATCTATAAAATGCATTAAATATGAACATTCCTCATTGACATAATCCCAGCACCTTTTCTCTATCATAAACATAAGCACATACACATGCAAATCAGGGCTTCCACCAGGACACTTTGACCCATGGGGCCAGGGTCGGAATCAAACAACCTGTCTTCTGATTAGTGGATGATCACCAATGAGTAAAGTAGTTCATATTCATATATGGGTAAGTTTGATTAACTCAATCAGGTCTTTCATATGCTTCATTGTAACCCATTGTGAGGCTCCTGCATCCCCAGGAACTCCCTCATAGAACTCTGGAACAGTTCAGTGACTCGCAGACTCTTCTGAAGGAGTCAAAGATGGCTTTGAGGATATCCACAGCCTTTTCAACAGTCAGTGTAAGAGCACCATGCTCTGCATTCATGCAGTCCAATCTCCAATCAGCTGTACACACATGCACAGCTTAATTGTGTCTAAACAAACAGTGGAAATACACACACACGCTGCTATGGTTGTTGTGGTGATTCAGATGTTTCCTGTTTCCTGAACGAACTGATAGAAGAATGACAGGAAGTACGAGGTTGTGGAGGTCGGACGTTGCTAATAGGGTGCTGTTGTCATGGTAACAACAGTAGTGTGTGTGTGCGTGCGCGTGTAATTCATTTTTCAAATCGTGGCATTGAGGGGCTGACTTAGGGTTAGGGCCCTGGTCCTGTGACCTGAAGGTTAGGGCCAAGTGGAAGGGGAAGGTATAGAGAAAAAGACCCTGATGTAAGACCAATTCTTTAAATCCTGATGTCAGGGAAAATGAACAATGGAAAAGTAGTATACCAATACTCACCCCCTGTGAAAAATGCAACAACATGCAAACTCCCCACAGAAAGGCCCTAGCCGGGAGTTGAACCTGGAACCCTCTCGCTGTGAGGCGACGGTGCTAACCACCGTGCAGCCCCATAGTGATTTTAATCAGCTTAATTCTTCCACTTCAAACACATTTTCTAATTCAGTCAAACAGATTCAGAGGAACCTTTATTCACATAATACTGTGGAAGAACAGGGAGTTGAAGGTGTTTCTGTGGAGTCATCCTGTACCATAAAGATATAGAACAAAGCAACCAGTAACATTAAGGACATTATAACCATGCAAACTGATAAGGCCATTTATCCCTCTTGCTAATTGTGGTCTTTTGTTGAGGTTTTTTAACGCTGTTAGTCTGGAGATGCCAGTTGTATTTCCACACTATCAGGTAGCTAAGCTAGTTTTTCTTAAACAATTTCAGGACTAATTCATCAGTGGTGTACCACAAGGTCTGCGAGCGTTTCGGCTGTTTATCACCATACGCTCTCACTTGTGGGGGCCCCTTGGATGATCAACCCAGGGTTAGTCCAGTGTCCAATGTTAGGCTAGAATCGGGTAAGGGTAGGTTTGGAGTATTTACTCAGTGGTCTCTCACCGCCGCTCGACAGCTGCCGTGGAGTTTGGTGTAGAGACCAGGGGGTGCACGCTCGATTCAGGATCTGGCTGGTCATGCTGCGTGTATTAGCTCTTTAGAAGTAACTCAGGAGGCCGTGGGAAACTTTGTGGGGTTTGAGACGTGTTGAAAAGTGGGTGCGATAGACACAGGGTCCTTATAGGTGTATGTTATGTGCTGCAAGGGGGGTGAGAGAAAGAAGGGAGGGAGAGAAGTTAAAGGATGAGGCGAGGGCCGTAGAAAGTTCTCAAAATTAATTTTTTAAATTGTGACATGGAGGGGGATCTTATGGTTAGGGCTCGGGGTCCTGTAAGGTGAGGGTATGTGGAATGGGAAGGCATAAACAAAAGAAGAGATGGGGGTCTCATTTAAAGCTGCAGTCTGCAGGATTTGTTGTTGTCATATGTAAAGTCCTAATGTTTGGCATTTTAAGAGTTTACATGATCTATCAGAACGCTTGAAGTTGAAAACGGTGACCTCCGTAGTCGCAAAATGCAAGAAATGCTTATTTTTTAACCGAAAAATAAAAAGTTATTCAACTTCCTGTCCCGCCCCATCAAAACACATGAGAACTCGTGCACGTCTACGTGCACGCCAGATGCGCGTACACGACTCCTCATTCATCAACTCACCTGTCATTTGCGATCATGGAAGACACAGTAAGTAGACTAGCCCGTAATGAAGTTCAATAGTCCAGATAAATAAGCGTGGGGACGAGCCTACCTTGTATCGCGCGTGCACAATCGGTGATTGACAGGCAGCAGAGCCCAGCTCGTAACCTGATTGGTTACCTTTTACCGGTCCGGTCTGCAATTTTGTAAACAAACCTGCTGGCTTTGGAGGGACCTAGCAGGACATATAGGGGACCTAGAGAACTCTTTTTTTTTGTATTGGGGTATTTAATGTACTACTTTCAGAATCCCCGGACAGTTCCAGGCATTATGCTTGAAAAAGAGTTGCAGACTGCAGCTTTAAGGTAAAAAAAAGTCTTTGGGAAAAATTATCAAAATTATTTAAAATGATTTATCTATCTATCTGGCACCTAAACACCTATAGGTCAGTCTCTTTGTAATGAGAAAGAGAAACTTATCGACAGGTACCGCGAGCAAACTAATCAAAGTAAACGGTGTTGTAAACTATATGCAGATTATAGCTTCATTGTTCATTGACTAGTTCTCATCCAGGTTTAGCTGTCCATGTGTTTATTTAAAACGTAATATAGGTTACAGTTTCTTTTCAGGAACATCCATCACAAAAAATAATAGTGCACTGCAGTATTACTGCTAGAAATGATTAGCCTACTGTAATATTACTGCATGTAATATGTTATATGGTTTAAAAAAAATATTGTGTTTTTGAAAGGCACTCCCACATAAGTTTTATTATTGAAAATGTTAGCTTTATCATCCATAAATTATGGTAAACCAATAAAATAATTTCCATGTGCATCTACAGGTTTGCAGACCACAGCAAAGCAAAGAAAGTGGCCAGTGGTGAAGGAGGGACGAAGCAGATTGAGTCTTTCTTGGTTCAAGTGAGAGGTGTGCCATACCACCAGGGCCATCCCAGACAGAAGATCATCACTGACTCAATAGTCGATGACCTTGTCATTGCATGCAATTTGCCTCTGTCTTTGATTGAGAACTCCAACTTCAGGAAGTTTTTGTCTGTGGTAGAGGAAAGATAAAGTCCAGTAAGTAGAAGCACAATTACAAGAGGTCTCAGTGATCTAGCAGCAGAGAAACAGGCCTGTATCAAACCAAAACTAAAAAAACAGACACTGTATCTAGTGGACACTTGGACTGACAGGACCATGCGTGGCTTTTGAGGGGTAACAGCCCACTTCATGGAGCTGGACCGAAGAGGCCCAAGACTCTGGTGAGTTCTGTTGAGTTGTGAAAGATTCACAGGGTCACACACTGGCCAGAGAATTAGTGAAACATTTGAAGAAATATGTGACGACTCTAACATCAAGCACAGATTAGATTATATCATCTGTGCCAATGCATGAAGAAAGCCTTCAGTTTGTTTTCCCTCTGCCACAAGTAGTGAAGATGATGACGAAGTCCTAGAAAACAGCAATCTTTGGGAGGCCCAAAGGGAAGAGTACCAGGATGACATGGAATCCATCCAGTTGCATCCAACCAATGCAGTGCTGTGCTCATTCACTGCAGCTTGTTGTGTGAGATGGACCGAAAGAGACCAAAGTTCTGAACAGAGTATGGAGCCAGCTGTAGCATTCCCTCAGCTGCATCAATGTGATGGAACACTCTTCGCCTTGTGGAGTCACTGACTTGGATCTCCAACGTCTAAACGCACTCCTGGATGTCCAAGGTCATAAAGGCCTGTGCCTGTCAGCCAGAGAATGGGCTCAGCTGAAAGAGCTTTTGGCTTCATTTCATCAAGCCACTGACCTTACTGAAGGGGAGAAAGTGCTGACCCTTCTGTTCTCTCACTGAACAGCCACCTCCTCAGGATGCTGAATGCATCACGCCACCTGTTGGGTTCAGTGAAAGCACTACAGAAGTCCCTCCAGAGCCGCTTTGAGGGGATGTTTGTGAATGTGAGAATGGAGGATTCCAGTGAACTGGCAGTGGATCTTCCATTTGGAGATACTATCTACTCGATGTCTGCATTGCTAGATCCATCATTCTGCCTCTTTTGGCTGGAGCAAGACGTCCAAGGGCCAGATCAAGTCAGGACTGAGGTGAAGGAGATGACCATAGGTTGGTATACACATGAATATAACATGATAGAACACGTTCCAAAACAAAATGACTCATTTGTTTATTGATTTTACCATCATCTCAGTGTATATTATTGTCATGATTAGAACTAAATGTGGCTTTATTAAACTTTTTCAGAACTCGTCTTGGCTGAGGCACGCAAAGTCACTGTGGCAGACAGCAGCAGTGGCAACGATGACCAGGAGCCATCGCCACCTGCTAAAACTCCACGTCTCTCCTCTGGATACAGAAAAAAAAGCAAGAAGGGCATTGATCATGGCTCATCTGTGAAGGCGGAGCTGATCGGCTACATCCCGGTGACAGGTGGTGAGATGCCTGGACTAATGGGAAAGGCATCAAAAAGGTGTGGCTCAGTGGTTAGTGGGTCGCCCAGTAACCGGAAGATGGCGGTTCGATTCCTGCTCTTGCCACTCAAAAATGGCCATACCCCCATGCTCCCTGGGTGCTGTGAATGGCTGCCCACCGCTCCAGTGTACAGCATCTGTCTCTATGAGTGTGTGACCCTGTGCGTGTCCAACAGGTGCCAACCTGGATGGGTTAAAATTCTGTGTATGTGTATATATGTGCACAACAATAAATCTGATCTTAATCTCTTTGGCCATGGAGGCATCATGCACCCTCACCGTGCCAAGCTTGGTGCAAAGATACTGTCAACATTAATGTTTTTGAAATGCAGATCTCACAGTTGAGCACTTTGCTCTCAGACTGCAGGTTTACTTGAGGTTCCCAGAGTTTCTAAAAGTAGAATGGGAGGCAGAGCCTTCAGTTATCAGGCCCCTCTCTGTGGAACCAGCTGCCAGTTTGGGAGGCAGAGCCTTCAGTTATCAGGCCCCTCTCTGTGGAACCAGCTGCCAGTTTGGGAGGCAGAGCCTTCAGTTATCAGGCCCCTCTCTTGTGGAACCAGCTGCCAGTTTGGGAGGCAGAGCCTTCAGTTATCAGGCCCCTCTCTGTGGAACCAGCTGCCAGTTTGGGAGGCAGAGCCTTCAGTTATCAGGCCCCTCTCTTGTGGAACACGCTGCCAGTTTGGGAGGCAGAGCCTTCAGTTATCAGGCCCCTCTCTTGTGGAACACGCTGCCAGTTTGGGAGGCAGAGCCTTCAGTTATCAGGCCCCTCTCTTGTGGAACCAGCTGCCAGTTTGGGAGGCAGAGCCTTCAGTTATCAGGCCCCTCTCTTGTGGAACACGCTGCCAGTTTGGGAGGCAGAGCCTTCAGTTATCAGGCCCCTCTCTTGTGGAACACGCTGCCAGTTTGGGAGACTTGTTTTGTGTTGTAGAAAGACACAGAAACTCTCTCCACAGCACATTTTTATTGCAAACAGGAGAATAAAGACAGAATAAAAGGTCAATGTCGCAGGGCTTTTAGTGTTTGATATGTCTGAAGAGAAATGGATGCCTAAAAACAAAAAGAAGGAAGATAAAGGAAATGGGCGAATCTCAGCCAATGATGAGGATAAACAACAACATTGTAGTGCAGATAGAAAACCAACAGGAGTCTTTCTGTCAGTTTGATACTGAAATGGCATCAGGCAGCTGCTGAAGGTTTCTGGAACTCAGATCAGAACACAAACTGTTTTCCTGCAAAGATTCACAGCTTTTAGGCAGTTTTTCTTTGCTGTGGATCTTTGGACTGCAGACATAATCTGCCTGGACCACAATTATCTTTTTCCTTGTTGCCAGTGATGAGGAGCTTTTTCCAGCTGATATTATTAAGACTTTTGAAATGAATGAAAAAGCTAGATTAAACAAAGAGAACAAATAGCCTCAGAAAATCCCTTTCTTAGATTATGGCCCCCATTCAATCAGTATTTTGCAATGTCAGAACTTTCCTTTCTCTTCTGGTATAGACGATGGAGAGTTGCTTCGCTGTGTAAAGTCCTTCCAGCACATTTCAAAGATTCTTGAGGGGGGGGTTAGATCTGGACTCCATGTGAGAAAATGATTTCTCCTACTCCCTGAACCACTCTTTCACAGTTTGAGCCATGGGGGAAACAGAAATCTGTTGATCGGAAACCTGGTGATTCAGCGTGTCAGCTGACCTGATATTATGGGGCACATAGTGTTGCTGAACCTCAACATGAAGCCACCTCAGATGCATTGCTGGGTTAACTTTCTTTCGGTCTTTGTTCCCCAGGCTAATAACAGGTGGATGTTCCTCCAATAATTTAATCCTGAACAGATAACTGGATGCTCTCCTCCCAGGCACCGTCTCACATAAATAACTTTACACATTCAGGTCACAGGAGGACGCTGTCAGAGCAGCTGTGTGTACCAAACTATTTGCTGTGGCTGTCCCTAACCCGGTGCTGACAAAGTGACAGGACACAGCAGAAAGAGTGCTTCTTGGTTGGTTTCCACCATCTCAGGCAGTGAATTCAAATATAACGAACGGAACACAAACGAGCAGGGGTGGGGGACAAGTTGGAGAAGGTGGTGTTAGGCGGCGCTGGAGACGGCGAGTTTCTTCAGGTGATCCATGAACACCTGCAGGCTGACGTCATCTGTCAGGATGGGCGCTCCAGACTCCTGCAGAAGGGAGGATTCATGTCAACACTGCATCTGACTGATCCAGGTGTAAAGAGCATTTAAGGTTCAGAGGGAGGGTCTTACCTGCCCCCAGGCATACATGTTGTTGTGGGTCTGAGACGGGTTGACTTTGGAGAGAAGGAAGCGCGCCTGAAAACATTAGAGGATCACATCTGAATAAAGAACACAAGCTGGGACACATTTTCTAATTCACAGCTTTCTCTTTGTTTTCATTGTTTTCTACATCGTAGAACGTCAGTAAAAGCTATGAAATAACACATCTGGAGTCAGATTTATTTATCTTTTCTGTAAATAACATCTTTTACTTTGTCTCTTAAACAGCTTCAGGACTCTAAAGCCCTTATATCAGTTCCTTTTATGAGTGCAATAAAAAGATGTGCTTGTTACCCCACCGTTGTTCTTTTTGGTCATTCAAACATGGAAGATTGAGGAAAATCAGCCCCATCAGACAGTGTCTTTGAACAGAGGGACCCTTTAACCTCTTTTAGCACCTCCATGCCGGATCAGCCACGGGCAGCAGCCACGGGCAGCAGCCACGGGCAGCCACGGGCAGCAGCCACGGGCAGCCACGGGCAGCAGCCACGGGCAGCCAGGGGCAGCCACGGGCAGCAGCCACGGGCAGCCAGGGGCAGCCACGGGCAGCCACGGGCAGCCAGGGGCAGCCAGGGGCAGCCAGGAGCAGCCAGGAGCAGCGAAGGCACGTCAGTACAGAGTCAGACTGAAGATAATGTGTGAAAAGGCCATAAAATGATTCCACATTTTAAAATAGAAAATACCTTTCTCTACATATTTATGTACATATACATTGATGTGGAATGAACCATTTCAATGACCTGTTTGGCCTGCAGTAGAGAAGCAGGTTTGGTGTTACAGTGTGTCGTGTTTGAAGAGGATATCTGAAGCTACCCACCCCCCGCTCTCTGCACCCACCCCCCCATTAGCTTTGATATTCAGATCAAATCTCATCACTGATTATATAGTTCACTTAAATGAAGAAATAAATGACCTAATAATGCTACATCAGTACTTTGGATAACTCACTGAATATGAAATTGGACTTCTAATGGGCATTCTTTGACTTTTCTTTGGGATCAGTGCAGAACGGGCTCATCTGGTGCATAAGTAGCAGTTCTTAATGTCAGCCATTAAAACACATGGAGCGACAGTGAAGTCCACAGTTAATGGAGCCTTTATGTGACAGAGGAATTGTGGCGAATTCTCAGAGGTGTGATCGACTGCCCAGCAGCTGTTCTGCAGCGTGTTTAAACAACTTTGAGTCTGAAAGAGCAATCAGTGGCTCCCATCTGTCCAACTGAAGATGACGGAAATGGAACAATGTGAGATTTTTGTGTTTGGTGAGTGCTCTGAGCTCTGAGCTTATTTACTGTAATCACATGCTCCAAGGGTGATTAAACACTACAGATCTGATCTGAGGAAGCAGACTGAGGAAGAGGAGGGTGGAGTGGCTCACTCCATTCTCTAAAGTGATCCGCTCGAACAGAGGAGTGGATGAAGGAGGAGGAGCTGCTGTTCAGCGTCTGAGTCAAAGCCTGTTACAGATATTTTATTCCCATCCCAGAAAGTGTCAGCTGGTGGAACCAGGGCAGAATCTGTCCGACTTTAAGAATGTGTTCTCCTTTTGCTTCTTAAGTGAGAAAGAATACAGATGTGCAGGGTATACATCAGTGTGTGTGATGGCGCCCCCACCTGGCTGCCTCCATGCTCTGTGTCGATGTATCTGGGCATGGGGAAGCGATTGTGCAGCAGCTCCTGAGCATCGTCCACAGGGGCCTGGAGGAGGTGTTTGAAGTTGTCGTACTCTGGCATCTCCTGATAACCGGCCTTCCTCCACTGAGCTACAGTCTGAAGCAGAGACACAAGATCAAAACAGATGCTTTCAGACACACTTCAGGGGCTTCTCCTCATCTAATCTTCAACAGTGCAGGAATGTTGAAGCATTGGTTTCTCTTCTCCTTCTTTCATCCCATAATGCGCTGTGAGGAAATCCATCCAACTATTTTAATAGGAGACTAATAAAAGTAATGAGATATCAATGTCTAGTGATCTCAGAATATGACCAGCGGATTACAAGTGTTTGTCTGACTGCTCATGTTTGAATGTCGGGCTGTGAGAGATCTACTTCTGTCTGTTCAGCTGGTGCTCACAGCTGATTGGCTCCAGACCGGCAGCGATGGCAAACACACTGTACCTCTCCATGGTAGATGAGGATCTGGAAGAAGGTGTCCATCAGCAGAATCCGGTCAGGCAGGATGCTGCTGCTGTCCAGGAGCACCGGCTGCAACAGACACACTGGTCACACAACACTTTGAACACAGGTAACATCCGACAGTTCAGCCTCTGAAGCCAGGCCATACAGAGAGGGGGATCAAATCAGATACAGACATGCACACCAGAACAAAAAAACGCTGATATCAGACGGCAAAAAGGGAGGAAATTCCTCTCTACACTTAGAGAAAAGTTTCATGAAGAAATAGGAAGGTTCAGTCAAACTTTTACAGCTTCTGAGCCCAATTGGCCCAGATCTGAGATCCATTATTGGTCACTGTGTGTGAACGCTTTAATTCAATTCAATTCATTTTTATTTATATAGCGCCAAATACAACAAATGTCATCTCAAGGCACTTAGATAGTAAGTCCAATTCAAGCCAATTGGAATTCAATTAATTAATAATAATCATAATTCATAAAATAATCCAATTCGTTCATATAGAGCCAATTCAAAAACAATTTCCTAGCTAAGAAAACCAACAGATTGCACTGAAAACTTTTTGTTTTTCGGTCCAATCTCCCGTCCTGAGCGTGCCTGAGGCGACTGTGGAGAGAAACGACTCCCTTTTAACAGGAAGAAACCTCTGGCAGAACCAGACTCAGGAAGGGTGGCCATCCGCCTCGACCAGCTGGGGTTTGAGAAGACAGAAAGAGGGGGAGGGCCGCAGCGGCACTGTAACACCATTCAAAGGATATCTGTTGGAACAGGGAAACACGAGTTAATGACCACAATAATATCACATATACATAAAGAGAGTAAAGTGAGGAAAGGTGTGACAGATGAGACCCCCCAGCAGTCTAGGCCTATAGCAGCTTAACTATGGGATGTTTCAGGATCACATGAGCCATCCCTATTCAAGGTAAACACAAGAAACTTGTGCTAACGAAAAAATAAATAATAAAATAAAGGACCAGACTCAGTGAGTAATTCCCTATACTCCCTACATAGATCTGCTCCTCACACCACAACAACCATCTTTTTACAGCCACAAGCTACCTCAGCCTCTCACCAACTGCACACCAGTCACAGCGGGGTGGGGATTCAAACCCTGGTTCGGGTAGGGGGAGAAATAAAAGAGGTAAGATAAGCGGGAATGGGATTCAAACCCTGGTTCGGGTAGGGGGTAATGAAAGTATAGAGGGTGCCAGAGGTGGAGGCAGGACAAGACACACTAGCAGATACACTATCAGATTCAACAGACCTAACTGTAAGCTTTATAAAAAAGGAAAGTTTTAAGCCTGGTCTTAAAGACATGGTTGGTAATCCTGTTCAGAAACACATTTTGTAATACTGGGTGAAATGGTCCGTCTATCCTGAGAGAAATCTATACAAGATGTATTTAGAAAAAGGGACGAAAATAATCAGACCTCTGTGGCAGCTGCAGGACTGAGAAAAAGCTGACCAATCCGAGATCAGCGTCCCGCTGATCTCGGATTGGTCGCCTACAAAAAACCAATCAGATGCCTCTGCTTTCTGCCTACGCCCCCCTCTGCCGGCTCCCTGCTCCATGTGCGCATGCGGTTCTACCGGCTTTGGATGAAGCACTGACGGAATGGGGAGGGGGGGGTGGAGCTTAGAGGAGGGGACACTTTCGAATCTTGCTAGCTCTCTTGCTAGCTCTCTAGGATTACCTACCATAGCTTTAAAAGTGGAAAGGGTGTCTGCTTCCCGGACATTTACTGGCAGCTTATTCCACAAGAGAGGGGCCTGATAACTGAAGGCTCTGCCTCCCATTCTACTTTTAGAAACTCTGGGAACCTCAAGTAAACCTGCAGTTTGGGAACGAAGTGCTCTGTTAGGAAAATATCTTAAAATGAGATCTTTAAGATATGATGGAGCTCGGTCATTAAGAGCTTTATATGTAAGGAGAAGAATCTTAAATTCTATTCTGAATTTAACAGGGAGCCAATGAAGAGAAGCTAAAACTGGAGAAATATGATCTCTCCTGTTAGTTCTCATCAGAACTCTGGCTGCAGCATTTTGGATCAACTGAAGGCTTTTCAGAGAATATGTGGGACAGCCCAATAATAAAGAATTACAGTAGTCCAATCCTGAAGTAACAAATGCATGGACTAGTTTTTCTGCATCACTCTGAGACAAGATGTTCCTGATTTTAACAATATTACGAAGGTGAAAGAAGGCAGTCCTAGAAACCTGTTTTATATGCGAGTCAAATGATAAGTTCTGGTCAAAAATAACTCCAAGGTTCCTCACTGTAGAACTAGAAGCCAAGGAAATACCATCTAGAGTAACTATATAGCTAGACAATTTCTCCCTGAAACGCTCAGGTCCAAAGATAACGACTTCAGTTTTGTCTGAATTTAGAAGCAGACAGTTCTGAGTCATCCAGGTCTTTATGTCTTTAAGACATGCTTGTAGTCTGACCAACCTATTGGGTTCATCTGGTTTTATAGATAAGTACAGCTGAGTATCATCAGCATAGCAATGGGAATTTATGCCATGCTGTCTAATAATGTTACCTAATGGAAGCATGTATAAAGTAAAAAGAATCGGTCCAAGCACAGAACCCTGAGGAACTCCATGACTTACTCTGGTGTGTGAGGAAGATTCTTCATTTACAAGAACAAACTGAAATCTATCAGATAAATATGACTTAAACCAGCCTAATGCAGTTCCTTTAATCCCAATAACATGTTCAAGTCTGTGTAATAAGATACTGTGATCGACCGTATCAAATGCAGCACTGAAATCCAACAGGACAAGCACAGACACAAGTCCGCTATCAGAGGCTAAGAGGAGATCATTGGTAACTTTCAGCAGTGCAGTTTCTGTGCTATGATGCACTCTGAATCCTGACTGAAACTCTTCAAACAGATTATTTCTGTGTAAATGATCACAAAGCTGAGCTGCAACTATTTTTTCAAGAACTTTAGACATAAAAGGGAGATTGGATATAGGTCTATAATGAGCCAACACTTCTGAATCAAGAGTACGTTTTTTAAGTAAAGGTTTAATTACAGCAACCTTAAAAGTCTGAGGTACATATCCTGTCAACAAAGACAGATTGATCAAATCCAATATGGAAGTGTCAATTAATGGGAAAACCTCCTTGAACAGTCTGGTTGGGATTGGGTCTAAAACACAAGTTGATGGTTTAGAAGAGACTATTGCTGTTGTTAGCTCAGAGAGATCAACTGGGCAGAAGCCGTCTAAATACAAATCAGGTTCTGAAGATACTTCTAAAGCTGCTGTACTTGATGATACATCACTGATAATAGTGGGAAGGACTCCATCAATCTTCTCTCTGATAGAAACAATTTTATTAATAAAAAAGCTCAGGAAATCATCACTGCTGAGAGTTAAAGGAATAACTGGCTCAGCAGAGCTCGGACTCTTAGTCAGACTGGCTACAGTGCTGAAAAGAAACCTGGGATTATTCTTATTCTCTTCTATCAATGATGAATAATAAGCAGTTCTAGCTTTACGAAGGGCTTTCTTATACGTTATTAAACTATCTTTCCAGACTAACTGAAACTCTTCTAAATTAGAGGAACGCCACTGTCTCTCCAGCTTTCTTGCAGTCTGCTTTAAAGCACGCAGCTGTGAATTATACCAAGGAGCCAACCTCTTCTGGCTGATTACCTTCCTTTTCAGAGGGGCAACATTGTTTAGTGCTGTACGCATTGAAACTATAGTGCTGTCAACAAGAGAGTCAAGTCCTGCTGGAGTAAAGTTTAAAGATGTGACTGCAGGGGCTCCATGTTTGATGTACTGAGACAGTTGACAAACAGAAGGAACCATCAGAAACCTCTCTATACCAAACACATCTGGACATTCTTGCCCTCGGTACAAACATACAAAGCACAGTGGGTGGTGCTAAGTGGTGAAGACTGAAATGTATCTGGGCTCATTTTAGGCTGTGAAGGTGAGCAGCAAAATTTAACAAGGAACCAGTGAAAGGAGGCGAGCAGGGGGCTGACATGAGCACCAAGCTTCCCTTTGCCCAGGTAAGGAGACGTGTGTGTGCAGCTGTGTCCACACCTCAGGGGGTCCGTTGAAAGAGTAAGCGTACAGCACAGGCTGGATCATGATGAGCGCCTGCGTCAGGTCCTGCCGGTTGAAATGATGCCTGTAATACGAGCTCTCATCAGGACTGTTGTTGAACACCTGCAGGAATGGAGAGCGGCGCAGGTGGAACATGAACTGGGAACCAGAACACACACACGGTTAGTCAGTCTTCACCTGAAAAAAGATCACTGAGACGCAGCAGGTGTGTGCAAAGCATCATGGGATGCAGATCACCTGAGGATAGAGGGAAAAGGTCTCAGAGAATCTGAAGGAGTTGGGGTCATCTTTGTGGTAATCTCCAAACTTCTGACACTGCACACAAGAAGAAGAAGAAGGACTTGAAATAAGAGTCCATGCTGTCCATGCTTTTAAATGTTCAGCGCCGTCTTTGTACCAGTCGGATCAGCTGCCTGTCCAGCCATCTGAGGACGTCAGGCCCCTCCTCCGTCTCCGCCCGGTACACTGCCAACCTCGCCATCAAGACAGCTGCCGCCTCCTGATCAAAGGATGCTGCGATGCTCTGAATCTGAGTCTGAGCATCAGCCCAGCTGAGGGGAGGGGGGGCAGGAACCACTGTTACATTGAACTATGATACACAATATATACAAATGGACCTTATTTGCACACACATGAAATGAGCATAAGGTGGGGCTGCACATAATAATTACTGTCAGACAGGATTCATCTTTTCTTTGGTTGTGCCAGATGTGTGAGTGCAGATGTGTTGGTGCAGATGTGCGGGTGCAGGTGTGCGAGTGCAGATGTGCGGGTGCAGATGTGTGTGAATGTAGATGTGTGGGTGCAGGTGTGTGAGTATAGATGTGTGAGTGCAGATGTGTGGGTGCAGGTGTGTGGGTGCAGGTGTGTGAGTATAGATGTGTGGGTGCAGATGTGTGAGTGCAGATGTGCGGGTGCAGATGTGCGGGTGCAGATGTGCGGGTGCAGATGTGTGTGGGTGCAGATGTGTGGGTGCAGGTGTGTGGGTGCAGATGTGTGAGTGCAGATGTGTGGGTGCAGATGTGTGAGTGCAGATGTGCGGGTGCAGATGTGTGTGGGTGCAGATGTGTGGGTGCAGGTGTGTGGGTGCAGATGTGTGGGTGCAGATGTGTTGGTGCAAGTGTGTAAGTGCAGATGTGTGAGTGCAGATGTGTGGGTGCAGGTGTGTTGGTGCAGATGTGTGAGTGCAGATGTGTTGGTGCAGGTGTGTTGGTGCAGGTGTGTTGGTGCAGATGTGTGAGTGCAGATGTTTGAGTGCAGATGTTTAAGTGCAGATGTGTGAGTGCAGATGTGTGAGTGCAGATGTGTGAGTGCAGATGTGTTTGTGCAGATGTGTGAGTGCAGATGTGTGGGTGCATATGTGTTTGTGCAGATGTGTTTCTGCAGATGTGTGAGTGCAGATGTGTGGGTGCAGATGTGTTGGTGCAGGTGTGTAAGTGCAGATGTGTGAGTGCAGGTGTGTGGGTGCAGATGTGTGGGTGCAGATGTGTGGGTGCAGATGTGTGAGTGCAGATGTGTGAGTGCAGATGTGTTGGTGCAGATGTGTTGGTGCAGATGTGTGAGTGCAGATGTTTGAGTGCAGATGTGTGGGTGCAGATGTGTTTGTGCAGATGTGTGAGTACAGATGTGTGGGTGCATATGTGTTTGTGCAGATGTTTGAGTGCAGATGTGTTGGTGCAGGTGTGTGGGTGCAGGTGTGTGGGTGCAGATGTGTTGGTGCAGGTGTGTGGGTGCAGATGTGTTGGTGCAGGTGTGTGGGTGCAGGTGTGTGGGTGCAGATGTGTTGGTGCAGATGTGTGGGTGCAGGTGTGTTGGTGCAGATGTGTGGGTGCAGATGTGTGAGTGCAGATGTGTGGGTGCAGATGTGTGGGTGTAGGTGTGTGGGTGCAGATGTGTGGGTGCAGATGTGTTGGTGCAGATGTGTTGGTGCAGATGTGTTGGTGCAGATGTGTTGGTGCAGATGTGTGAGTGCAGATGTTTGAGTGCAGATGTTTGAGTGCAGATGTGTGAGTGCAGATGTGTGGGTGCATATGTGTTTGTGCATATGTGTTTGTGCAGATGTGTGAGTACAGATGTGTGGGTGCATATGTGTTTGTGCAGATGTTTGAGTGCAGATGTTTGAGTGCAGATGTGTGAGTGCAGATGTGTGAGTGCAGATGTGTTGGTGCAGGTGTGTGGGTGCAGGTGTGTGGGTGCAGGTGTGTGGGTGCAGATGTGTGGGTGCATATGTGTTTGTGCATATGTGTTTGTGCAGATGTGTGAGTACAGATGTGTGGGTGCATATGTGTTTGTGCAGATGTGTGAGTACAGATGTGTGGGTGCATATGTGTTTGTGCAGATGTTTGAGTGCAGATGTTTGAGTGCAGATGTGTGAGTGCAGATGTGTGAGTGCAGATGTGTTGGTGCAGGTGTGTGGGTGCAGGTGTGTGGGTGCAGATGTGTGGGTGCATATGTGTTTGTGCATATGTGTTTGTGCAGATGTGTGAGTGCAGATGTGTGGGTGCATATGTGTTTGTGCATATGTGTTTGTGCAGATGTGTGAGTACAGATGTGTGGGTGCATATGTGTTTGTGCAGATGTTTGAGTGCAGATGTTTGAGTGCAGATGTGTGAGTGCAGATGTGTGAGTGCAGATGTGTTGGTGCAGGTGTGTGGGTGCAGGTGTGTGGGTGCAGGTGTGTGGGTGCAGATGTGCTGTCGTACTTCCTGGCAGTGGTGCTGACCCGGATACGCCTCTGCCCTGATGAGTGCTGGTACTGGGTGACAAACTGGATGGCCCCACGGCCGCCCTGAGGGATCGGAGCGTTGTGCTGCAACAACAGGGCAGACCAACAGTCAACAGGGTAATGATCACAGCAGCTGTGTGCTACTGCCACCCGGTGGAAGTTCACTGCTGGAAGAAGTGTGCCCCAGTTGATAGCGCTTGCTTAAAAATGAAAGAAAGGAATCAATTAAATTCAGTTTTATCACAGCAAATGTAACCTCAGGGCACTTCAAAGATACAGGCTAATTCTAGCCAATTAGAATCCAATCCAATCAAATGCATTCAATTCCCAATCGGTCCAATGTAACAGAGTCTGTAGAACAGGGCCCATACAAATGGCTAATGTCCCGTCCTGAACGAGCACAAGGCAGCGGTGGAAAGAAAAACACCTTTCAAAGATTCTTTCATCTGATGGGAAAACTCTGACAGCCAAACTCCAACCGAATAAAAACAAATACTGACGGAAATGTTCTGTCTGGTTCTCAGTGGTTCCTTTGTTCTTGACAGGTTTACAGTTGTCTGTATGTTATTCGTTGTGGGATGAACTTGTGAGTCACGGGGATTCTGCACAGCAGCAGCATGGTTCTGAGCTCCTGGAGTCACTAAAGTGCAGCAGCTCAGAGTGCAGCCTTCCAGCAGCACCACGTTCTGAACCCTCAGGGATCTGAGGTGCACCTCCACCATAATGACTGCACACCTGTGCACCTGTTATTACCTGAGTCAGGCACACACAAACACTGCCCTGCATGTCCCATCTCTGTGAGGACATACTGCAGCCACAGGCCAGGGGGCTGCATCTGAACCAGTGTCACCTCAACCTGTCCTTATATGCTCTGGAAAGTCTGTTCTGGAACATCTGCTTGTTGTGATGTTGTCCTAAAGTTACATTTAGGTCTTTAAAAGGATGTTTAAGGGCAGCACATGGATAAAATGTCTCTGCAAAGCAGAATGTCCTCACTAAGGTGGTTTAAACCTCTCTTTGTCCACACTAACCCACACAGGATATTAGATGTTCAGGTAATATTGACTTTACTGTCAGCAGATAAACTGTGTGTGTGTGTGTGTGTGTGTGTGTGTGTGTGTGTGTGTCTCCGTCATCGTCCTCATCATCTCAGTATGTGATTGACAGGTGTGCCATGGCAACCCTCCCTGTGGACACACCCCCTGCAGTCTTTGCTCACCTGTTCACACACACAGCAAATCAGACAGAGAGCAGCTTTCTGATGGACAACATGGAACTTTGACTGGACTCCTGCTTGTTGTCTTCATCTGTCTAAGCTGAACCTTCTCACTTCCAGGTGGAGCTGCAACAGCTGAAAAAGGAACAGTTTTTGACAACACTTTCAGCTGTGCGTCTTTGACCAACACAAGGATCTGTCAGCTCTCTGTGTTATCGGGAGGATCCAGGATCTGTCTGCACAGCGTCCCGGGTCAGGAGGACTTTCAGGAGCTGGGAACTGATCCAGACTCCTGAACAGGGAAATCTGTGGAAAGGTTCAGTCCAAAGAAGCCAAGCTGATGGTTGTCTCAGCATCTCTTATTTTCCCTGACAGGTGGCTCCCTGTTGTGGCTCATCACAGCTGAGGTGAACCCTGCTGATCCCATCTCTGTGGTGAGAAACAACCATCCAGGGCTCAGCCTCTGGGCTGTGGAACATCACGGAGGATGCTGCGAGTCCAGCAGAAAAGAATGAAAACCGTTTCAGTTTCTCAGAAGTTTCTCTTCTTCTGTTTACACTGATACAATAACAACCAGTTCTGGATACCTGTTGGAGATAAATGATGTGACCATAAGCTACTCTCAATCTGAACACAAGTGTAACTCAGTGCTTACAGAGCAAAAGACAATGCAACACTAAAACTACTCAACCCAAACATCCGCCTTTGGAAGAGCAGGAGGCTGAGGCTCAGGTGGGCTCCATGATCTCAGGAGGTAACACGTCATGGCCTTCCTCAGCCAGCACTCTGATGGTCAGTGATGCTCAGTGATGGTCAGTGATGCTCAGTCTGTCCTCTGAAACAGCATTCAGAGGACAGCGGGTGTAAAAGAGTCTGATCAGTGATAGAATCAGTGACATATATCATGTCCTCAGAGTCGGTGTAAAGATGGAGGCTGCTCTGAGAACCCTGTATGCTGCTCTGATGGTGCTGTCCAGTGTGGCCTCAGTGAGTGGGAACCTTCTGCTCCTGCTGGTGCTGCTCCTCAACAAGGAACTCCAGTCTGACACGCTGGGCCTCACCCTGAGCTTCAGCCTCAGCGACCTGGCCCTGGGACTCTCCACCCTCCCCTTCGGAGTCCACAACACCCTGTCCTGGCCTGCCGGATACCCCAGTGAGGGTGGCTTGTGTCAGGGCAGTGCTTTCCTCTTCCTGCTCCTGCAGACCGCCTCCATCCAGTCGCTAACTTGGGCCACTGTGGACAGGTTCACAGAGATGTGCTTTGCCCTGAGCTACTGCAGCATCTGGACCAAGAGGAGGAGCCGGGTGGTGGTGGTCTCCGTCTGGCTGTTCTGCCTGGTGAATGCCTCCTTACCGTTGTTGGGTTTCGGCAGTTACGTCTACAATGAGTCCCGGTTCCTGTGCTGCCCAGACTTCAGTCCTGACAGCCAGTGCTTTGTGGTGCTGTGGATGGTGGTGAGCATTGTGGCGCCCATCCTCACCATGTGCTCTCTGTATGGATATATAGTCTACGTTGCCAGGAAGCAGGCCAGAAGAGGAACGTTCATGTGTAATGAGCTGCACTGCTTCCATGTTCCTGCCAACAATTACCTGAGGAGCTCTATAGTGATGGTCACAACCTCAGGTGAGTCCGCCTTGTGCCCTGATTGGTCAGTGGTGCAGCTCAGCTGCCCTCACATCCTTACAAACTCATTCTGTTGGTTACAGCTAAAGCCACAACTTTAGCTACAGCCTTCAGACCTTTATCAAGATTCTTAGCAGACATCCAAAACACTTGTTATAGAGTGACGTTCAGAGGAAAATACGGAAATACAGTTTTCAGATATCAACAATTAGTACTCAGTGTTTTCCAGCAGGATGAAGTCACTTTCCACTCAAACTAACTCCAGGCAACACGAGACTCTTCAATAACCAACATCACTAGAGTCTGATGCTGACTTTAAAAGCAGTTGTTGCTGTTAAATGAAAATGCATTGAAAATCTTTAAAGAAAATATTTTACAGGCCTCAGCTTGGACAACAGCTTGTGTTAAAGTGTGTAAGAGCAAGCCAGCAAACATCATGGAACAGAAGCTTCATGTATGGACAGCACACAAACAGCAGAGGTGAAGTAGTGGTGTCCAGGATAACACACAATCTGCAAAAAAGACTCAACTAGACAAGAATTACTCCGTCATAATAAGGTTCAAACGCATCTTTTTGGTGTCTCGGGAACTTTATGAAAATAAACACCATTGTCATGTTTTATTATTATTTTACAGTAGGTGATGATGCATGTCATTCAGCCCTCATACAGGCTGATTGGGCTCAACAGCTTAACAGAAATTGAGCCTCTCAAAACCAGACTAATGCATCCAGATAATGTTGGAGGGATTGAATCGCACCCACATGTTCATGCTCAACTAGACTTAAATGGGTCTTTACTAAAAGAGCAGGTACACACAGTAAGGTGTAAATGTATATTAATACTTATTCACATGTTTTTCTTTTGTCAAGTAGCTGAACATGAGAGGAGGTCACAAAGCATTTCCAGACTGTCGCTCTGCTCTAATAAAATCCTGATTTCAGAACCGCAGCCTCACCTGACAGAATCCCCATTTAAGTAACTCAAAGACAAGATCTGTGCAGCAGATTCAGCTGTGCTCACATGATCTCCTACAGAGAAAGTGTCACAGCATCAGACTTTAGTCTGTAACTGGATTCTGCTGCTGCTCCAGTTAGAGGGCCAGGTGGAGCTGTAACTAACTGACTCATCTGTGCATGTAACTGTGGTGACTGAGGATCAGAATTCACTGTTATTATCCTTCTTACAATCAAACCCAGAGAGGGTCAAAGGTCTTCACCTATCCAAAAAGATTCTGTTCTGACCACCATTTTAAGCTGCTATGACTTTGTTCCAGTGAAATGTGTTTCTACCAGCTCCAGGTTCAGTCACCCTGATCATCAGTGACAGGGTTTGTAGTGAAAGTTGCTTCTTCTGGCCCCCAGATGTGCAGTCTTTGAACTAGCCTCCCAACTTTAACAGCTGGCCTGTCTGTGGGCAGCAGCCTGTCCGTGGGCAGCAGCCGTCTGTGGGCAGCAGCCCGTCCGCGGGCAGCAGCCTGTCTGTGGGCAGCAGCCTGTCTGTGGGCAGCCCGTCTGTGGGCAGCAGCCCGTCCGCGGGCAGCAGCCTGTCTGTGGGCAGCAGCCTGTCTGTGGGCAGCAGCCTGTCTGTGGGCAGCCCGTCTGTGGGCAGCCCGTCTGTGGGCAGCAGCCTGTCTGTGGGCAGCCCGTCTGTGGGCAGCAGCCTGTCTGTGGGCAGCAGCCTGTCTGTGGGCAGCAGCCTGTCTGTGGGCAGCCCGTCTGTGGGCAGCAGCCTGTCTGTGGGCAGCCCGTCTGTGGGCAGCAGCCTGTCTGTGGGCAGCAGCCTGTCTGTGGGCAGCCCGTCTGTGGGCAGCCCGTCTGTGGGCAGCAGCCTGTCTGTGGGCAGCCCGTCTGTGGGCAGCAGCCTGTCTGTGGGCAGCAGCCTGTCTGTGGGCAGCCCGTCTGTGGGCAGCAGCCTGTCTGTGGGCAGCAGCCTGTCTGTGGGCAGCCCGTCTGTGGGCAGCAGCCCGTCTGTGGGCAGCAGCCCGTCTGTGGGCAGCAGCCCGTCTGTGGACAGCAGCCCGTCTGTGGGCAGCAGCCCGTCTGTGGGCAGCAGCCTGTCTGTGGGCAGCAGCCCGTCTGTGGGCAGCAGCCCGTCTGTGGGCAGCAGCCTGTCTGTGGACAGCAGCCCGTCTGTGGGCAGCAGCCTGTCTGTGGGCAGCCAGCATGTGTCCGCAGCTGCCATGATCCTGTAAAAACCGTTTCCTCTCCGGCTGCAGGGTGTTTGCTGGTGTGCTGGCTGCCATACATTTCAGTGTGTCTGTATGAGACGTTCAGCGGGGAGCCGAGTCCAGCTGTGGCCTCGGCCCTGTCCACCTGGCTGGTTCTGACCAGCGCCGCCCTAAACCCCTGGATCACCTGCATGACGCAGACGTGAGTAAGACTTCAAAGTCCATCTTGAGTGATGATTCTGTAGATTACTCCCATTCCTTAAGTGTAAGATTAGTTCATGAGTTCATTAGAAGCAGTAATTGGATGGAACCACGACTTCTGTCCCCCTGCCCCCCTCTCTGACTCCAGCAGGTACAGAGCAGCAGTGCACAGGAGTTTCGGCAGGCTTATTCTGAGATGTTCAGGGACGTCACTGGAGTCGCGCCCCCAGAGCTCTGCCATCCACCTGAACACAGCCAATCGAATCAGCACAACAACCAGCACAATGGATGCCCGTCCTCCATCATCACCGGAAGCACCAACACCTCTGTGATCCAGTCTTCATCATCTTCGGGCTAAAGACAAACACATGTTGCATCTAAAGAGTCAAACAGCCCTCCGTTTGACCTGTGACCCTCAAAGGGAACTCTGGGAAACGCAGTCCATCCTATTTCAGTTCATATGCTCTGAAAACCTGCTTTTCACTGTCTTCCAGTGTGGACAGTCAGCACATCATGAGCAAGTTCTAACCGATCTGACAATACCACTGTGAAATGGTGCTTCACAAGTTTTGGGTTGTATGGAGTGAAATGTCCTAAAATTTTGAATGGAGTGTGTGTGCGAGATGGCAAATTGAACACGCTTAGGTTTTGACTGATTAATCATTTGATTGATTCACTGGCACCAATCGGAAAGTGTGTCATTTCTGACAAATGGTTACATCTCCATATATCACTCACATACACACATCATAGTTTTACACTGGAGCTCCATCAGTCAAGATAATGTATCAAGTCTTTCAACTTTTATAGATCAACAGCGTCACCATATTATCAGGAAGAAAATCGAGTACATGGGTACAGTGTGTCAGTACAGACAGTTACTGAAGCCACCTTTCATACTGTAATATTATAATAATGTTCACAAACGCCACTTACATCTACTCCGAGTGGGCTCTTAGTAGAAACACAGCAAAATAGCTGATCAGATAAATCCTAAACCCTGTAAATATACTTATATTTAGCAACCGTTAGTAACAGGCAAGAAAAGGAAACCCTGACTCTTATAGACTTTAATATGTTCTTATTACCATGTACGAGTAAAATATCATTTTAGAAATTCTCAAAAGTTCATCACACACTTTGAAATATAGTGACTGCTATTACTTTACATGCAAAATATATTTTAGGTTGATGGTGTCCAAATGCCCAAGCTCAACAGTCGCAGTTTCAAAAATGTTAATGCATTTACTTGTCAGCAGTGAAGGTAACATTTTAGAGCCAGATAGACCCTATTTGGTTGTTTTCATTTCAAAAGGCACAAAGGAGGTGAAGCAAGTCTTCACAGCTTTCAAAGATAACGGACATGGCAAACACGGCTGCCTAAAAACCTGCAGCTGTGTTCTTGTCACATCTTCAATGATCCTTTTGGTACCTTTGTCAACGACTCCTAACATGAAAAGCTGGTGTGGCTTGTCATATCAGGGGACTATCACTAAATATTGTGGTACTATTTTGTGCATTTTACATCTCACTAATGGACTGGGAACCTGTCTAGGGTCCCTGCCTCTCATCTGATGGGAGCTAGGACAGGCTGCAACCCCCCTGAAACTCAGAATTGGATAAAGTGGGTATAGAAAATTTCAGCCACTATCTGCAATCTCACTTTTTGGTCAATTTCCAAATTTGTGATCATGGGTGAGGGTGGGAACAAGGATGGACCAGTAAATTGAAATCTTTGTCTTTTGGCCCCGCTCCCTCCCTCTCAAAACAACCAACCATTGAACAATAGGGGTCCCAGGATTGACCCCTGGGGAACCCCACAGGTTATAGCCATTTGGTCTGAGACACAGTTACCAATTTCAACAAAATATTTTCTGTCCTCCAGATAGGACTTGAACCAGTTTAAAGCACGACCAGAGATTCACACCCAGTCTTCTAACCTCTGTAATAAGATCACATGGTCAACTGTGTCAAAGGCAGCACTCAGGTCCAGCAGAACTAAGACTGAGACTTTGCCTGCGTCTGTGTTCAGGCGGATGTCATTTGTCACCTTGATCAGAGCTGTCTCAGTGCTGTGGTGGGGCCTAAAGCCTGATTGAAAAGTATCAAAAGCATTGTTAGACAGGAGAAAGTCACTAAGCTGTTGGTATACAACTTTTTCTAGGACTTTGCCTAAGAATGTCAAGTTTGATATGGGCCGGTAGTTGTTCAGTAGTGGCATCAAGACTGCTCTTCTTAAGAAGAGGCTTAATGACAGCAGTTTTTAAGGCCTTTGGAAATGTTCCAGTCTGAAGTGAGATGTTGTCCTCTGTCCTGCCAGGATGCTGTGGAGAGGATGTTCATTATTCTGCAAAACAGAATATAATTTCCTCCTCATCCGTTTCTCCACCACAGCAGTGAGAGGGTCCAGCCTTCTGCCTACAACAGAACCAGCCTTTTTCACCAGTTTGTCCAGGCGCCTACAGTTTTTGTCTGTAGTGCAACTCCCCCAGCAGACAGCAGCATAGAACAGTGCACTCTCAATGATAGTGTGATAAAACATGCACATCATATCACTGCAGACATTCAAGGACCTGAGCCGTCTCAGGAAAAAGAGACGGCTCTGGCCCCTCCTGTACACTGCGTCTATGTTGGCAGACCACTCCAGTTTATTATCCAGCACCACCACCAGGTATCTGCAGGTCTGAAAAGTCTCTATCTCCCCTCCATCAATGCAGACTGACTGGTATGGGGTTTTAGATCTCCTGAAGTCCACCACCAGCTCTTTGGTCTTGGTCTCTTTTGTCTTTCCTCGTTGTGGAGCGCACTATTGGCGAGCTGAAGGCCAGGTGGATGTGTCTCCATACAGCGGGGGGCAATCTGCTCTATAGCCCAGAGAAGGCATGCCAATTTATTCTGGCATGCTGCGTTTTGCACAATATTGCCATGAACTGGGGTGGTCCGTGGCGTAGTGGGTTGAGCAGGCGCCCCATGTACAGAGGCTATAGTCCTCGATGCAGCTGGCCCCGGTTCGAGTCTCGCATCGGACAGCCATGTGCTGCATGTCGTTCCCCCTCTCTCTGCCCCCTGCTTCCTGTCTCTATGAATAAATGAATAGCATTTATTGTCATTACACCTTACAGCATAACGAAATTACAGTTCCAGTACACCCATCCGGACAGACAAACATGAAAAACAGACAGGGGAGACAGGTGACCATGGCCATGCGCTCCTTGCGGTGCGCTGCCAGGAGAAAGAGGGCACGCAGCTCATTGAAGAGCGCAGCCGCTCTTTAATAAGAAAAAGAAAGGACCCACATTAGGTGAGAGGAGGAGAAAAAAAAAATCATACTTCACACTTTACCATTTATCAGGATACAGTTTGAGATCGCAAAAAAAACTCAGCACAAAAAGCAACACATACACACAACATCATTAAGCAATGGGACCAGTGAAGAGGTGAGGAATTGCGTGTGTTATCAATGAGCATGTGTGTGTGTTCAATAAGTCTGCGCAGAGTGTATTTATCAGGCGACTGTCCTTGACAGAGTTGGAATATGTCAGCCAGTTCAACAGTTCTCACAGGAGTCTCCGGAAGGGGAGGGGGGGCACATGGGGAAGAGCACATGTTTTCATAACAAACGTGGAGAACGATTTTGCAGCTGGCTACAAGGCCAGTGTGGGGCGCCGGATTGGAATAACAATTTAATTAGGTCAGACAGACAACTGATTGTGCTGCCTGTCTTCGTGTCTCTGCTGGTTGTCTCATGGCGAAGTCCCGAATTCAGCCGAATTTGTGGGATGTGGACCCTTTCCGCCCGGTCCAAGTGATCAATCAACCTTTCTCCCAGGTTATTCCATTTCTCTTCTGAGTCCAGGAATCTCAGCCAGCCTGCGAACCTGTGTAAGGATCGCATCCAGCTTCCGATTCTGCTCACGTAGCATCTCAGTCTGAGCGTTGATTGCTCTCGTGACCCCATCGAACGCTGTCCACGTTCTCTTAATTTCGTGAAATACCAGGTATCCTCCAACTCCAAACAGCAGGAACCCGAGTATCATAAATCCGAATATGTACACGTCTTCGACGTCCTCGACTGACAGCATCGCCAAACACACGATCCGCCACTTCCCCCAGGCGTCCATTGAGTATCCAGCAAAGAATGTCCCGTCGGGGCATGAGGGTTCTCCTTTCCCCAACTTTGCATTACAGAAAATTTGATCAATAGCGTTGAGAGACCAGCTGACCAGATCCATCATACTTGAATTCGTCTGATATGTAAAAAGATGCTCCAAAGACACAGACACGCTGAAGCAGGGCAAAAAAAGGGAGGGAGGAGCAGAGAGAAAATGCGACCTTTTCCACCGAGAGCGAGATAAAGACTCTATGAACTTTCCTAAAGGCATAAAAGCCCCCAAAAATAATAAAGAAAAAATATATATATTGCCATGAACGAGGGTCTCCACCTGAACCAGCCCAGGCAGACCAGAAGGTGTGGTGCCACAAGACCCCCCTCATGGACCGCCCCATCAAAGAGCCATCATGATGAGGCAACAACTGATTGCACGTTTTTTTCTGGATCTCTGAAAGCAGAACTTCCGTCTCAGAGCCCCTAAAGTTGTTCTTTTTGCGCCTTGATGCCATTCTCATGACTCAACACTTCCTGGCACAGGAGAGAGGAAGCACAGCTTTATATGGTATTGTTTTGGGCGTGGAGTATGCAAATCTACTATCCTCGTACACGTGCACTTAAATTACGCAGGTCGTTTACACACTTTTTCCCAAGAGCGTTTGTTGAATCTGACGTGGCGTGTTCGTACGAGACCTTCGTACAAAAAAAAAAGATGTTCTTGCATGAGGCCCATTGTAATCCAGCTACACGGCAGTGACCAGTGAGATGAAACAACAATGTTTAAGCCAAATAAATTTCAGAAATATTGAGTAAACTTCTAATAAAAAGAGTGATAAAATAATAATAAACTCAGCTAACAGATATACCAACAGTCTAGATTTCATTCTTTGTTGTCTTTCATCATTTGTTTGCTCAACAGTTAATAGACCAGTGAAATGTCCCATCAGATTTCTGCTCCTATTAGCTGGGTATGGCTGACACTACCCTCGTATTTATAAAGTAAAACCAACAGTCCCTGAAATGTATGGGACATGAACCAGCTCCATTTTCTTGCCCTGATTATTTAGTTTTCACTAAAGCCCCTGTCAGAGCTGCACAGCTTTCCATTAATCTGATAGCAGCTGAACAACTCAGTTCCATGTCTGAATGAGCTCTCTGCTGCTTTTCATGAAAAATGTGCAGAGGCAAACCAGCCTAGTCAGACCGAGTAGCATTATACATTTCTAACACAAGTGTGAAATGCTGCAGTCACACCAACAGACAAATGAAGACAACAACGTTGAATATATCAAGTGTGTAAAGGGTTTTTGTTGACAGTGGGTCTGCCTTCATCATCATACCAAATACATGACATCTCTGTGGATGCTTCCGATGACGTCTGTAAATCTACACTTTTAAATTACCCCCGCTTCCTGTCTTCATTCATTATCTGATATGTTAAATGGGTGTTGTTCTTACTGGTCAACATTAATCATTTAGCAGTGCCATTCTAATGCTCTGCTGTCAGCGCTCAGGTGCTCATACCTGGTTGACAACCTCGAAGTAAAGAGCCAGCGTGGTGCTGGGATCCAAACCACAGATCTTCCACTGGCAGGTTCCTCCTGTGCCAATCTCCTGAAAAACACAATCATACCTTGGGTTTTTCTGTGTGCTGAACCCAAAATACAGTGACTTCACACAAGTTAAACCTGAGTGATACATAGTACTCTCACTGTAGCTTTTACAAGCATATAATGTAGCAGTGATGCCAGCAGCTAGCAGGAAAAAAGTGTAATGTTTCAAGTTGGATTCCAAAAGGTTTTAAAAATAGCTTTGGGCTTAAGGCTTGGAAAACCAGCAGATCTCCTATAAACCATCAACAAATAGTGTGCATGGGCATTTTGTGGAGTTGCTGCATTGTTTCTTTGTGTTGCTGCAGGCTGTGATAACTTCACTCTGTCAAAGTAATCTGTGAGCTAAAAGAAGAAGTCAAAGCACTAAAACCACGGCTGGACTACAAGCATGTCAAAATGGGTGAGTGCCCAGGCCCCCTACACTCTATATATATATATATATATATATATATATATATATATATATATATAAAAAAAATAATAAATTTTATTTTTAAAGAGGCGCCTTTCTGGACACTCAAGGTCACCTTACAAAGTGGATAAAAAACATCAAAATAAATCACATCAATATTAAAAGAAGTAAAACACCAGAAATCAATAAAATGAATAAAACACAGAAAATCATTTACAACAAAAAAGGGGGCAGGGAATTGTATCAGATGGAATAGGCAGTTTTAAACAGATGAGTTTTGAGTTGTGATTTGAAATGGGGGAGTGTGTCTGTGTTTCTGAGCAGGGGTGGTAAGAGAGTTCCAGAGGCGGGGGGCAGAGCGGCTGAATGCTCTGCTGCCCATGGTGGTGAGACGGGCGGAGGGGATAGACAGGTGTGTGGAAGAAGAGGATCTGAGAGAGCGGGAGGGGGTGGAAACATGGAGGAGATCTGACAGATATAGGGGGGCGAGATTGTGAAGGGCCTTGAATGTTACTAGGAGAACTTTGTATTGGATACGGAACTGAACAGGGAGCCAGTGGAGCTGTTTGAGGACAGGGGTGATGTGGTGGATAGAGGGGGGTTCTTGTAATAATGCGGGCAGCTGAGTTCTGGACCAGTTGAAGTTTATGGAGTGATTTTTGAGGGAGGCCAAAGAGGAGAGAGTTACAGCAGTCCAGGCGGGAGGTGACGAGGCTGTGGACAAGGATGGCAGCAGTGTGAGGGGTAAGGGAGGGGCGGAGGCGGTTGATGCTTCGTAAGTGGAAGTAGGCTGACCGGGTAATGTTATTGATATGGGATTGAAAGGATAGTGTACTGTCCAGGATGACGCCCAGACTCTTAACCTGGGGAGGGGTGAGACGGAGGAGTTGTCAATAGTGAGTGGGAAGCTGTTGGTTTTGGATAGAGTGGATTTTGTGCCAATGAGGAGAACCTCCGTTTTGCTACTGTTTAATTTGAGGAAGTTTTGGGTGAACCAGGCTTTTATTTCAGATATGCAATTAGTGAGGGAGGTGGGCGGGAGAGAGGACGAAGGTTTAGTGGTGAGGTAGAGCTGGGTGTCATCAGCATAGCAGTGGAAGTGGATGTTGAATTTGCGGAAGATATTGCCAAGGGGAAGGAGGTAGATGATGAAGAGGAGGGGCCCCAGGACAGAGCCCTGGGGCACACCTGAGGTGACGGGGGAGAGAGTTGATTTGAGGGTCTTGAGTTGAATGAATTGAGTGCAGCCAGAGAAGTAGGAGGTAAACCAGTCCAGGGGAGTGTGGGTGATGCCAATGGAAGATAGCCTGCTGAGGAGGGTGGTGTGGCAGATGGTGTCAAAGGCTGCACTTAGGTCGAGGAGGATGAGGATGGTGAGTAGTCCAGAGTCAGATGCCATGAGGAGGTCATTGGTGATTTTGATGAGTGCTGTTTCAGTGCTATGGAGTGTGCGGAAATCGGACTGGAACTGTTCATACAGATTGTTGTGGGATAGGTGAGAATGGAGCTGGGAGGCAACTGTTTTTTCGAGGATTTTGGAAATGAAGGGTAGATTGGAGATAGGACGGAGGTTGTTGAAGTTGGAGGGGTCAGCACCAGGTTTTTTTTACAATTGGGGTAATGGCTGCAGTTTTAAAAGGTGTAGGGACAGTTTCAGTGGTGAGGGAGGTGTGGATGATTGCGAAGATGAGAGGGACCAGAGATGGGAGGCAGGTTTTGACAAGTTGGGTTGGGAGGAGGTCTAATTGACAGGTGGATGGTTTGGATTTCTGGATGAGCTCTGTGATTTCTGAGAGAGTGGGGAGATGGAAGGAGGAGAGGGAGTGTGGAGGTGGGGGAAGGTCGACTGGGGTGCTGAGGTGAGGTATTGATCCGAGGTTCTGGTGGATGTTCTTGATTTTTTCTGTGAAAAATGACATGATGGCATTGCAGAATGAGGTTGTGTAGAGGTGAGGGGGGAGATAGTCCTGGGGAGAAAAGTGACTTAGAGTTGCTTTTTTTTTTTTATATATATATATATATATATATATATATATATATATATATATGTATAGTCCCTGTCTCAGCCTTTAGAGGGCAATGTTTCTGTAGTCCCTGTCTCAGCCTGTAGAGGGCAATGTTTCTGTAGTCCCTGTCTCAGCCTGTAGAGGGCAATGTTTCTGTAGTCCCTGTCTCAGCCTGTAGAGGGCAATGTTTCTGTAGTCCCTGTCTCAGCCTGTAGAGGGCAATGTTTCTGTAGTCCCTGTCTCAGCCTGTAGAGGGCAATGTTTCTGTAGTCCCTGTCTCAGCCTGTAGAGGGCAATGTTTCTGTAGTCCCTGTCTCAGCCTGTAGAGGGCAATGTTTCTGTAGTCCCTGTCTCAGCCTGTAGAGGGCAATGTTTCTGTAGTCCCTGTCTCAGCTTGTAGAGGGCAATGTTTCTGTAGTCCCTGTCTCAGCCTGTAGAGAGCAATGTTTCTGTAGTCCCTGTCTCAGCCTGTAGAGGGCAATGTTTCTGTAGTCCCTGCCTCAGCCTGTAGAGGGCAATTGCCGCTTTCGGACTGTAGGAACCTTTGGCAGTTCTAATAACCAATGAATCCGCGGGGCCGTTTTCTCCCGTGTTCGGACATACAGCAACTCGGGGCTTTCTCCCTTAGTTCCTATAACTATTTAGCTCCTTCTCCGAGGTCGGGTCTTTTCATAGTTCTATAGAACTAATCTAACGGAGGTGTGTGGTGGTTGGTAGCTACGCCCCATGTCATGCTATCACGGCTGAAATGTCTCCTCATATGACACAGACACAACCAGCGGGTGTTTAATAAGTTAACTTACACTGGTCTCATTTGTCTGCAGCGCTCTGCTCTCCTTTCTTCCTTCATGAAATAAAAAAGTATTGTCTCCTGACTCTCTCTGTGAGCTCTTCCAGCCTCGATATTTGACGCCTGATGTGATTGTCCATGATTAATATCACCATCATGCAGACCATAAACACAGTGGCCTCCCCGCTCTCCATATTAGCTTCTTGGTGGTGTTTTTTCTACTCTCCTTACTTTTACCGTTTTGTTTTGTGTTTGAATGTAGCGCTAAACGGCTAACGGCTAACACGTCACTGAAGCAGACGGCTGCGCGCGGCGCATCAGTCCCTATCAGGTCCCGACTCATGTGCGAATGCAGACTGAAACAGTTCCGCTGGGGAAGGATAGTTATCAGAACGAAATTCGAGGAGGGTAGTTCTGATAACTACTTTCTTAGAACTGTCTGTCCGAAAGCGGCTATTGTTTCTGTAGTCCCTGTCTCAGCCTGTAGAGGGCAATGTTTCTGTAGTCCCTGTCTCAGCCTGTAGAGAGCAATGTTTCTGTAGTCCCTGTCTCAGCCTGTAGAGGGCAATGTTTCTGTAACCCCTGTCTCAGCTTGTAGAGGGCAATGTTTCTGCAGTCCCTGTCTCAGCCTGTAGAGGGCAATGTTTCTGTAGTCCCTGTCTCAGCCTGTAGAGAGCAATGTTTCTGTAACCCCTGTCTCAGCTTGTAGAGGGCAATGTTTCTGTAACCCCTGTCTCAGCCTGTAGAGAGCAATGTTTCTGTAGTCCCCGTCTCAGCCTGTAGAGAGCAACATGGTGCAGTGAAGTGGTGTAGGGACTACGTTTGGAGGTCACGTACATTCTCAGAGACACAGGGTCCTTTGGCGTTCAGAGACACGCAGGGGCCGATGGCTCCAGACACTTTGATCTCTCTGGAGGTCTGCAACAGAAAAAAACAGGCTTAAACCTGAGAAACAGATTGGAGTCCCTGCGTTCGGTCTGCTCCTTATTACCTTGACCTCCAGTGTGGCAGCAAAGGCCATCTTGAAGGATCCCTGTACATCTTTGGTAAAAACTCTCTGGAAAGTTTGTTTGAACAGAGATGTATTGAAGGAATCAGCCATGACCATGTATCCCCTGCCAAACAGACACACACACACACACACACACACCATTACAACACAGTGTCACACCCTGCAGACACAAATTATACTATTATGAAAGGCTTTTACAACAGTCAACAGTTAAGTAGGCTAACGTGAGGATGGCTTCACCAAACTTTTATTCTTTTACTGAACTTAAAGGAACAGTTCACTATTTAAGACCTTGAGTCCCAGTTCCAGCTTGTTTATCAAGAATAAGAAATGAGGAGACCATTTTCACAACAATAGCTCATTTCTATCCATTTTGGCTGTTTTCGCTGGTCCATCCTGCTGCTACAGACAGGGTTCCATTGGGCACTCTGTTCAATGTCCTTAAAACAAAACTAATGTTAATTTTAAAGAAAAGGTTAACTCAGAAAGAAAAAGTGACAGATCCTCAATTTTCCCAAAGTAAAATCTGAAAACAACAGCATCCACTAAAAATACAAAATAAATGAGAAAAATGGGTTTTAAGTTCCCACTGAAACCCAGAGTGTCTGAGCAGCTCTGATGGGAAGAGTCTGGCTGTTCCACACTTTAGAAGCAATCAATAGCCCCTTTCACACTGAGGAATAACCCGCGTTTAATCCGCGAATTTAGCGTGTCCGCTGTAGCGTTCACACTGCCGACCCGGGCTGCCGCGTCAACTCGACTCGCCTTTCGATGTGAACGCAATCGACGCGGGTCGGACGTGGGCGTGGGCGTGACGTGAGGAGTTTAAAAGACAGGACAGCTGATTCAGAACAACAGCGACAGGTGAGGACAAGTTTTACTCTGTTTTAGCCTACATCAAGTTCGAGACATTTTTTAATATGGCCAACTGGGGAGACAAGGAGGTCCGCGAGCTCCTCAGCCTCCGAGCAGAGGATTTGCCGCCACATTTCGGGGACTATTAGTGCTCTTGTATTCTCCGCATATGTTCTTCGGCGGCATCCCACGTTGTAACCATCCACACCCCGTAAAATAACATCTCCATGAACTGCATTGCAAAAACGAGTCCTCAAGGTGTATTTAACCCTACCTCCGAAGCATGGCTTGTGCCTACGTCATTGTACACGCCCAGCATTTTATGTGTTTCGTGTGACGCTCTGCTACTAGGCAACGCCCCCTGAACTCGGCTTCAGGCGACACGGGTCACCAACACGCCAAGCGTTCACATTGCTCGACGCGGGTCGAAGGTGCAATTTGGACCCGCTAAGGTAGCGGGTCGCAGTGTGAAAGGGGCTAATGAAAAGGCACGCCCGGTTTAGAACCTGGAATATGGAACATTTTGGAGGGGCTGGGTCGATGACTTCCCTGATCTAACTGGAGCATATTGGTTTAGTAGCTCAAAGAAGTACAATGGAAACAGACCTTTGCTATCAACAATGGTAGGAAATACATGCTTTTTACTATAAAATTCCCAGAAGTAACATATAAAGTGGACTTCAGATGGAGCCTTGTGGGACCCCACAACCATGTGCAGCTGCTGCTGAGGCGTACTGGTAATGATGAACACAAAAGGTCTTATCTGACAAATGCCAGTTTAAAACCATTCCTCTGATGCCTACATACTAGTCTGGACGTGCTAGGAGAATCTGGTGGTCAATTGTGTCAAAGGTAGAGTATGGCAACCCGACCGAAGCCCGACGGGCCTGGTCGGAACCCGACGGGCCGGGCCGGACTCGGACAAAAAATTAGAATGTCTTGTCGGACTCGGGTCGGGCTCGAAAGCAAGCAGACATCGTGAAAATGATAAACAGCCAGAGGACAGGTTTCAGTTCATTCCAAACGTCAGTTTTTGTGATAAACATAAATAATTGAATATGCATAAATGAAAATGTTGGTAGGCTATTCGTGCCTCATGCCGTGCAGCATGCATCTGTGGTCTGTGCATGCTCGGTGCGCACGCACGCATATCGAACATTCGAACAACTTTACATTAAACACGTGCGATCAGTGCAGCCGGGCTCAGTTGGCTGGAAGCGCTATGGAGGACATTAAAAGAAAAATAGCTTCTGGAGAACTGAAAGTCGTGGAAAATGAGAGGGGGAAATCCACTGTGTGGAAACGCTTTAAGCTATAATGGATTATGGTGGATAATGGTGCGCTGTCACCAATGTGTATTTACTGATTAGGGGGCGCCGTCTTGCGTTGGTCACTGGTCTCGGGCTTCCGGCGGGCTCGGACACAAATATTTTAATTACAAATATTGAGAACTTTTCTGTCGGTTGAGGGCCGGGCTCGGACAGAAAAATCCGGCCCGAGCCAGGCTCTAGTCAAAGGCTCCAGGACAGAATAAGCCGTTTATAATTTAAAACAAGACTGAAACTTCTCTAAAATCTCATTAAAATTCGAAATCAGGCCAGTGGTGCAAAAAACATGTCAGAAGTTTCCTTTACATTTGACCCATGAGACAACACAAGATCTTATGTATACCCCCTTTTCTTCTATAAGGCCAGCAACACATTGTGTGAGATTAAAAGAGTTAATAGCTGTCATTATATCACATTTCTCATCGGGTTCTCATCAGGGCAGGGGTGTGAACATGTGCGTACCCTGTGTAGTTGGGGCAACATTTCATCTCCAGCAGACCCGTCTGGTCGAGAGCGCAGGCGTAGAGGTCGATGATGTGACCATTTGTGGATGCTCTGGTGGCTAGAGACTCAAAGTGCTGCAAGAACACAACACACACACATTAAATACGTAGTCAGTGCATTTAAATGCAGAGCTGAGTCACACAACTGTTCAGAGTTTGACCAGGCAAACTAATGTACCCTTACCAGCACACGTGCACAGGAGAGGAATCAAGCTCATGCAGTTTCCAGCATATGCTTGCAATATACTCAGCATACATTTTCATGATCCAACTGCATCGTATGTGTGTTAATCCAGCTTTAAGAGGTTTGATTTTGGATGCTTTTGGACAAACTAACCCTAATGCACTTTAAAAGTCATATTGCTGCCTTTCATGTGGGTGACTGGGGTTCAAATTCTGACCCCCCTGCATTAAAGGTACTACCTCCAGTAGGGGGCCTTAGACAAGACCCCCTTACGCTACCTGCCTCCCTGGGATGAGTGTAAGTGGAAGAAAGCATCAACAACATAAACATACCTAAGCCCTCCTGCCACTACTGATTTATTAAAAAAGTTACGAAAAATCAATGCAAACTAAATCTGACAATTACAGTTTGATAATAAGATAATAAGTCTTTAGAAACATCTGCTTCAGTCTGGGTGAAGCTCACACTCACTTTGGTGGCTTTCTTCATGAACTTGGCATTGTCCTTTTCAATGTCATGCCAGGACCTGATGGGTGTCTTCAGCTCGTCCCCCACAACCATGCCCGGCCCCTGTGTAGCCGGGCCCCCGATAAATGTCATGATCCGGGCACCGGTGTTGGGGAAGGTGCACTGTTGGTAAAAGCGGCAGACAAATTGTGTTTGACAGTCACATGACGCTAACTTGGATGCCTACATTCTCACCTTCCCCGACCCGTCCTTACCTCCAGAAGTCCCACAGCAATGGACATGGCAACACCCAGCGAGCGCAGCGGCCTCTTCCCCTGGGTGACCGGCCAGGGGTCTCGTTGAAGCTCACCCAAAAGGTCAGTCAGGTTCATGTCGATCTTCTGCACCGTCTGCAGGAACCTGGAGTAGAACTTCCGTTGAGTAACACTGACACTAGAAGAGCACCGCTGGCAGAAACATAGTTCTACATGGATCTACCTGTTGGACAGAGGCTGCTGGGCAGTCTGAGGTCCTCGTCCCTGAGCAGTTGAAGATTTGGTGAGACCCAGCATCTCCTGGAAGAAACATTAACGGTTAAAGGACAAGACGTGGAGGTGGTAAAGTGGTTCTGTGGGCTGTCTGTGGTAGTAGCACGATGATGACGTCAGTAACACCCACTTTACGACAAAAATTCAAAATTACAGTAACCCGGATTTTTTTAAGTAAGCGACGCACCTCCACGTTATCAGTGCTAGTGTACAGTAATTAATCAATTATAAACAGCATAGTTTGTGCCTGTATAACATTGCCCATAGGAAACCGTTTCATGGCCGAGTATCTCAAGAGAGCAGCCAGACGCCTCTCGAATATCTTCGGACCAGCTCCAAATGACCAACAACAAGCAGGGGTGAGTAGAACATCATGTTATAATGTGAAATCAAGGGCCCAATGTCAAAAAAACGGTCTTATCCTTTAACATGGTTAGCTGATGCAAGACTTAAACCCTCAGCTGGTCCTGGCCGTCTTTACAGAAAAGGCATCAGGTACCGTCTGGAGGACCATTTGTGAAGGACTAGACCAGAGGTCACTAACAGGCGGACTGCGGTCCGGGTCCAGACGCCGTCCTATGCGGCGATGAGGGACTCTACATTTGAACGGGGCACTTCTATTTTAACCAGCACAGCTTTCCCAGTCTTTACGGCATTAGTTTAGCAGACCTTGCAGACCAATTGCATGCGAGTTAAGCCATCCCACATGATGCTGCTCAGCCAATAACATCTGTTTAAACAGCAGCGTGACTGAATACAGAGATGAGAGAGATGAGAGGCGAGTGACAGGTGGAAAGGGAAGTTAGCTATAGACAGGGAGAGGACCCGGAGAGACAGCGGGAGACAGGGAAAAGTAATGGATAGTGAAAATAGAGCTTTGAAGCCGGAATGGACAGATTCTTTCATGTTCATTCTTCCCACTGGGAGCACAAAACCTGTGTGTCTCATCTGTTCAGAGACCGTGGCGCTCATTAAACGTGCCAATGTGAAACGTCACTATGAGACAAAACACAAAGTTTTTCATCAGACGTACCCACTCAGGTCTGAAATGAGGTCACAGAAAATTAGCTTCCTCACATCCCAATATGAGCAATCAACCCGGATCCTGAGCCATTCATTCACTGCCCAACAACGTGCTAATGAATGATTTTGGGTCAACACAAAAAGCCATTTACTGATGGAGGGCTTGTCAAGGAGTATATGAGTGCAGCAGCAGAGAGCTTTGCTTGAGGACATTTTCTATAACTGGACCTCTTTAAGAGCTCTAAAGCTGATCTACCTGCAGCTGTTTGGCACTCAGGTCCTTGGTCCCCCTGAAGACGTAGCTCTTGGAGATTCCCTCACAGCCCAGCTCATGAACCTGAACCATGCGTCCAAAGGTGATGAGTCCCACCAGAGCAGTGGGGGGCAGCAGGGACAGGGACATCTGTAGAGACTCCTTCAAAGCCTGCAGGTCCTCGTCCTCCATGCAGGTGTCCACCACATAGAGGAAGACCAGTGGCATCTGAGGGCCCCGCTGATGACAGAGATCAGAGTGGGTCAAACATCCAATGACGCGGCGTGTCTGTCACCTGTGTCCCTGTGTCCTGTCTCACCTGCACCACATACTCGATGGTGGAGAAATGAGGCAGCAGCTCTGCAGGCTGGTTAACCTCAGAGATCCCGGCATAAGACGGAGGAAACTGAAACAGAAGAGAAGCACTCTGTGTCAGCGTCTCTGCAGACATGTCCATCTGTCAGACATGTCCGTGTGTCAGACATGTCCGTGTGTCAGACATGTCCGTCTGTCACACTCTGTGTCAGCGTCTCTGCAGACATGTCCATCTGTCAGACATGTCCGTCTGTCACACTCTGTGTCAGCGTCTCTGCAGACATGTCCATCTGTCAGACATGTCCGTCTGTCAGATATGTCCGTCTGTCACGCTCTGTGTCAGCGTCTCTGCAGACATGTCCGTCTGTCAGACTCTGTGTCAGAGTCTCTGCAGACATGTCCGTCTATCAGACATGTCCGTCTGTCAGACATGTCCGTCTGTCAGACATGTCCGTCTGCAGACATGTCCATCTGTCAGACATGTCCGTCTGTCAGATATGTCCATCTGTCACGCTCTGTGTCAGCGTCTCTGCAGACATGTCCGTCTGTCAGACTCTGTGTCAGAGTCTCTGCAGACATGTCCATCTGTCAGACATGTCCGTCTGTCACACTCTGTGTCAGCGTCTCTGCAGACATGTCCATCAGTCAGACATGTCCGTCTGTCAGACATGTCCGTCTGTCACGCTCTGTGTCAGCGTCTCTGCAGACATGTCCATCTGTCCGACATGTCCGTCTGTCCGACATGTCCATCTAAGATAAGGTAAGATATTTTCCTAACAGAGCACTTCGTTCCCAAACTGCAGGTTTACTTGAGGTTCCCAGAGTTTCTAAAAGTAGAATGGGAGGCAGAGCCTTCAGTTATCAGGCCCCTCTCTTGTGGAATAAGCTGCCAGTAAATGTCCGGGAAGCAGACACCCTTTCCACTTTTAAGACCAGGCTTAAAACTTTCCTTTTTGATAAAGCTTATAGTTAGGGATGGCTCAGGTGATCCTGAAACATCCCATAGTTAAGCTGCTATAGGCCCAGACTGCTGGGGAAGTTCATCTGTCACACCTTTCCTCACTTTACTCTCTTTATGTATATGTGATATTATTGTGGTCATTAACTCGTGTTTCCCTGTTCCAACAGATATCCTTTGAATGGTGTTACAGTGCCGCCGCCGCGGTGGCCCCCTGCCCCCCCCCCCCCTTTCTGTCTTCTCAAACCCCAGCTGGTGGAGGCAGATGGCCACCCTTCCTGGTTCTGGTTCTGCCAGAGGTTTCTTCCTGTTAAAAGGGAGTCGTTTCTCTCCACAGTCGCCTCTGGCACGCTCAGGCCGGGAGATTGGACCGAAAAACAAAAAGTTTTCAGTGCAATCTGTTGGTTTTCTTAGCTAGGAAATTGTTTTTGAATTGGCTCTATATGAACGAATTGGATTATTTTATGAATTATGATTATTATTAATTAATTGAATTCCAATTGGCTTGAATTGGACTTACTATCTAAGTGCCTTGAGATGACATTTGTTGTATTTGGCGCTATATAAATAAAAATGAATTGAATTGAATTGAATCTGTCACGCTTTGTGTCAGCGTCTCTGCAGACATGTCCATCTGTCAGACATGTCCGTCCATCTGTCAGACATGTCCATCTGTCACGCTCTGTGTCAGCGTCTCTGCAGACATGTCCGTCTGTCAGACATGTCCGTCTGTCAGACATGTCCATCTGTCAGACATGTCCATCTGTCAGACATGTCCGTCCATCTGTCAGACATGTCCGTCTGTCACGCTCTGTGTCAGCGTCTCTGCAGACATGTCCATCTGTCAGACTCTGTGTCAGAGTCTCTGCAGACATGTCCATCTGTCAGACATGTCCATCTGTCAGACTCTGTGTCAGAGTCTCTGCAGACATGTCCATCTGTCAGACATGTCCATCTGTCAGACTCTGTGTCAGAGTCTCTGCAGACATGTCCATCTGTCAGACATGTCCATCTGTCAGACATGTCCGTCTGTCAGACATGTCCGTCCGTCTGTCAGACATGTCCGTCTGTCACGCTCTGTGTCAGCGTCTCTGCAGACATGTCCATCTGTCAGACATGTCCATCTGTGAGACATGTCCGTCTGTCAGACATGTCCATCTGTCAGATATGTCCGTCTGTCAGACAGGTCCATCTGTCAGACATGTCCGTCCGTCTGTCAGACATATCCGTCTGTCACGCTCTGTGTCAGCGTCTCTGCAGACATGTCCATCTGTCAGACTCTGTGTCAGAGTCTCTGCAGACATGTCCAGCTGTCAGACATGTCCATCTGTAAGACATGTCCGTCTGTCAGACATGTCCATCTGTCAGATATGTCCATCTTTCAGACATGTATGTCCGTCTGTCAGACATGTCCATCTGTCACGCTCTGTGTCAGCGTCTCTGCAGACATGTCCATCTGTCAGACTCTGTGTCAGAGTCTCTGCAGACATGTCCAGCTGTCAGACATGTCCATCTGTAAGACATGTCCGTCTGTCAGACATGTCCATCTGTCAGATATGTCCATCTTTCAGACATGTATGTCCGTCTGTCAGACATGTCCATCTGTCACGCTCTGTGTCAGCGTCTCTGAAGACATGTCCGTCTGTCAGACATGTCCGTCTGTCAGACATGTCCATCTGTCACACTCTGTGTCAGCGTCTCTGCAGACATGTCCATCTGTCAGACATGTCCATCGGTCAGAAATGTCCGTCTGTCAGACATGTCCATCTGTCACGCTTTGTGTCAGCGTCTCTGCAGACATGTCCATCTGTTAGATATGTCCATCTGTCAGAAATGTCCGTCTGTCAGACATGTCCATCTGTCAGACATGTCCATCTGTCATACATGTCCGTCTGTCACGCTCTGTGTCAGCGTCTCTAAAGACATGTCCATCTGTCAGACATGTCCGTCTGTCAGATATGTCCATCTGTCACGCTCTGTGTCAGAGTCTCTGCAGACATGTCCATCTGTCAGACATGTCCGTCTGTCACACTCTGTGTCAGCGTCTCTGCAGACATGTCCATCTGTCAGATATGTCCGTCTGTCAGACAGGTCCATCTGTCAGACATGTCCGTCCGTCTGTCAGACATATCCGTCTGTCACGCTCTGTGTCAGCGTCTCTGCAGACATGTCCATCTGTCAGACTCTGTGTCAGAGTCTCTGCAGACATGTCCAGCTGTCAGACATGTCCATCTGTAAGACATGTCCGTCTGTCAGACATGTCCATCTGTCAGATATGTCCATCTTTCAGACATGTATGTCCGTCTGTCAGACATGTCCATCTGTCACGCTCTGTGTCAGCGTCTCTGAAGACATGTCCGTCTGTCAGACATGTCCGTCTGTCAGACATGTCCATCTGTCACACTCTGTGTCAGCGTCTCTGCAGACATGTCCATCTGTCAGACATGTCCGTCTGTCAGACATGTTCATCTGTAAGACATGTCCATCGGTCAGAAATGTCCGTCTGTCAGACATGTCCATCTGTCACGCTCTGTGTCAGCGTCTCTGAAGACATGTCCGTCTGTCAGACATGTCTGTCTGTCAGACATGTCCATCTGTCAGACTCTGTGTCAGAGTCTCTGCAGACATGTCCATCTGTCAGACATGTCCATCTGTCAGACTCTGTGTCAGAGTCTCTGCAGACATGTCCATCTGTCAGACATGTCCATCTGTCAGACATGTCCGTCTGTCAGACATGTCCGTCCGTCTGTCAGACATGTCCGTCTCTCACGCTCTGTGTCAGCGTCTCTGCAGACATGTCCATCTGTCAGACATGTCCATCTGTGAGACATGTCCGTCTGTCAGACATGTCCATCTGTCAGATATGTCCGTCTGTCAGACAGGTCCATCTGTCAGACATGTCCGTCCGTCTGTCAGACATATCCGTCTGTCACGCTCTGTGTCAGCGTCTCTGCAGACATGTCCATCTGTCAGACTCTGTGTCAGAGTCTCTGCAGACATGTCCAGCTGTCAGACATGTCCATCTGTAAGACATGTCCGTCTGTCAGACATGTCCATCTGTCAGATATGTCCATCTTTCAGACATGTATGTCCGTCTGTCAGACATGTCCATCTGTCACGCTCTGTGTCAGCGTCTCTGCAGACATGTCCATCTGTCAGACTCTGTGTCAGAGTCTCTGCAGACATGTCCAGCTGTCAGACATGTCCATCTGTAAGACATGTCCGTCTGTCAGACATGTCCATCTGTCAGATATGTCCATCTTTCAGACATGTATGTCCGTCTGTCAGACATGTCCATCTGTCACGCTCTGTGTCAGCGTCTCTGAAGACATGTCCGTCTGTCAGACATGTCCGTCTGTCAGACATGTCCATCTGTCACACTCTGTGTCAGCGTCTCTGCAGACATGTCCATCTGTCAGACATGTCCGTCTGTCAGACATGTTCATCTGTAAGACATGTCCATCGGTCAGAAATGTCCGTCTGTCAGACATGTCCATCTGTCACGCTTTGTGTCAGCGTCTCTGCAGACATGTCCATCTGTTAGACATGTCCATCTGTCAGACATGTCCGTCTGTCAGACATGTCCATCTGTCAGACATGTCCATCTGTCATACATGTCCGTCTGTCACGCTCTGTGTCAGCGTCTCTAAAGACATGTCCATCTGTCAGACATGTCCGTCTGTCAGATATGTCCATCTGTCACGCTCTGTGTCAGAGTCTCTGCAGACATGTCCATCTGTCAGACATGTCCGTCTGTCACACTCTGTGTCAGCGTCTCTGCAGACATGTCCATCTGTCAGATATGTCCGTCTGTCAGACAGGTCCATCTGTCAGACATGTCCGTCCGTCTGTCAGACATATCCGTCTGTCACGCTCTGTGTCAGCGTCTCTGCAGACATGTCCATCTGTCAGACTCTGTGTCAGAGTCTCTGCAGACATGTCCAGCTGTCAGACATGTCCATCTGTAAGACATGTCCGTCTGTCAGACATGTCCATCTGTCAGATATGTCCATCTTTCAGACATGTATGTCCGTCTGTCAGACATGTCCATCTGTCACGCTCTGTGTCAGCGTCTCTGAAGACATGTCCGTCTGTCAGACATGTCCATCTGTCACACTCTGTGTCAGCGTCTCTGCAGACATGTCCATCTGTCAGACATGTCCGTCTGTCAGACATGTTCATCTGTAAGACATGTCCATCGGTCAGAAATGTCCGTCTGTCAGACATGTCCATCTGTCACGCTTTGTGTCAGCGTCTCTGCAGACATGTCCATCTGTTAGACATGTCCATCTGTCAGACATGTCCGTCTGTCAGACATGTCCATCTGTCAGACATGTCCATCTGTCATACATGTCCGTCTGTCACGCTCTGTGTCAGCGTCTCTAAAGACATGTCCATCTGTCAGACATGTCCGTCTGTCAGATATGTCCATCTGTCACGCTCTGTGTCAGAGTCTCTGCAGACATGTCCATCTGTCAGACATGTCCGTCTGTCACACTCTGTGTCAGCGTCTCTGCAGACATGTCCATCGTTCAGACATGTCCATCTGTCAGACATGTCCGTCTGTCAGACATGTCCATCTGTCAGACATGTCCATCTGTCAGACATGTCCGTCTGTCAAGCTCTGTGTCAGCGTCTCTAAAGACATGTCCATCTGTAAGACATGTCCATCTTTCAGACATGTCCGTCCGTCTGTCAGACATGTCCATTTGTCACGCTCTGTGTCAGCGTCTCTGAAGACATGTCCGTCTGTCAGACATGTCCGTCTGTCAGACATGTCCATCTGTCACACTCTGTGTCAGCGTCTCTGCAGACATGTCCATCTGTCAGACATGTCCGTCTGTCAGACATGTTCATCTGTAAGACATGTCCATCGGTCAAAAATGTCCGTCTGTCAGACATGTCCATCTGTCACGCTTTGTGTCAGCGTCTCTGCAGACATGTCCATCTGTTAGACATGTCCATCTGTCAGACATGTCCGTCTGTCAGACATGTCCGTCTGTCAGACATGTCCATCTGTCAGACATGTCCATCTGTCATACATGTCCGTCTGTCACGCTCTGTGTCAGCGTCTCTAAAGACATGTCCATCTGTCAGACGTGTCCGTCTGTCAGATATGTCCATCTGTCACGCTCTGTGTCAGAGTCTCTGCAGACATGTCCATCTGTCAGACATGTCCATCTGTCAGACATGTCCGTCTGTCAAGCTCTGTGTCAGCGTCTCTAAAGACATGTCCATCTGTCAGACATGTCCATCTGTCAGACATGTCCGTCTGTCACGCTCTGTGTCAGCGTCTCTGCAGACATGTCCATCTGTCAGACATGTCCGTCTGTCAGACATGTCCGTCTGTCACGCTCTGTGTCAGAGTCTCTGCAGACATGTCCAGCTGTCAGACATGTCCATCTGTAAGACATGTCCGTCTGTCAGACATGTCCATCTGTCAGATATGTCCATCTTTCACACATGTCCGTCCGTCTGTCAGACATGTCCATCTGTCACGCTCTGTGTCAGCGTCTCTGCAGACATGTCCATCTGTCAGACATGTCCATCTGTCACGCTCTGTGTCAGCGTCTCTGCAGACATGTCCGTCTGTCAGACATGTCCATCTGTCAGACATGTCCATCTGTCAGACATGTCCGTCCATCTGTCAGACATGTCCATCTGTCACGCTCTGTGTCAGCGTCTCTGCAGACATGTCCATCTGTCAGACTCTGTGTCAGAGTCTCTGCAGACATGTCCATCTGTCAGACATGTCCATCTGTCAGACTCTGTGTCAGAGTCTCTGCAGACATGTCCATCTGTCAGACATGTCCATCTGTCAGACATGTCCGTCTGTCAGACATGTCCATCTGTGAGACATGTCCATCTGTGAGACATGTCCATCTGTCAGATATGTCCGTCTGTCAGACAGGTCCATCTGTCAGACATGTCCATCCGTCTGTCAGACATATCCGTCTGTCACGCTCTGTGTCAGCGTCTCTGCAGACATGTCCATCTGTCAGACTCTGTGTCAGAGTCTCTGCAGACATGTCCAGCTGTCAGACATGTCCATCTGTAAGACATGTCCGTCTGTCAGAAATGTCCATCTGTCAGATATGTCCATCTTTCAGACATGTCCGTCCGTCTATCAGACATGTCCATCTGTCACGCTCTGTGTCAGAGTCTCTGAAGACATGTCCGTCTGTCAGACATGTCCGTCTGTCAGACATGTCCATCTGTCACACTCTGTGTCAGCGTCTCTGCAGACATGTCCATCTGTCAGACATGTCCGTCTGTCAGACATGTTCATCTGTAAGACATGTCCATCGGTCAGAAATGTCCGTCTGTCAGACATGTCCATCTGTCACGCTTTGTGTCAGCGTCTCTGCAGACATGTCCATCTGTTAGACATGTCCATCTGTCAGACATGTCCGTCTGTCAGACATGTCCATCTGTCAGACATGTCCATCTGTCATACATGTCCGTCTGTCACGCTCTGTGTCAGCGTCTCTAAAGACATGTCCATCTGTCAGACATGTCCGTCTGTCAGATATGTCCATCTGTCACGCTCTGTGTCAGAGTCTCTGCAGACATGTCCATCTGTCAGACATGTCCGTCTGTCACACTCTGTGTCAGCGTCTCTGCAGACATGTCCATCTGTCAGACATGTCCGTCTGTCAGACATGTCCGTCTGTCAGACATGTCCATCTGTCAGACATGTCCGTCTGTCAAGCTCTGTGTCAGCGTCTCTAAAGACATGTCCATCTGTAAGACATGTCCATCTTTCAGACATGTCCGTCCGTCTGTCAGACATGTCCATTTGTCACGCTCTGTGTCAGCGTCTCTGAAGACATGTCCGTCTGTCAGACATGTCCGTCTGTCAGACATGTCCATCTGTCACACTCTGTGTCAGCGTCTCTGCAGACATGTCCATCTGTCAGACATGTCCATCTGTCAGACATGTTCATCTGTAAGACATGTCCATCGGTCAAAAATGTCCGTCTGTCAGACATGTCCATCTGTCACGCTTTGTGTCAGCGTCTCTGCAGACATGTCCATCTGTTAGACATGTCCATCTGTCAGACATGTCCGTCTGTCAGACATGTCCATCTGTCAGACATGTCCATCTGTCATACATGTCCGTCTGTCACGCTCTGTGTCAGCGTCTCTAAAGACATGTCCATCTGTCAGACATGTCCGTCTGTCAGATATGTCCATCTGTCACGCTCTGTGTCAGCGTCTCTGAAGACATGTCCGTCTGTCAGACTCTGTGTCAGAGTCTCTGCAGACATGTCCATCTGTCAGACATGTCCATCTGTGAGACATGTCCGTCTGTCAAGCTCTGTGTCAGCGTCTCTAAAGACATGTCCATCTGTCAGACATGTCCATCTGTCAGACATGTCCGTCTGTCACGCTCTGTGTCAGCGTCTCTGCAGACATGTCCATCTGTCAGACATGTCCGTCTGTCACGCTCTGTGTCAGAGTCTCTGCAGACATGTCCAGCTGTCAGATATGTCCATCTGTAAGACATGTCCGTCTGTCAGACATGTCCATCTGTCAGATATGTCCATCTTTCACACATGTCCGTCCGTCTGTCAGACATGTCCATCTGTCACGCTCTGTGTCAGCGTCTCTGCAGACATGTCTGTCTGTCAGACATGTCCGTCTGTCAGACATGTTCATCTGTAAGACATGTCCATCAGTCAGAAATGTCCGTCTGTCACGCTTTGTGTCAGCGTCTCTGCAGACATGTCCATCTGTTAGACATGTCCATCTGTCAGACATGTCCGTCTGTCACGCTCTGTGTCAGCGTCTCTAAAGACATGTCCATCTGTCAGACATGTCCGTCTGTCAGACATGTCAGTCTAGTCTGTCAGACATGTCCATCTGTCACGCTCTGTGTCAGGGTCTCTGCAGACATGTCCATCTGTCAGACATGTCCGTCTGTTAGAAATGTCCGTCTGTCAGACATGTCCGTCCGTATGTCAGACATGTCCGTCCGTATGTCAGACATGTCCGTCCGTATGTCAGACATGTCCGTCTGTTAGAAATGTCCATTTGTCAGACATGTCCGTCCGTATGTCAGACATGTCCGTCTGTCAGACATGTCCATCTGTCACGCTCTGTGTCAGCGTCTCTGCAGACATTTCCATCTATCAGACATGTCCGTCTATCAGACATGTCCGTCTGTCAGACATGTCCATCGGTCAGAAATGTCCGTCTGTCAGACATGTCCATCTGTCACGCTTTGTGTCAGCGTCTCTGCAGACATGTCCATCTGTTAGACATGTCCATCTGTCAGAAATGTCCGTCTGTCAGACATGTCCATCTGTCAGACATGTCCATCTGTCATACATGTCCGTCTGTCACGCTCTGTGTCAGCGTCTCTAAAGACATGTCCATCTGTCAGACATGTCCGTCTGTCAGATATGTCCATCTGTCACGCTCTGTGTCAGAGTCTCTGCAGACATGTCCATCTGTCAGACATGTCCGTCTGTCACACTCTGTGTCAGCGTCTCTGCAGACATGTCCATCTGTCAGATATGTCCGTCTGTCAGACAGGTCCATCTGTCAGACATGTCCGTCCGTCTGTCAGACATATCCGTCTGTCACGCTCTGTGTCAGCGTCTCTGCAGACATGTCCATCTGTCAGACTCTGTGTCAGAGTCTCTGCAGACATGTCCAGCTGTCAGACATGTCCATCTGTAAGACATGTCCGTCTGTCAGACATGTCCATCTGTCAGATATGTCCATCTTTCAGACATGTATGTCCGTCTGTCAGACATGTCCATCTGTCACGCTCTGTGTCAGCGTCTCTGAAGACATGTCCGTCTGTCAGACATGTCCGTCTGTCAGACATGTCCATCTGTCACACTCTGTGTCAGCGTCTCTGCAGACATGTCCATCTGTTAGACATGTCCGTCTGTCAGACATGTTCATCTGTAAGACATGTCCATCGGTCAGAAATGTCCGTCTGTCAGACATGTCCATCTGTCACGCTCTGTGTCAGCGTCTCTGAAGACATGTCCGTCTGTCAGACATGTCTGTCTGTCAGACATGTCCATCTGTCAGACTCTGTGTCAGAGTCTCTGCAGACATGTCCATCTGTCAGACATGTCCATCTGTCAGACTCTGTGTCAGAGTCTCTGCAGACATGTCCATCTGTCAGACATGTCCATCTGTCAGACATGTCCGTCTGTCAGACATGTCCGTCCGTCTGTCAGACATGTCCGTCTCTCACGCTCTGTGTCAGCGTCTCTGCAGACATGTCCATCTGTCAGACATGTCCATCTGTGAGACATGTCCGTCTGTCAGACATGTCCATCTGTCAGATATGTCCGTCTGTCAGACAGGTCCATCTGTCAGACATGTCCGTCCGTCTGTCAGACATATCCGTCTGTCACGCTCTGTGTCAGCGTCTCTGCAGACATGTCCATCTGTCAGACTCTGTGTCAGAGTCTCTGCAGACATGTCCAGCTGTCAGACATGTCCATCTGTAAGACATGTCCGTCTGTCAGACATGTCCATCTGTCAGATATGTCCATCTTTCAGACATGTATGTCCGTCTGTCAGACATGTCCATCTGTCACGCTCTGTGTCAGCGTCTCTGCAGACATGTCCATCTGTCAGACTCTGTGTCAGAGTCTCTGCAGACATGTCCAGCTGTCAGACATGTCCATCTGTAAGACATGTCCGTCTGTCAGACATGTCCATCTGTCAGATATGTCCATCTTTCAGACATGTATGTCCGTCTGTCAGACATGTCCATCTGTCACGCTCTGTGTCAGCGTCTCTGAAGACATGTCCGTCTGTCAGACATGTCCGTCTGTCAGACATGTCCATCTGTCACACTCTGTGTCAGCGTCTCTGCAGACATGTCCATCTGTCAGACATGTCCGTCTGTCAGACATGTTCATCTGTAAGACATGTCCATCGGTCAGAAATGTCCGTCTGTCAGACATGTCCATCTGTCACGCTTTGTGTCAGCGTCTCTGCAGACATGTCCATCTGTTAGACATGTCCATCTGTCAGACATGTCCGTCTGTCAGACATGTCCATCTGTCAGACATGTCCATCTGTCATACATGTCCGTCTGTCACGCTCTGTGTCAGCGTCTCTAAAGACATGTCCATCTGTCAGACATGTCCGTCTGTCAGATATGTCCATCTGTCACGCTCTGTGTCAGAGTCTCTGCAGACATGTCCATCTGTCAGACATGTCCGTCTGTCACACTCTGTGTCAGCGTCTCTGCAGACATGTCCATCTGTCAGATATGTCCGTCTGTCAGACAGGTCCATCTGTCAGACATGTCCGTCCGTCTGTCAGACATATCCGTCTGTCACGCTCTGTGTCAGCGTCTCTGCAGACATGTCCATCTGTCAGACTCTGTGTCAGAGTCTCTGCAGACATGTCCAGCTGTCAGACATGTCCATCTGTAAGACATGTCCGTCTGTCAGACATGTCCATCTGTCAGATATGTCCATCTTTCAGACATGTATGTCCGTCTGTCAGACATGTCCATCTGTCACGCTCTGTGTCAGCGTCTCTGAAGACATGTCCGTCTGTCAGACATGTCCATCTGTCACACTCTGTGTCAGCGTCTCTGCAGACATGTCCATCTGTCAGACATGTCCGTCTGTCAGACATGTTCATCTGTAAGACATGTCCATCGGTCAGAAATGTCCGTCTGTCAGACATGTCCATCTGTCACGCTTTGTGTCAGCGTCTCTGCAGACATGTCCATCTGTTAGACATGTCCATCTGTCAGACATGTCCGTCTGTCAGACATGTCCATCTGTCAGACATGTCCATCTGTCATACATGTCCGTCTGTCACGCTCTGTGTCAGCGTCTCTAAAGACATGTCCATCTGTCAGACATGTCCGTCTGTCAGATATGTCCATCTGTCACGCTCTGTGTCAGAGTCTCTGCAGACATGTCCATCTGTCAGACATGTCCGTCTGTCACACTCTGTGTCAGCGTCTCTGCAGACATGTCCATCGTTCAGACATGTCCATCTGTCAGACATGTCCGTCTGTCAGACATGTCCATCTGTCAGACATGTCCATCTGTCAGACATGTCCGTCTGTCAAGCTCTGTGTCAGCGTCTCTAAAGACATGTCCATCTGTAAGACATGTCCATCTTTCAGACATGTCCGTCCGTCTGTCAGACATGTCCATTTGTCACGCTCTGTGTCAGCGTCTCTGAAGACATGTCCGTCTGTCAGACATGTCCGTCTGTCAGACATGTCCATCTGTCACACTCTGTGTCAGCGTCTCTGCAGACATGTCCATCTGTCAGACATGTCCGTCTGTCAGACATGTTCATCTGTAAGACATGTCCATCGGTCAAAAATGTCCGTCTGTCAGACATGTCCATCTGTCACGCTTTGTGTCAGCGTCTCTGCAGACATGTCCATCTGTTAGACATGTCCATCTGTCAGACATGTCCGTCTGTCAGACATGTCCGTCTGTCAGACATGTCCATCTGTCAGACATGTCCATCTGTCATACATGTCCGTCTGTCACGCTCTGTGTCAGCGTCTCTAAAGACATGTCCATCTGTCAGACGTGTCCGTCTGTCAGATATGTCCATCTGTCACGCTCTGTGTCAGCGTCTCTGAAGACATGTCCGTCTGTCAGACTCTGTGTCAGAGTCTCTGCAGACATGTCCATCTGTCAGACATGTCCATCTGTCAGACATGTCCGTCTGTCAAGCTCTGTGTCAGCGTCTCTAAAGACATGTCCATCTGTCAGACATGTCCATCTGTCAGACATGTCCGTCTGTCACGCTCTGTGTCAGCGTCTCTGCAGACATGTCCATCTGTCAGACATGTCCGTCTGTCAGACATGTCCGTCTGTCACGCTCTGTGTCAGAGTCTCTGCAGACATGTCCAGCTGTCAGACATGTCCATCTGTAAGACATGTCCGTCTGTCAGACATGTCCATCTGTCAGATATGTCCATCTTTCACACATGTCCGTCCGTCTGTCAGACATGTCCATCTGTCACGCTCTGTGTCAGCGTCTCTGCAGACATGTCCATCTGTCAGACATGTCCATCTGTCACGCTCTGTGTCAGCGTCTCTGCAGACATGTCCGTCTGTCAGACATGTCCATCTGTCAGACATGTCCATCTGTCAGACATGTCCGTCCATCTGTCAGACATGTCCATCTGTCACGCTCTGTGTCAGCGTCTCTGCAGACATGTCCATCTGTCAGACTCTGTGTCAGAGTCTCTGCAGACATGTCCATCTGTCAGACATGTCCATCTGTCAGACTCTGTGTCAGAGTCTCTGCAGACATGTCCATCTGTCAGACATGTCCATCTGTCAGACATGTCCGTCTGTCAGACATGTCCATCTGTGAGACATGTCCATCTGTGAGACATGTCCATCTGTCAGATATGTCCGTCTGTCAGACAGGTCCATCTGTCAGACATGTCCATCCGTCTGTCAGACATATCCGTCTGTCACGCTCTGTGTCAGCGTCTCTGCAGACATGTCCATCTGTCAGACTCTGTGTCAGAGTCTCTGCAGACATGTCCAGCTGTCAGACATGTCCATCTGTAAGACATGTCCGTCTGTCAGAAATGTCCATCTGTCAGATATGTCCATCTTTCAGACATGTCCGTCCGTCTATCAGACATGTCCATCTGTCACGCTCTGTGTCAGAGTCTCTGAAGACATGTCCGTCTGTCAGACATGTCCGTCTGTCAGACATGTCCATCTGTCACACTCTGTGTCAGCGTCTCTGCAGACATGTCCATCTGTCAGACATGTCCGTCTGTCAGACATGTTCATCTGTAAGACATGTCCATCGGTCAGAAATGTCCGTCTGTCAGACATGTCCATCTGTCACGCTTTGTGTCAGCGTCTCTGCAGACATGTCCATCTGTTAGACATGTCCATCTGTCAGACATGTCCGTCTGTCAGACATGTCCATCTGTCAGACATGTCCATCTGTCATACATGTCCGTCTGTCACGCTCTGTGTCAGCGTCTCTAAAGACATGTCCATCTGTCAGACATGTCCGTCTGTCAGATATGTCCATCTGTCACGCTCTGTGTCAGAGTCTCTGCAGACATGTCCATCTGTCAGACATGTCCGTCTGTCACACTCTGTGTCAGCGTCTCTGCAGACATGTCCATCTGTCAGACATGTCCGTCTGTCAGACATGTCCGTCTGTCAGACATGTCCATCTGTCAGACATGTCCGTCTGTCAAGCTCTGTGTCAGCGTCTCTAAAGACATGTCCATCTGTAAGACATGTCCATCTTTCAGACATGTCCGTCCGTCTGTCAGACATGTCCATTTGTCACGCTCTGTGTCAGCGTCTCTGAAGACATGTCCGTCTGTCAGACATGTCCGTCTGTCAGACATGTCCATCTGTCACACTCTGTGTCAGCGTCTCTGCAGACATGTCCATCTGTCAGACATGTCCATCTGTCAGACATGTTCATCTGTAAGACATGTCCATCGGTCAAAAATGTCCGTCTGTCAGACATGTCCATCTGTCACGCTTTGTGTCAGCGTCTCTGCAGACATGTCCATCTGTTAGACATGTCCATCTGTCAGACATGTCCGTCTGTCAGACATGTCCATCTGTCAGACATGTCCATCTGTCATACATGTCCGTCTGTCACGCTCTGTGTCAGCGTCTCTAAAGACATGTCCATCTGTCAGACATGTCCGTCTGTCAGATATGTCCATCTGTCACGCTCTGTGTCAGCGTCTCTGAAGACATGTCCGTCTGTCAGACTCTGTGTCAGAGTCTCTGCAGACATGTCCATCTGTCAGACATGTCCATCTGTGAGACATGTCCGTCTGTCAAGCTCTGTGTCAGCGTCTCTAAAGACATGTCCATCTGTCAGACATGTCCATCTGTCAGACATGTCCATCTGTCAGACATGTCCGTCTGTCACGCTCTGTGTCAGCGTCTCTGCAGACATGTCCATCTGTCAGACATGTCCGTCTGTCACGCTCTGTGTCAGAGTCTCTGCAGACATGTCCAGCTGTCAGATATGTCCATCTGTAAGACATGTCCGTCTGTCAGACATGTCCATCTGTCAGATATGTCCATCTTTCACACATGTCCGTCCGTCTGTCAGACATGTCCATCTGTCACGCTCTGTGTCAGCGTCTCTGCAGACATGTCTGTCTGTCAGACATGTCCGTCTGTCAGACATGTTCATCTGTAAGACATGTCCATCGGTCAGAAATGTCCGTCTGTCACGCTTTGTGTCAGCGTCTCTGCAGACATGTCCATCTGTTAGACATGTCCATCTGTCAGACATGTCCGTCTGTCACGCTCTGTGTCAGCGTCTCTAAAGACATGTCCATCTGTCAGACATGTCCGTCTGTCAGACATGTCAGTCTAGTCTGTCAGACATGTCCATCTGTCACGCTCTGTGTCAGGGTCTCTGCAGACATGTCCATCTGTCAGACATGTCCGTCTGTTAGAAATGTCCGTCTGTCAGACATGTCCGTCCGTATGTCAGACATGTCCGTCCGTATGTCAGACATGTCCGTCCGTATGTCAGACATGTCCGTCCGTATGTCAGACATGTCCGTCTGTTAGAAATGTCCATTTGTCAGACATGTCCGTCCGTATGTCAGACATGTCCGTCTGTCAGACATGTCCATCTGTCACGCTCTGTGTCAGCGTCTCTGCAGACATTTCCATCTATCAGACATGTCCGTCTATCAGACATGTCCGTCTGTCAGACATGTCCATCTGTCACGCTCTGTGTCAGCGTCTCTGCAGACATTTCCATCTATCAGACATGTCCGTCTATCAGACATGTCCATCTGTCAGACATGTCCATCTGTCACACTGTGTCAGCGTCACTGCAGACATGTCCATCTGTCAGACATGTCCGTCTGTCAGACATGTGCGTCTGTCACGCTCTGTGTCAGCGTCTCTAAAGACATGTCCATCTGTCAGACATGTCCGTCTGTCAGACATGTCCATCTGTCACGCTCTGTGTCAGCGTCTCTGCAGACATGTCCATCTGTCAGACATGTCCGTCTGTCAGACATATCCATCTGTCACGCTCTGTGTCAGCGTCTCTGCAGACATTTCCATCTATCACACATGTCCGTCTATCAGACATGTCCGTCTGTCAGACATGTCCGTCTGTCAGACATGTCCGTCTGTCAGACATGTCCATCTGTCACACTGTGTCAGCGTCTCTGCAGACATGTCCATCTGTCAGACATGTCCGTCTGTTAGAAATGTCCATCTGTCAGACATGTCCGTCTGTCACACTGTGTCAGCGTCTCTGCAGACATGTCCATCTGTCAGACATGTCCATCTGTCAGACATGTCCGTCTGTCAGACATGTCCATCTGTCACGCTCTTTGTCAGCGTCTCTGCAGACATGTCCATCTGTCAGACATGTCCGTCTGTCACACTGTGTCAGCGTCTCTGCAGACATGTCCATCTGTCAGACATGTCCGTCTGTTAGAAATGTCCATCTGTCAGACATGTCCGTCTGTCAGACATGTCCGTCCGTATGTCAGACATGTCCGTCTGTCAGACATGTTCGTCCGTATTTCAGACATGTCCGTCTGTCAGACATGTCCATCTGTCACGCTCTGTGTCAGCGTCTCTGCAGACATGTCCATCTGTCAGACATGTCCGTCAATCAGACATGTCCATCTGTCACGCTCTGTGTCAGCGTCTCTGCAGACATGTCCGCCTGTCAGACATGTCAGTCTGTCAGACATGTCCATCTGTCAGACATGTCCATCTGTCAGACATGTCCGTCCGTCTGTCAGACATGTCCGTCTGTCACGCTGTGTCAGCGTCTCTGCAGACATGTCCATCTGTCAGACATGTCCGTCTGTCAGACATGTCAGTCTGTCAGACATGTCCGTCTGTCAGACATGTCCATCTGTCACGCTCTGTGTCAGCGTCTCTGCAGACATGTCCATCTGTCAGACATGTCCGTCTGTCAGACATTTCCATCTGTCAGACATGTCCGTCTGTCAGATATGTCCATCTGTCAGACATGTCCATCTGTCACGGTCTGTGTCAGCGTCTCTGCAGACATGTCCATCTGTCACGCTCTGTGTCAGCGTCTCTGCAGCTATTTCCATCTGTCATGCTCTGTGTCAGCGTCTCTGCAGACATGTCCGTCTGTCAGACATGTCCATCTGTCAGATATGTCCGTATGACAGCTGCAGGACCCTCACCTGGTTCCTCTGGTAGCAGAAGTTACACGCCCACAGCTTGGCTCTGTAGTCCACCTGACTGAAACATATGGACAGGTGGGTCAGAACAGACAGGTGGGTCAGAACACGCAGGTGGGTCAGAACACACAGGTGGGTGAGAACACACAGGTGGGTAAGAACACGCAGGTGGGTCAGAACAGAGAGGTGGGTCAGATCACACAGGTGGGTCAGAACAGACAGGTGGGTCAGAACAGACAGGTGGGTCAGAACACACAGGTGGGTCAGAACAGACAGGTGGGTCAGAACACGCAGGTGGGTCAGAACAGACAGGTGGGTCAGAACACGCAGGTGGGTCAGAACACACAGGTGGGTGAGAACACACAGGTGGGTAAGAACACGCAGGTGGGTCAGAACAGAGAGGTGGGTCAGATCACACAGGTGGGTCAGAACAGACAGGTGGGTCAGAACAGACAGGTGGGTCAGATCACACAGGTGGGTCAGAACAGACAGGTGGGTCAGAACACGCAGATGGGTCAGAACAGACACGTGGGTCAGAACACAAACACAGGTGGGTCAAAACAGACAGGTGGGTCAGAACACGCAGGTGGGTCAGAACACACACACAGGTGGGTCAAAAAAGACAGGTGGGTCAGAACACAAAGGTAGGTCAGAACACACAGGTGGGTCAGAACACACAGGTGGGTCAGAAAAGACAGGCGGGTCAGAACAGGCAGGTGGGTCAGAAAACGCAGGTGGGTCAGAACAGAGAGGTGGGTCAGAACACAGAGATGGGTCAAAACAGACAGGTGGGTCAGAACACGCAGGTGGGTCAGAACACGCAGGTGGGTCAGAACAAACAGGTGGGTCAGAACAGACAGGTGGGTCAGAACAGACAGGTGGGTCAGAACAGACAGGTGGGTCAGAACACGCAGGTGGGTCAGAACACACACACAGGTGGGTCAAAAAAGACAGGTGGGTCAGAACACAAAGGTGGGTCAGATCAGACAGGTGGGTCAGAACACGCAGGTGGGTCAGAACACACACACAGGTGGGTCAGAACAGACAGGTGGGTCAGAACACGCAGGTGGGTCATATCACACAGGTGGGTCAGAACACGCAGGTGGGTCAGAACAAACAGGTGGGTCAGAACATGCAGGTGGGTCAAAACACGCAGGTGGGTCAGATCACACAGGTGGGTCAGAACACGCAGGTGGGTCAGAACACGCAGGTAGGTCAGAACAGACAGGTGGGTCAGAACAAACAGGTGGGTCAGAACAGACAGGTGGGTCAGAACACGCAGGTGGGTCAGAACACGCAGGTGGGTCAGATCACACAGGTGGGTCAGAACACGCAGGTGGGTCAGAACAAACAGGTGGGTCAGAACACGCAGGTGGGTCAGAACACGCAGGTGGGTCAGAACAGACACGTGGGTCAGAACACACAGGTGGGTCAGAACAGACAGGTGGGTCAGAACAGACAGGTGGGTCAGAACAGACAGGTGGGTCAGAACAAACAGGTGGGTCAGATCACACAGGTGGGTCAGAACACGCAGGTGGGTCAGAACACACACACAGGTGGGTCAAAAAAGACAGGTGGGTCAGAACACACAGGTGGGTCAGAACACACAGGTGGGTCAGAAAAGACAGGTGGGTCAGAACAGGCAGGTGGGTCAGAACACGCAGGTGGGTCAGAACAGACAGGTGGGTCAGAACACAGAGATGGGTCAAAACAGACAGGTGGGTCAGAACACACAGGTGGGTCAGAACAGACAGGTGGGTCAGAACACGCAGGTGGGTCAGAACACGCAGGTGGGTCAGAACAAACAGGTGGGTCAGAACACGCAGGTGGTTCAGAACAGACAGGTGGGTCAGAACACACAGGTGGGTCAGAACAAACAGGTGGGTCAGAACAGACAGGTGGTTCAGAACAGACAGGTGGGTCAGAACAAACAGGTGGGTCAGAACACACACAAAGGTGGGTCAGAAAAGACAGGTGGGTCAGAACACGCAGGTGGGTCAGAACACACAGGTGGGTCAGAAAAGACACGTGGGTCAGAACACAAACACAGGTAGGTCAAAACAGACAAGTGGGTCAGAACACGCAGGTGGGTCAGAACACACACACAGGTGGGTCAAAAAAGACAGGTGGGTCAGAACACACAGGTGGGTCAGAACACACAGGTGGGTCAGAACAGAGAGGTGGGTCAGAACACACAGGTGGGTCAGAACACAAACACAGGTAGGTCAAAACAGACAAGTGGGTCAGAACACGCAGGTGGGTCAGAACACACACACAGGTGGGTCAAAAAAGACAGGTGGGTCAGAACACACAGGTGGGTCAGAACACACAGGTGGGTCAGAAAAGACAGGTGGGTGAGAACACGCAGGTGGGTGAGAACAAGCAGGTGGGTCAGAACACACAGGTGGGTCAGAACACACAGGTGGGTCAGAACAGACAGGTGGGTCAGAACAGACAGGTGGGTCAGAACACGCAGGTGGGTCAGAACACAAACACAGGTGGGTCAAAACAGACAGGTGGGTCAGATCACACAGGTGGGTCAGAACACACAGGTGGGTCAAAACAGACAGGTGGGTCAGATCACACAGGTGGGTCAGAACACACACACAGGTGGGTCAGAACACACAGGTGGGTCAGAACACACAGGTGGGTCAGAAAACACAGGTGGGTCAGAACAGACAGGTGGGTCAGAAAAGACAGGTGGGTCAGAAAAGACAGGTGGGTCAGAACACGCAGGTGGGTCAGAACACACAGGTGGGTCAGAACAGACACGTGGGTCAGAACACACACACAGGTGGGTCAAAACAGACAGGTGGGTCAGAACACGCAGGTGGGTCAGAACATAAACACAGGTGGGTCAGAACAGACAGGTGGGTCAGATCACACAGGTGGGTCAGATCACACAGGTGGGTCAGAACACGCAGGTGGGTCAGAACAAACAGGTGGTCAGAACACGCAGGTGGGTCAGAACAAACAGGTGGGTCAGAACACACAGGTGGGTCAGAACAGACAGGTGGGTCAGAACACGCAGGTGGGTCAGAACACACACACAGGTGGGTCAGAACAGACAGGTGGGTCAGAACACACAGGTGGGTCAGAACACACAGGTGGGTCAGAACAGACAGGTGGGTCAGAACAGACAGGTGGGTCAGAACAAACAGGTGAGTCAAAACAAACTGGTGGGTCAGAACAGACACGTGGGTCAGAACACACACACAGGTGGGTCAAAACAGACAGGTGGGTCAGAACACACAGGTGGGTCAGAAAAGACAGGAGGGTCAGAAAAGGCAGGTGGGTCAGAACACACATGTGGGTCAGAACAGACAGGTGGGTCAGAACACACATGTGGGTCAGAACAGACAGGTGGGTCAGAACACGCAGGTGGGTCAGAACACGCAGGTGGGTCAGAACAGGCAGGTTGGTCAGAACACACAGGTGGGTCAGAAAACACAGGTGGGTCAGAAAACACAGGTGGGTCAGAAAAGACAGGTGGGTCAGAACACACAGGTGGGTCAGAACACACAGGTGGGTCAGAACACGCAGGTGGGTCAGAACAAACAGGTGGGTCAGAACACACAGGTGGGTCAGAACACGCAGGTGGGTCAGAACAAACAGGTGGGTCAGAACACACACACAGGTGGGTCAGAACACACACACATGTGGGTCAGAAAAGACAGGTGGGTCAGAACACACACACAGGTGGGTCAGAAAAGACAGGTGGGTCAGAACACACACACAGGGGGGTCAGAAAAGACAGGTGGGTCAGAACACACAGGTGGGTCAGAACACACACACAGGTGGGTCAGAACACACAGGTGGGTCAGAACACACACACAGGTGGGTCAGAAAAGACAGGTGGGTCAGAACACACAGGTGGGTCAGAACACACACACAGGTGGGTCAGAAAAGACAGGTGGGTCAGAACACACAGGTGGGTCAGAACAAACAGGTGGGTCAGAACACACACACAGGTGGGTCAGAAAAGACAAGTGGGTCAGAACACGCAGGTGGGTCAGAACACACAGGTGGGTCAGAACAGACAGGTGGGTCAGAACAGACAGGTGGATCAGATCAGACAGGTGGGTCAGAACACGCAGGTGGGTCAGAACAGACAGGTGGGTCAGAACACGCAGGTGGGTCAGAACAGACACGTGGGTCAGAACACACAGGTGGGTCAGAACACACAGGTGGGTCAGATCAGACAGGTGGGTCAGAACACGCAGGTGGGTCAGAACAGACAGGTGGGTCAGAACACGCAGGTGGGTCAGAACAGACACGTGGGTCAGAACACACACACAGGTGGGTCAAAACAGACAGGTGGGTCAGAACACGCAGGTGGGTCAGAACACGCAGGTGGGTCAGAACACACAGGTGGGTCAGAACACGCAGGTGGGTCAGAACACGCAGGTGGGTCAGATCACACAGGTGGGTCAGAACAGACAGGCGGGTCAGAACACGCAGGTGGGTCAGAACAGACAGGTGGGTCAGAACACGCAGGTGGGTCAGAACAAACAGGTGGGTCAGAACACGCAGGTGGGTCAGAACACGCAGGTGGGTCAGAACAGGCAGGTTGGTCAGAACACACAGGTGGGTCAGAAAACACAGGTGGGTCAGAAAACACAGGTGGGTCAGAAAAGACAGGTGGGTCAGAACACGCAGGTGGGTCAGAACACGCAGGTGGGTCAGAACACGCAGGTGGGTCAGAACAAACAGGTGGGTCAGAACACACACACAGGTGGGTCAGAACACACACACAGGTGGGTCAGAAAAGACAGGTGGGTCAGAACACACACACAGGTGGGTCAGAAAAGACAGGTGGGTCAGAACACACACACAGGGGGGTCAGAAAAGACAGGTGGGTCAGAACACACAGGTGGGTCAGAACACACACACAGGTGGGTCAGAACACACAGGTGGGTCAGAACACACACACAGGTGGGTCAGAAAAGACAGGTGGGTCAGAACACACAGGTGGGTCAGAACACACACACAGGTGGGTCAGAAAAGACAGGTGGGTCAGAACACACAGGTGGGTCAGAACAAACAGGTGGGTCAGAACACACACACAGGTGGGTCAGAAAAGACAAGTGGGTCAGAACACGCAGGTGGGTCAGAACACACAGGTGGGTCAGAACAGACAGGTGGGTCAGAACAGACAGGTGGATCAGATCAGACAGGTGGGTCAGAACACGCAGGTGGGTCAGAACAGACAGGTGGGTCAGAACACGCAGGTGGGTCAGAACAGACACGTGGGTCAGAACACACAGGTGGGTCAGAACACACAGGTGGGTCAGATCAGACAGGTGGGTCAGAACACGCAGGTGGGTCAGAACAGACAGGTGGGTCAGAACACGCAGGTGGGTCAGAACAGACACGTGGGTCAGAACACACACACAGGTGGGTCAAAACAGACAGGTGGGTCAGAACACGCAGGTGGGTCAGAACACGCAGGTGGGTCAGAACACACAGGTGGGTCAGAACACGCAGGTGGGTCAGAACACGCAGGTGGGTCAGATCACACAGGTGGGTCAGAACAGACAGGCGGGTCAGAACACGCAGGTGGGTCAGAACAGACAGGTGGGTCAGAACACGCAGGTGGGTCAGAACAAACAGGTGGGTCAGAACACGCAGGTGGGTCAGAACACGCAGGTGGGTCAGAACAGGCAGGTTGGTCAGAACACACAGGTGGGTCAGAAAACACAGGTGGGTCAGAAAACACAGGTGGGTCAGAAAAGACAGGTGGGTCAGAACACACAGGTGGGTCAGAACACGCAGGTGGGTCAGAACACGCAGGTGGGTCAGAACACGCAGGTGGGTCAGAACAAACAGGTGGGTCAGAACACACAGGTGGGTCAGAACACGCAGGTGGGTCAGAACAAACAGGTGGGTCAGAACACACACACAGGTGGGTCAGAACACACAGGTGGGTCAGAACACACACACAGGTGGGTCAGAAAAGACAGGTGGGTCAGAACACACAGGTGGGTCAGAACACACACACAGGTGGGTCAGAAAAGACAGGTGGGTCAGAACACGCAGGTGGGTCAGAACACACAGGTGGGTCAGAACAGACAGGTGGGTCAGAACAGACAGGTGGGTCAGAACAGACAGGTGGGTCAGAACAGACAGGTGGGTCAGATCAGACACGTGGGTCAGAACACACAGGTGGGTCAGAACACACAGGTGGGTCAGATCAGACAGGTGGGTCAGAACACGCAGGTGGGTCAGAACAGACAGGTGGGTCAGAACACGCAGGTGGGTCAGAACAGACACGTGGGTCAGAACACACACACAGGTGGGTCAAAACAGACAGGTGGGTCAGAACACGCAGGTGGGTCAGAACACACAGGTGGGTCAGAACACGCAGGTGGGTCAGATCACACAGGTGGGTCAGAACAGACAGGCGGGTCAGAACAGACAGGTGGGTCAGAACACGCAGGTGGGTCAGAACAAACAGGTGGGTCAGAACACGCAGGTGGGTCAGAACAGACACGTGGGTCAGAACACACACACAGGTGGGTCAAAACAGACAGGTGGGTCAGAACACACAGGTGGGTCAGAACACGCAGGTGGGTCAGATCACACAGGTGGGTCAGAACACACAGGTGGGTCAGAACACGCAGGTGGGTCAGATCACACAGGTGGGTCAGAACACGCAGGTGGGTCAGAACACACACACAGGTGGGTCAGAACACGCAGGTGGGTCAGAACAGACAGGTGGGTCAGAACACGCAGGTGGGTCAGAACAGACAGGTGGGTCAGAACAAACAGGTGGGTCAGAACACGCAGGTGGGTCAGAACAAACAGGTGGGTCAGAACACGCAGGTGGGTCAGATCACACAGGTGGGTCAGAACACGCAGGTGGGTCAGAACACGCAGGTGGGTCAGAACAGACAGGTGGGTCAGAACAAACAGGTGGGTCAGAACACGCAGGTGGGTCAGAACAAACAGGTGGGTCAGAACACGCAGGTGGGTCAGAACAGACACGTGGGTCAGAACAGACAGGTGGGTCAGAACAGACAGGTGGGTCAGAAAAGAACAGAACACGCAGGTGGGTCAGAACACACAGGTGGGTCAGAACAGACAGGTGGGTCAGAATACACAGGTGGGTCAGAACACACAGGTGGGTCAAAACAGACAGGTGGGTCAGAACACACAGGTGGGTCAGAACAGACAGGTGGGTCAGAACACGCAGGTGGGTCAGAACACACAGGTGGGTCAGAACACACAGGTGGGTTAGAACACACACACAGGTGGGTCAGAACAGACAGGTGGGTCAGAACACACAGGTGGGTTAGAACACACAAACAGGTGGGTCAGATCAGACAGGTGGGTCAGAACACACAGGTGGGTCAGAACACACACACAGGTGGGTCAGAACAGACAGGTGGGTCAGAACACACAGGTGGGTCAGATCACACAGGTGGGTCAGAACACCCAGGTGGGTCAGAACACGCAGGTGGGTCAGAACAAACAGGTGGGTCAGAACACACAGGTGGGTCAGAACACGCAGGTGGGTCAGAACAAACAGGTGGGTCAGAACACGCAGGTGGGTCAGAACAGACACGTGGGTCAGAACAGACAGGTGGGTCAGAACACACAGGTGGGTCAGAACATACAGGTGGGTCAGAAAAGACAGGTGGGTCAGAAAAGACAGGTGGGTCAGAACAGACAGGTGGGTCAGAACACGCAGGTGGGTCAGAACACGCAGGTGGGTCAGATCACACAGGTGGGTCAGAACACGCAGGTGGGTCAGAACAAACAGGTGGGTCAGAACAGACACGTGGGTCAGAACACACAGGTGGGTCAAAACAGACAGGTGGGTCAGAACAGACAGGTGGGTCAGAACAGACACGTGGGTCAGAACACACAGGTGGGTCAGAACAGACAGGTGGGTCAGAACAAACAGGTGGGTCAGAACAGACACGTGGGTCAGAACACACAGGTGGGTCAGAACAAACAGGTGGGTCAGAACAGACACGTGGGTCAGAACACACAGGTGGGTCAGAACAGACAGGTGGGTCAGAACAGACAGGTGGGTCAGAACACGCAGGTGGGTCAGATCACACAGGTGGGTCAGAACACGCAGGTGGGTCAGAACAAACAGGTGGGTCAGAACACGCAGGTGGGTCAGAACAGACACGTGGGTCAGAACACACAGGTGGGTCAGAACAGACAGGTGGGTCAGATCACACAGGTGGGTCAGAAGAGACAGGTGGGTCAGAACAGACAGGTGGGTCAGAACACACACACAGGTGGGTCAGAACAGACAGGTGGGTCAGAATACACAGGTGGGTCAGAACACGCAGGTGGGTCAGAACACGCAGGTGGGTCAGAACACGCAGGTGGGTCAGAACAGACAGGTGGGTCAGAACAGACAGGTGGGTCAGATCACACAGGTGGGTCAGATCACACAGGTGGGTCAGAACAGACAGGTGGGTCAGAACACACAGGTGGGTCAGAACACACACACAGGTGGGTCAGAAGACACAGGTGGGTCAGAACAGACAGGTGGGTCAGAACACACAGTTGGGTCAGAAGACACAGGTGGGTCAGAACAGACAGGTGGGTCAGAACAGACAGGTGGGTCAGATCAGACAGGTGGGTCAGAACAGACAGGTGGGTCAGAACACACACACAGGTGGGTCAGAACACACACACAGGTGGGTCAGAAGACACAGGTGGGTCAGAACACACAGGTGGGTCAGAACAGACAGGTGGGTCAGAACAGACAGGTGGGTCAGAACACACAGTTGGGTCAGAACAGACAGGTGGGTCAGATCAGACAGGTGGGTCAGATCACGCAGGTGGGTCAGAACACGCAGGTGGGTCAGAACAGACACACAGGTGGGTCAAAACAGACAGGTGGGTCAGAACACGCAGGTGGGTCAGAACACACAGGTGGGTCAGAACACACACACAGGTGGGTCAGAACACACACACAGGTGGGTCAGAACACACACACAGGTGTGTCAGAACAGACAGGTGGGTCAGAACACAAAGGTGGGTCAGATCAGACAGGTGGGTCAGAACACGCAGGTGGGTCAGAACACACAGGTGGGTCAGAACAGACAGGTGGGTCAGAACACGCAGGTGGGTCAGAACACGCAGATGGGTCAGAACAGACAGGTGGGTCAGATCACACAGGTGGGTCAGATCACACAGGTGGGTCAGAACAGACAGGTGGGTCAGAACACGCAGGTGGGTCAGAACACGCAGGTGGGTCAGAACACACAGGTGGGTCAGAACACACACACAGGTGGGTCAGAAGACACAGGTGGGTCAGAACAGACAGGTGGGTCAGAACACACAGTTGGGTCAGAAGACACAGGTGGGTCAGAACAGACAGGTGGGTCAGATCAGACAGGTGGGTCAGAACACGCAGGTGGGTCAGAACAGACAGGTGGGTCAGAACACACACACAGGTGGGTCAGAACAGACAGGTGGGTCAGAACACGCAGGTGGGTCAGAACACACAGGTGGGTCAGAACACACACACAGGTGGGTCAGAACAGACAGGTGGGTCAGAACACAAAGGTGGGTCAGATCAGACAGGTGGGTCAGAACACGCAGGTGGGTCAGAACACACACACAGGTGGGTCAGAACAGACAGGTGGGTCAGAACACAAAGGTGGGTCAGATCAGACAGGTGGGTCAGAACACGCAGGTGGGTCAGAACACACACACAGGTGGGTCAGAACAGACAGGTGGGTCAGAACACAAAGGTGGGTCAGATCAGACAGGTGGGTCAGAACACGCAGGTGGGTCAGAACACACACACAGGTGGGTCAGAACAGACAGGTGGGTCAGATCACACAGGTGGGTCAGAACACGCAGGTGGGTCAGAACACGCAGGTGGGTCAGAACAGACAGGTGGGTCAGAACACACAGGTGGGTCAGATCACACAGGTGGGTCAGATCACGCAGGTGGGTCAGAACACGCAGGTAGGTCAGAACAGACAGGTGGGTCAGAACACGCAGGTGGGTCAGAACACACAGGTGGGTCAGAACACGCAGGTGGGTCAGAACAGACACACAGGTGGGTCAAAACAAACAGGTGGGTCAGAACAGACACGTGGGTCAGAACACACAGGTGGGTCAGAACAGACAGGTGGGTCAGAACAGACAGGTGGGTCAGAACACGCAGGTGGGTCAGATCACACAGGTGGGTCAGAACACGCAGGTGGGTCAGAACAAACAGGTGGGTCAGAACACGCAGGTGGGTCAGAACAGACACGTGGGTCAGATCACACAGGTGGGTCAGAAGAGACAGGTGGGTCAGAACAGACAGGTGGGTCAGAACACACACACAGGTGGGTCAGAACAGACAGGTGGGTCAGAATACACAGGTGGGTCAGAACACGCAGGTGGGTCAGAACACGCAGGTGGGTCAGAACAGACAGGTGGGTCAGATCACACAGGTGGGTCAGAACAGACAGGTGGGTCAGAACACGCAGGTGGGTCAGAACACAAAGGTGGGTCAGAAGACACAGGTGGGTCAGAACACGCAGGTGGGTCAGAACAGACAGGTGGGTCAGATCACACAGGTGGGTCAGATCACACAGGTGGGTCAGAACAGACAGGTGGGTCAGAAGACACAGGTGGGTCAGAACAGACAGGTGGGTCAGAACACGCAGGTGGGTCAGAACACGCAGGTGGGTCAGAACAAGCAGGTGGGTCAGAACACACACACAGGTGGGTCAGAAGACACAGGTGGGTCAGAACAGACAGGTGGGTCAGAACACACAGTTGGGTCAGAAGACACAGGTGGGTCAGAACAGACAGGTGGGTCAGATCAGACAGGTGGGTCAGAACACACAGGTGGGTCAGAACACACACACAGGTGGGTCAGAACAGACAGGTGGGTCAGAACACGCAGGTGGGTCAGAACACACAGGTGGGTCAGAACACACACACAGGTGGGTCAGAACAGACAGGTGGGTCAGAACACGCAGGTGGGTCAGAACACACACACAGGTGGGTCAGAACAGACAGGTGGGTCAGAACACGCAGGTGGGTCAGATCACACAGGTGGGTCAGAACACGCAGGTGGGTCAGATCACGCAGGTGGGTCAGAACACGCAGGTGGGTCAGAACACGCAGGTGGGTCAGAACAAACAGGTGGGTCAGAACACACAGGTGGGTCAGAACAGACAGGTGGGTCAGAACAGACAGGTGGGTCAGAACACGCAGGTGGGTCAGAACACACAGGTGGGTCAGAAAAGACAGGTGGGTCAGAACACACAGGTGGGTCAGAACAAACAGGTGGGTCAGAACAGACAGGTGGGTCAGAACACGCAGGTGGGTCAGAACAGACACGTGGGTCAGAACACACAGGTGGGTCAGAACACGCAGGTGGGTCAGAACAGACAGGTGGGTCAGAACAGACAGGTGGGTCAGAACACGCAGGTGGGTCAGAACAAACAGGTGGGTCAGAACACGCAGGTGGGTCAGAACAGACACGTGGGTCAGAACACACAGGTGGGTCAGAACAGACAGGTGGGTCAGAACACACAGGTGGGTCAGAACACGCAGGTGGGTCAGAACAGACAGGTGGGTCAGAACACACAGGTGGGTCAGAACACGCAGGTGGGTCAGATCACACAGGTGGGTCAGAACACGCAGGTGGGTCAGAACAAACAGGTGGGTCAGAACACGCAGGTGGGTCAGAACAGACAGGTGGGTCAGAATACACAGGTGGGTCAGAATACACAGGTGGGTCAGAACACGCAGGTGGGTCAGAACAGACAGGTGGGTCAGATCACACAGGTGGGTCAGAACAGACAGGTGGGTCAGAAGACACAGGTGGGTCAGAACAGACAGGTGGGTCAGAACACGCAGGTGGGTCAGAACACGCAGGTGGGTCAGAACAAGCAGGAGGGTCAGAACAGACAGGTGGGTCAGAACACACACACAGGTGGGTCAGAACAGACAGGTGGGTCAGAACACACAGTTGGGTCAGAACAGACAGGTGGGTCAGAACAGACAGGTGGGTCAGAACAGACAGGTGGGTCAGATCAGACAGGTGGGTCAGATCAGACAGGTGGGTCAGAACAGACAGGTGGGTCAGATCAGACAGGTGGGTCAGAACAGGCAGGTGGGTCAGAACACACAGGTGGGTCAGAACAGACAGGTGGGTCAGAACAGACAGGTGGGTCAGATCAGACAGGTGGGTCAGAACACGCAGGTGGGTCAGAACAGACAGGTGGGTCAGAACACACACACAGGTGGGTCAGAACAGACAGGTGGGTCAGAACACGCAGGTGGGTCAGAACACACACACAGGTGGGTCAGAACAGACAGGTGGGTCAGAACACAAAGGTGGGTCAGATCAGACAGGTGGGTCAGAACACGCAGGTGGGTCAGAACACACACACAGGTGGGTCAGAACAGACAGGTGGGTCAGATCACACAGGTGGGTCAGAACACGCAGGTGGGTCAGAACACACAGGTGGGTCAGAACAGACAGGTGGGTCAGAACACACAGGTGGGTCAGATCACACAGGTGGGTCAGATCACGCAGGTGGGTCAGAACACGCAGGTAGGTCAGAACAGACAGGTGGGTCAGAACACGCAGGTGGGTCAGAACACACAGGTGGGTCAGAACACGCAGGTGGGTCAGAACAGACACACAGGTGGGTCAAAACAAACAGGTGGGTCAGAACACACAGGTGGGTCAGAACAGACAGGTGGGTCAGAACAGACAGGTGGGTCAGAACACGCAGGTGGGTCAGATCACACAGGTGGGTCAGAACACGCAGGTGGGTCAGAACAAACAGGTGGGTCAGAACACGCAGGTGGGTCAGAACAGACACGTGGGTCAGATCACACAGGTGGGTCAGAAGAGACAGGTGGGTCAGAACAGACAGGTGGGTCAGAACACACACACAGGTGGGTCAGAACAGACAGGTGGGTCAGAATACACAGGTGGGTCAGAACACGCAGGTGGGTCAGAACACGCAGGTGGGTCAGAACAGACAGGTGGGTCAGATCACACAGGTGGGTCAGAACAGACAGGTGGGTCAGAACACGCAGGTGGGTCAGAACAGACAGGTGGGTCAGAACAGACAGGTGGGTCAGATCACACAGGTGGGTCAGATCACACAGGTGGGTCAGAACAGACAGGTGGGTCAGAAGACACAGGTGGGTCAGAACAGACAGGTGGGTCAGAACACGCAGGTGGGTCAGAACACGCAGGTGGGTCAGAACAAGCAGGTGGGTCAGAACACACACACAGGTGGGTCAGAAGACACAGGTGGGTCAGAACAGACAGGTGGGTCAGAACACACAGTTGGGTCAGAAGACACAGGTGGGTCAGAACACACACACAGGTGGGTCAGAACAGACAGGTGGGTCAGAACACGCAGGTGGGTCAGAACACACAGGTGGGTCAGAACACACACACAGGTGGGTCAGAACAGACAGGTGGGTCAGAACAGACAGGTGGGTCAGAACACGCAGGTGGGTCAGAACACACACACAGGTGGGTCAGAACAGACAGGTGGGTCAGAACACGCAGGTGGGTCAGATCACACAGGTGGGTCAGAACACGCAGGTGGGTCAGATCACACAGGTGGGTCAGAACACGCAGGTGGGTCAGAACAAACAGGTGGGTCAGAACACGCAGGTGGGTCAGAACACGCAGGTGGGTCAGAACAGACAGGTGGGTCAGAACAGACAGGTGGGTCAGAACACGCAGGTGGGTCAGAACACACAGGTGGGTCAGAAAAGACAGGTGGGTCAGAACACACAGGTGGGTCAGAACAAACAGGTGGGTCAGAACAGACAGGTGGGTCAGAACACGCAGGTGGGTCAGAACAGACACGTGGGTCAGAACACACAGGTGGGTCAGAACACGCAGGTGGGTCAGAACAGACAGGTGGGTCAGAACAGACAGGTGGGTCAGAACACGCAGGTGGGTCAGAACAAACAGGTGGGTCAGAACACGCAGGTGGGTCAGAACAGACACGTGGGTCAGAACACACAGGTGGGTCAGAACAGACAGGTGGGTCAGAACACACAGGTGGGTCAGAACACGCAGGTGGGTCAGAACAGACAGGTGGGTCAGAACACACAGGTGGGTCAGAACACGCAGGTGGGTCAGATCACACAGGTGGGTCAGAACACGCAGGTGGGTCAGAACAAACAGGTGGGTCAGAACACGCAGGTGGGTCAGAACAGACACGTGGGTCAGAACAGACAGGTGGGTCAGAATACACAGGTGGGTCAGAATACACAGGTGGGTCAGAACACGCAGGTGGGTCAGAACAGACAGGTGGGTCAGATCACACAGGTGGGTCAGAACAGACAGGTGGGTCAGAAGACACAGGTGGGTCAGAACAGACAGGTGGGTCAGAACACGCAGGTGGGTCAGAACACGCAGGTGGGTCAGAACAAGCAGGTGGGTCAGAACAGACAGGTGGGTCAGAACACACACACAGGTGGGTCAGAACAGACAGGTGGGTCAGAACACACAGTTGGGTCAGAACAGACAGGTGGGTCAGAACAGACAGGTGGGTCAGAACAGACAGTTGGGTCAGAACAGACAGGTGGGTCAGATCAGACAGGTGGGTCAGATCAGACAGGTGGGTCAGAACAGACAGGTGGGTCAGATCAGACAGGTGGGTCAGAACAGGCAGGTGGGTCAGAACACACAGGTGGGTCAGAACAGACAGGTGGGTCAGAACACGCAGGTGGGTCAGAACACGCAGGTGGGTCAGAACAGACAGGTGGGTCAGAACACGCAGGTGGGTCAGAACACGTAGGTGGGTCAGAACAGACACACAGGTGGGTCAGAACAGACAGGTGGGTCAGAACACACACACAGGTGGGTCAGAACAGACAGGTGGGTCAGAACACACAGGTGGGTCAGAACAGGCAGGTGGGTCAGAACAGACAGGTGGGTCAGATCACACAGGTGGGTCAGAACAGAACAGACAGGTGGGTCAGAACACACAGGTGGGTCAGAACAGACAGGTGGGTCAGAACAGACAGGTGGGTCAGAACAGACACGTGGGTCAGAACACACAGGTGGGTCAGAACACACAGATGGGTCAGAACAGGCAGGTGGGTCAGAACACACAGGTGGGTCAGAACAGAACACACAGGTGGGCATCAGGTGGTACCTACCACAGTGGGTTGAGGACCGCGCGGCAGGTTGCCCGGCTGCAGAGGACCGGTTCGTACTGAATAGGAGGGAGGTCGCTTCTCTCCCTCAGGGGTGTGAACAGAGACGCCACCGGCACCACCATCCGGGTCGCCTCCAACCGGCTGGACGGCCACACGTTCCAGCTGAAGCGAATGCCATCACGCTCCTCATTCTGAGCGATATACTCTGAGAAGGTTGCCATGGCAGCACAGCGAGGCAAGGCGAGGCAGAGGCGTCAAACTTTAAGAGAAAAGCTGGGGGGATAGCAGGGACAGACCTGAAACCTGAGTATCTACCAGATCACCCATGAAAGATAAAGCTTTAATTCAGTTTTAAGTTTGTTCATCCGTTTTGGACCGACATGTCTGCTCAGATGATATTGACACACAGACTAACAGGAGCTGATATCCATGAGGTTCACGTTGAATTTTTATAAAAACAACTGGACACGGCACACAAAGTGATGTGTGACATGCTTTATCTCAGCAGGTCATCAGCTGGAACAGGAAGTGAGAGTATGTTCACATCAGTCTGCAGGGCAGTGATGCTCTGCTGTGCTGTCCTGCTGATGAGCTTCATTTTACAATTTAATCAAGTGTGTTGTTTGAAGCTGGAGACACAGAAAGACCACCAGAAGCGCTGATCTTTCACTTCCGTGCGGACCACATGCACACAAAGCAAAGTAAGAAACTTGGTGGAGTGTTGAGCAGAACAGGAGAACATTCCCAGAAGGCTCCCCCAGGAACTAGGCGTGAAAACAAAGTTTTTATAGAGCACAGGTCGGTAGGAGGCCTGAGTCCCTGCGTGGCTCCGTCACAGCTAAACTCTCCCTTCTTCTCACCGATTTACAAACGCGTGAAGCTGCAGGACATGAGCAGGCAGGAACCACAGAGGCTGCGACAGTAACACAAGCTGCCGTCAGCCGACTGAGTGACACCGTCAGGTACAGCTGGACCCAAACAAGCTAAAACACAAACAGGACCGTTTCTACCACCGTGAGCTCAGGTAGCCTCCACACGGTTAGAGAACGGCAGCTACAGGGGGCACAGACAGGGGGCACAGATAGGGGGCACAGATAGGGGGCACAGAAAGGGGGCCTGGCGGAGTCCAGGTGAGGAAAACAGGGACTTACCGCTGCTCCGCCGCCGCAGCTCCTCTCAGCTGACTACGTAGCAAAGCAATATGGCGGCCGGCCGACGCCACGTCAAGACACGGAGAGCGCGTGAAAACAAGAGGTCTCACTCTGAGCGGGAAGCAGTAGCCACGTTCCCACGCAACTCCCAGAGACAGGAGAAGCACGAGACAGGGCATTTAGAGGATCTGTGGCACGCTCTGTGTGCGTGAACTGCATGTTTACATCCAGGGACCATGCTCACGCACGAGATACTGGACTGAAGTGACTTTCTGTACACAAAAAAACATTTAAAAAAAAATCTAGTTTAAGATTATATCTTTATTCATCATTATGCAACAGGGTTGGAAAGCTAAATTAGGCATGGTCCTTCCAGTCTGAGACAAGTCAGAACACAACACGTGTGTGAGGTGGTTGGAGAAGCAGGGAAACACACAGTTCATCTAAGGTGTGCCACCTTATCTGCTTCTCCATTTTACTCCAATGAGAAATCCATCTCAGCATCTCAACCTTGAACTAAGGTCAGAACATTGACTGGCTTCTCTAAAACTTTAATCTTTTTTAACCATTTAACAAGTTGTGCGCAATCTTTTTTCAGAATTCAGTGATATAATCCAGATTTCATCCTTCTCCTAATGGTGGCATAGCATTCTGGTCCATATCTCACCCAAATCATGATATTTCCACCACATTTCAAATGGCATGAGATTCTTCTGCTGGAATGCAAAGCTTTGCCTCCGAAAAACACATTTCTTATTTAAAGTTAGACTTTTACCTTATATGTTCACTTTTTTACACAGTCCTCAGCAAACTGCAGTCCAGTGCTTGTGTCCAGGCTGCACCCCATGGCCTTAGAGGTGGTGACTCTCACTGAGACTGTATTTCTGCTCAACGAGTTGGTGAATTCTGTGGTTAGCAATGACTGTAGGGCAGATGAAATAACCCTGTGTTTTCACTGTTCATGAATCAAACTCAGTCTTTCTGTCATATAGGGAAGGTTGATTAGTTCTGGATCAGAATCCTAGTCAATGGGTTTGATGATAATCTCTTCACACAGTTCACACCTACCAGCTGTAAACTGTACATTTAAATTCCTCTTCATGCTGAGCTCTTTGTTGAAGCATAAAAACTCGTCTTGAATGTAGTTTAAATGAAGAACAACTTCTGAGGACTCATTAAAACTTAGTTTCAGTCTAACCCTACAGCATAGCACAGCACACCTAATAACTGCCTGAACAAGTAATCAGGCCCACTCACAGGCCTGTGCTGGAACCAGAAGCTGCATCTGTTGGGAAACTGGACATATTGCTCCCTGCACTGGTCATGTTGCCCCCGACAGACTGCTTTGGTCATCATCACAATAGTTTTGGAGCTTGTACATGAGTGCAGTTTTAGGCTCCACCTGCAGAACTGACCCAGAACTCTCAGGCTCATTTGCCCTGCGTGGGTAATCAGGGGTGTGCGAACTCCATTCTGTTTGTTAAACCAGATCATCTGGATTTATTGAACACAATTCACTGTAAATGGACTGTACTTTTATAGCTCTTTTCACTTTAAAGCACTTTTACAGCCACTCACATAGCATGTCTTAGTATCCGCTGTGTTCCACAGTGCTGTCTCTGCATCACACACATGTACCCGTCCATCTGATGATGGCTACAGCATGTGTGGGGCTCAGTGTGCACGTGGGAATCATAACTTAGCTGCAGTACCAGTGTACACATTTCAATCCCATTGTCCATGGAGTCTATGAAAATGAGGCAAGGCAGCCAATGATATTAAACCTAATGTCCAGAGCTTCATTTACTTTGATTTAGATTTCAATTTAAAACTTAAATCAATATACAAAAATAAAGAGGTTTAAAATGGAGCAATAAAAATGTTTATTACATGACAAAAATACTGTCCATCCCCTTTGTCTTTATCATCATCATCACGGCATCACCTTCCCAGATCAGGACCGACTCTACCTTTAAATCTTACACTGAGACATCTTTTACACAATAAAATGAATAAGTCTTGAAAACAACCAGCTCATCTTCCTCCCTTCTTTCAGGGATTATTTCAGCAGTTTCCCTGACAAAAACAAATGGTCTACAAAGTTGGGCTCTTCCTTTAAATCCTCAATTTGTCTCGGGTGTTTTTCTAACCAGAAGAAATCTTATTTTGTTTGTTGGTGCAAAGCAGCAGAGAGCAGGTTGCCCCACCTCCTCCACCTGCCAGGAGGCGGGGCACTTCTTCTTTTCATTAAGGCAGCTGGTTGGTGGGCAGTCACATGTTGTTAAATCCCATCATGCCTTTCATGTTGCCAGCAGCTCCCTGCTGAAACTGACGCATCATTGACTGAAGACCCGCCATGCCCCCTGAAAACACAGACACAACAATGCTGTCACAGCGGCTGATGAGCCCTTTCACATCTGTGAAACCAATGTCTCCATCCGCCTGTTAAAGCACCAGCGTGCAGTCACAGATCACACAGTGTGCATGTTGGTGGTCCTCACGCTTAGAAAGGAAAATACTTTATTCATCCCCCAGTGGGGGAAATTCAAAATTAGTCAAGTAGCTCAACATTTTTTTTTTTTATATGATATATATTAGAACAATATGATATCATTAGATATCTCCACAGGAAACACTCACTGCGTACAACAGTGACGTCAGATGGAAGAAGCCAACACTGTCAGGTTGAACTAAACTACAGCAACAGTTGAAGCTCCTGTGAAGCTGTTTTCTCTCATTAATTATTGATTACTGGAGGTAAAACAGGGATGAGGACAGTTTAAGCTGCCAGATTGCTTGGCTGTTTTTCTGCTGATGTGACTGCAGCAGTTCACACAGTGTAGAAAGTGATAAGGAATGTTGGCATATCCCACCTTCTCAGAGTGCAACCTCAAAATGTTCCAGAAAAGCACCAACAGGGTCATTTAGACTGATATGTTCCATAGTTAACCAATGAATGGAGCGGTGTAGGTCTAACAGGGTCTGTAGACTGCTGTGTAATGGAGGGGTCTTAAAGCCATGTGGTTAGGGTGTTTAATGTGTTGCTGGTCTTACCCATGTGGTGCAGGACTCTAGGATCCATCATTTTGGCCATCTGTTGGTTCAGTTTAGCCATTTGAGATGGGTTGACATTCTTTGACATATCTCCTCCTGAAAGAAGCAAACCCCACAAACATGTCAGCACCAAGGCACAGGCTCCACATGCTGGACTCAGACCTTCCCACTGAGTCTCTGAGTCCCAGAAGGCTTAAAGGGATAGCTCACTGACTCCGGTTACCTTTAAAGAGTCCTTTGATGCCTCCCATCTTCTTGACCATTTGAGCAAACTTGGTGTACTGAGTCAGCAGTTCCTGAACATCTCTGGTGGCAACCCCTGAGCCCCTGGCCACCCTCTGAATCCTGTTAGGCTGCTTACTGAACAGCTTCGCTCCATCTTTGCTGTCCAGTTCTGTAGAGTGAAACCGGTAAGAGACACTAATGGAGATCTATAGAGGTCACACCTGACCCTTTCCTTCTGCACCAGTCAGGAGGAAAAGCTTAGTTTAATGGTGTAGGATCCAATCTTTTACTCTACAGTTGGTGTTAAACTGTGATCCAGACCCAACTTGGACCCCTTTCTGGACTGAATTCAGAGCTCCCCAAGCGGCCTACAACACAACCAGATCCGGAGAGTCAGAGTCAGAGTGAGTGTCTTACCCTGGTCGTTCATGCTGTCCATGATGGTCATCAGTTTCTTCAGTCTGGCCATGGATTCCTGTTCATTTCCTTTACTCATAAAATCTGTCCCGAAGCCTGGAATCATACCCTGAACACAACACAGACACACAGTCAGCACAGTGGCCCCTGAACACAACACAGACACACAGTCAGCACAGTGGCCCCTGAACACAACACAGACACACAGTCAGCACAGTGGCCCCTGAACACAACACAGACACACAGTCAGCACAGTGGCCCCTGAACACAACACAGACACACAGTCAGCACAGTGGCCAAACATCCTGTGGTGAAAACCTTTCAGCCCGGTTCCTGGGCCTGGGTGAAAGCCCGAAAGATGCACCTACTGAAGCAGACAGCCCAGGCTGCACTTCCAATCATCACCAGTTATATTGTAGAGTAAGATATATCCATGTTTTAATCTCATGTCAAAAAGAAAAGGACCTTAACTAAGTTAATGTGAACTAAACTCATTATATTTCCTTCACAGTCCAGCTCTGTAACAGCAGGCCATGCCACGCGGTGTTTACCATGATCTGTCCAAAGGGTCCCATCTTCATGATGTTCTGGAACTGCTCGTACATGTCTCTGAGGGTGAACTGTCCTGTAGGTCAGAGGTCACAGGTCAGAGGTCACGCCCGCTGCACATTCTGCACCTTCCTCTCGGCTTTCTTACCGTGTTTCAGTTTGTCAATCAGCTCCTCGTTGTCGTCCAGCTTCAGCTCGTTCACTCTGTCAATCAATCCTTCGATGTCCCCCATTCCTGAGAGCAAAAGGATTGAAGTTACACAGGAAATACTGCACATACCGAGCTGTTTAACAACTTTCAGACATGAGCTGCATGAATGTCTTCATGTGTGAAAGCCTTCAGTCACTGACAGGCTGTCAGAGACACTTCTTATACAGCAGGTCAGCTCAGTGCCTGTGTGAAACACAGCGGTGGATGAATCCTTCTACATCTTTCTACACTTTGGACGGTCTATGACATACAGAACTCCAGTGGCCTTTTCTGTCCTGAGGTTTCAGAAGACTGTGAGAGAACTGGCAGCAGCTGCTGCTTCCTCCTCTCTTCTCCCATCAGGTAGGCTCATCTTCTGCCCATCACCGCCGCTGTGTGAAGGTCACACAGAGGCTGTGAAGGTCCCACAGAAACTGTTAAGGTCACACAGAGGCTGTGAAGGTCACACAGACGCTGTGAAGGTCACACAGACGCTGTTAAGGTCACACAGACGCTGTTAAGGTCACACAGAGGCTGTGAAGGTCACACAGAGGCTGTGAAGGTCACACAGAGGCTGTGAAGGTCCCACAGAGGCTGTGAAGGTCACACAGACGCTGTGAAGGTCACACAGAGGCTGTGAAGGTCACACAGAGGCTGTGAAGGTCACACAGAGGCTGTTAAGGTCACACAGCGGCTGTGAAGGTCACACAGACGCTGTGAAGGTCACACAGACGCTGTGAAGGTCACACAGAGGCTGTTAAGGTCACACAGAGGCTGTGAAGGTCCCACAGAGGCTGTGAAGGTCACACAGAGGCTGTTAAGGTCACACAGAGGCTGTTAAGGTCACACAGAGGCTGTTAAGGTCACACAGAGGCTGTGAAGGTCACACAGAGGCTGTGAAGGTCACACAGAGGCTGTGAAGGTCACACAGAGGCTGTTAAGGTCACACAGACGCTGTGAAGGTCACACAGAGGCTGTGAAGGTCCCACAGAGGCTGTGAAGGTCCCACAGAGGCTGTGAAGGTCCCACAGAGGCTGTGAAGGTCCCACAGAGGCTGTGAAGGTCACACAGAGGCTGTTAAGGTCCCACAGAGGCTGTGAAGGTCACACAGAGGCTGTGAAGGTCACACAGAGGCTGTTAAGGTCACACAGAGACTGTGAAGGTCACACAGACGCTGTGAAGGTCACACAGACGCTGTGAAGGTCACACAGACGCTGTGAAGGTCACACAGAGGCTGTGAAGGTCACACAGACGTTGTGAAGGTCACACAGAGGCTGTTAAGGTCACACAGAGGCTGTTAAGGTCACACAGAGACTGTGAAGGTCACACAGACGCTGTGAAGGTCACACAGCGGCCGAGCCAGGCAGCCAGCTGGTGTACAGTCTGTGGAACTGGGACCAAAGCAGCAGCTGATGTTGGGAGGAGTTCATGCCTGGAACCCTGAACTCTATATGGGCTCTTTTGTTGCATTTCTTGGCAGTATTGCATGTCAAAATTATTGATTTTAACCAGAACTGGGCTGCAGAAGGTCAACACTTTGGGGTGTTTTTGTACTTTCAGAACGTACTGAAACTCACAGTGAGCACACTCAGAGTTGACTGAACCCACTCTGATCAGCTGTTCTCAAACTGAAAGCCCTACCTTTCCATCAGCTCAGAGATCAGGATCAGAGCATGTAAGAGCTGCTGCCTGGAACAGAGTCCACCAGATATCACAGCATATACAGGTCCTTCTAAAAAAAATTAGCATATTGTGATAAAGTTCATTATTTTCCATAATTTAATGATAAAAAGTGAACTTTCATATATTTTAGATTCATTGCACACCAACTGAAATATTTCAGGTCTTTTATTGTTTTAATACTGATGATTGTGGCATACGCTCATGAAAACTCAAAATTCCTATCTCAAAAAATTTGCATATCATGAAAAGGTACTCTAAACAAGCTATTAACCTAATCATCTGAATCAACGAATTAACTCTAAACACCTGCAAAAGATTCCTGAAGCTTTTAAAAACTCCCAGCCTGGTTTATTACTCAAAACCGCAATCATGGGTAAGACTGCCGACCTGACTGCTGTCCAGAAAGCCATCATTGACACCCTCAAGCAAGAGGGTAAGACAGAAAGAAATTTCTGAGCGAATAGGCTGTTCCCAGAGTGCTGTATCAAGGCACCTCAGTGGGAAGTCTGTGGGAAGGAAAAAGTGTGGCAGAAAACGCTGCACAACCAGAAGAGGGGACCGGACCCTGAGGAGGATTGTGGAGAAGGGCCGATTCCAGACCTTGGGGGACCTGCGGAAGCAGTGGACTGAGTCTGGAGTAGAAACATCCAGAGCCATCGTGCACAGACGTGTGCAGGAAATGGGCTACAGGTGCCGCATTCCCCAGGTCAAGCCACTTTTGAAGCAGAAACAGCGGCAGAAGCGCCTGACCTGGGCTACAGAGAAGCAGCACTGGACTGCTGCTCAGTGGTCCAAAGTACTTTTGTCGGATGAAAGCAAATTTTGCATGTCATTCGGAAATCAAGGTGCCAGAGTCTGGAGGAAGACTGGGGAGAAGGAAATGCCAAAATGTCTGAAGTCCAGTGTCAAGTACCCACAGTCAGTGATGGTCTGGGGTGCCATGTCAGCTGCTGGTGTTGGTCCACTGTGTTTTATCAAGGGCAGGATCAATGCAGCTAGCTATCAGGAGATTTTGGAGCACTTCATGCTTCCATCTGCTGAAAAGCTTTATGGAGATGAAGATTTCCTTTTTCAGCACGACCTGGCACCTGCTCACAGTGCCAAAACCACTGGTAAATGGTTTACTGACCATGGTATTACTGTGCTCAATTGGCCTGCCAACTCTCCTGACCTGAGCCCCATAGAGAATCTGTGGAATATTGTGAAGAGGAAGTTGAGACACACCAGACCCAACACTGTGGATGAGCTTAAGGCCGCTATCGAAGCATCCTGGGCCTCCATAACACCTCAGCAGTGCCACAGGCTGATTGCCTCCATGCCACGCCGCATTGAAGCAGTCATTTCTGCAAAAGGATTCCCGACCAAGTATTGAGTGCATAACTGAACACAATTATTTGAAGGTTGACTTTTTTTGTATTAAAAACACTTTTCTTTTATTGGTCGGATGAAATATGCTAATTTTTTGAGATGGGGATTTTGAGTTTTCATGAGCTGTATGCCAAAATCATCAGTATTAAAACAATAAAAGACCTGAAATATTTCAGTTGGTGTGCAATGAATCTAAAATATATGAAAGTTCAATTTTTATCATTACATTATGGAAAATAATTAAATTTATCACAATATTCTATTTTTTTGAGAAGGACCTGTGTGTATATATATATATATACATATATACACACACACACACACACACACACACACACACACACACACATATATATGATAGCACAAACAGGAGGTTATTACCGAGCAGTTTGCTGATGAAAGGCTGAGTCTTAAAGGGCTCAAAGTCATCGATGTGTTCGCCTGTTCCGATGAAGATGATGGGACTCCTGGTGGCTGCCACACTGACAGGAAACAGCACAAGAACAGGGTAAACAAACAGCTTTATGGTGGGATCCTGCTGCAGAGGGGGTGGTCTTACGCGCTCAGAGCTCCTCCTCCTTTAGCATGACCATCCAGTTTGGTGACAATCACTGACGCCACGTCCACTTTGTCTTTAAAGGCTTTAGCCTGGGACTCACAGGCCTGACCAATGGAGGCATCCATCACATATACAATGTTGTCCGGTTGCTAGGGAGAGAGGAGAAGGAAAACATCTGGAGGAGCTCAAACACACCAGGAACAGGTACCTGAATGCATCGTGTAGGTCTGATACAACCTCCCCCATCATTAGTTGGAACACTTTATTTGCTTTCCATCAGTTCAGGTTCCATGCACAGGGTCAGGGCGGTGCTTTCAGGTACTAACCACAGCGTTGGACACTTGCAGCATCTCCTCAAACAGCGAGTCTTCCTGCTTGTGTCGTCCACTCGTGTCCACGATGATAATCTCAAAGTTCTCGGCTTTAAATTTCTCCACGCCCTCAGAGGCAATCACCACAGGATCCATTTCTGTGTAGCTGCACATAACACAACACACAGGGTTAGTAGTCAGGAAGGAGCACATCAGGCCAACAGCTGGGGAGTCACCCACCTGCCGTAGAAGGGGATCCTGGCTTTGGTGGCGTTTTGTTTCAGCTGATCAAAGGCACCTGAGGGAGAAGACAGAACCAGTTTCACTCTGACAGAAACTAAATGTTTCTGGTAGAAATAATAAGCAGCTGCAGTGTTGTGTACCTGCTCTGAAGGTGTCTGCACAGATCAGGCACGTCTTCCAGCCTTTTCTCTGGTAATAATAGGCCAACTGCAAGAACAGCAACACAGCTTTCAAAGGGAGAGCAAACAAACAGCCAGCCTCTGTGTGCTGAGGGCAGCAGAAGGCCCGCTTTATGATGGTTCAGGGAGCTCTGAAGGGAATGATAACTGTCATGGAGGGCTTTTCTACAGGTTCCATTCACAGCTCAAAGACTCTGAGGGGACGTCTGAGCCAGACAGCAGGTGGCAGACAAGCCTAACTCATGTTAGATACACATTCAATAGACCACGGCCTTCCTGTGTGTTTGGTTTAGCTGTTCAGAGGCTAACCACTTTTTGTCCACACATGGTGGGGTCTGGGTGCTGAACTAATGTCTTTAACCACCCACCACACAGTTCCGTTACAAAAGGCTCCCCTCATGCTGACAGTGTGTATTCTGAGGGCAACAGAGTTCTATAAAGTAGAAGAATCATTCCACAAACAGATCAAATGAACTGTGGACTCCTATCTCAGGCGTGTGAGGTCACCTTGGAGCAGGTTGTAGTTTTGCCGCTGCCCTGCAGACCAACAAACATGATGACGTTGTTCTTCCCTTTGGTGGGAGTCCAGGCCTTCACACCTGGGTCCACCAGCTGAAACACAAGTCCTACATATGAGCCTCACACCCACACAGCTCACTGACATCATGCACATTCCCAGCAGCATCTCGCTCAGCTCACTTTGACCAGCTCCTTGAAGACGGCGTGTTGGATCATCCTCCTCTTGTTCAGACCTGAAGCCATCTCCTCGAGGTCTATGGCAGATCTGCGGGGACAAAAACCATCAGAATGTCCACCAGCTGCTGGGCTGAACACACATGGACCGGCTTCACATCCAGGGATCAGGACGGGCTTGAACTCACTTGACATTCTCTCTCAGCTGTTTGACCAGTTTGATGTTGACGTCAGCCTCCAGCAGAGCAGCGCACACCTCCTTCAGCATGGCATTTAGCACCTGAAAACACACCGAGTGTGAGTAAAACCAGAGAAACATTTCAGCAGGTACAGCCGGTGTCAAAGGTGCCCTCCTCCCATCTGCCCCCCATGACCTGTGCTGACATCCTGTGTCTCCTCCCCACCTTTCTGTCCATCTGAGTTGCATACAACCTCCCCTCATTGTTGCCCACTTAGCAACTTTGTTTTATGAACAGCAGCCAGCTTAGCATGTAACTTATCAGACAAACTGTGTAAGAGTGTCAGCAGAAAACATGCAAGTCCTCTCCTGTTAAAGGGGAACTCCGGGGCATTTGAAGCGCATTTCCATTGCTAGAGGTTGTCAAATACTGATAGTAGGACACAGACAGGTGCAAATCTGCGCTCCCTGTTTGGAGATCGCGCTGTTTGCGCAGCCTGTCATGCGAGGCTAATACGTGGTGGCTAAGGGGCAAGAGCTAACCCTTCCACGTAAAACAACAACTTGCACACTGCAGAAACGTCACACCACTTTAGAAACCATCCGACAATAAAGTCACAAGCCTTACCATCAAAACCATATGCATGGTTCTCACATTACTGGCATGGGGACGTTACAAAACAACTTTATAAACAGCATGTAACTCACCGGTTAGTTGTACGCTCGCGCATGTGAAAGCCCAAAAGAGTCGATGGACGATAATCACATATACAAAACAATTATATTCTCTAGAAAAACTGCGTTCAAGTATTTAAAACATTACAACAACACATGCCCAGTAATATTGTTGTAATGTTTTAAATACTTGAACGCAGTTTTTCTAGAGAAGATAATTGTTTTGTATATGGGATTATCGTCCATCGACTCTTTTGGGCTTTCACATGCGCGAGCCTACAACCAGCCGGTGAGTGACATGCTGTTTATAAAGTTGTTTTGTAACGTCCCCATGCCAGTAATGTGAGAACCATGCATATGGTTTTGATGGTAAGGCTTGTGACTTTATTGTCGGATGGTTTCTAAAGTGGTGTGACGTTTCTGCAGTGTGCAAGTTGTTGTTTTACGTGGAAGGGTTAGCGCTTGCCCCTAGCCACCACGTATTAGCCTCGCATGACAGGCTGCGCAAACAGCGCTATCTCCACACAGGGAGCGCAGATTTGCACCTGTCTGTGTCCTACTATCAGTATTTGACAACCTCTAGCAATGGAAATGCGCTTCAAATGCCCCGGAGTTCCCCTTTAAGTTGTCCCCTGAGGGCAGAGACAGTAAACACTCTGCGAGTGGCAAAGGGACAGGTTGAATTAGCATCTTTTAGCAGCTGCAGTAATGTTTAATAAAAACATACGGTCTTTGTTGCCCCCTCTACTACCTTCCTTGGAGTGGATCATGACTGTACATTGAATTGCATTCTAATTGGCTTGAATCGGATCGTGTCTTTGAAGTGCCTTTAGATGACATTTGTTGTCATTTGGAGCTATATGAATAAAATTGATGCCTTTTGGTATGAATATGATGCATGTCCAGTGAAGGTGCAGCTCTCTGCGGCCTGATGTTATCAGATGACTACTTGCATGTGAAATCAGTGAGTCACTCCTGTGGTGGACCTATATGTTATACAGTGAACCCTCGCTATAACGCGGTTCACCTTTCACGGTCTCGCTGCTTCACGGATTTGCATCGTGCATTGTGTTCTGCATTCTGATTGGCTAAACAGTCTCTCCGCTTCTTCTCTACCTGTGTGTCAATAATGTTGTGGTTTAATATGTACACGTAGACGTTCATTACAGTTCTCAAACATAATCGATGGTGGCATGTCGGTATATAACAATCTTTTTGCCCAGAAGAAAAAAAGAGCGACAACAACTACCGATAACTATGTTCTTCTCTCGAAAAAACACACCTGCACCGCGGGCTTTAGAAGAAAAAAACGCTACAGAGCGGAGTCAGGATGCAGCGGCTCAGTCAGAAGAGCAGTGAAATACACGTGAGTCACTATTTGTCCCACTGTACTTTGTATTTTTTTTCAAAATCATTTTTCCTTTTCTCCCGTTCTAATCCAATGACTCGGGTCGCGGTGGGGCGGTGCTGATCTCCGCAATTTGAAGCCTTCAGTTCGTATTGATGATTAAAATGATTATTTTACAGTACAGTAGTTATTTGTAAAAAAAAAAAAAAAAAAAAACGTTTATACAGTAGTTTTATTTGTTAAACAAATGCTTGGGCCTGTAAAAAGGTTTTGTTCTTTGGTTTCAATGTATTATGGAGTATTTCATTGTATAATAATTGTAAAAAAAATAAAGGTTACTACTTCACGGATTTAGCCTATCACGGGTTCTTTTTGGAACGTAACCCCCGCAAAAAACGAGGGTTCACTGTATAGGAGAGGAGACCCTAGGAGGCTCCTCAGTGGGCTTTGGTAGTGGTTTGAGGTCAGCCCTGTGTATGTGTTACCTCTTCATTGATGATAGTGGCATTGCTGAGTGACCTCAGTGCCGAGGTGATCTTCCTCCCCAAGTCCGCGAGCACCATGATGGCAGCCTGAAGTACTCTTAAAGGGGAAAAGAAAAGAGTAATTAAAGGGAAACTAACAAGCATCAGTTAGTTAACTGAGCCAGTTTCAGCACACATCCCGTTTGACTGCCCATTGGCTGTTCCTGACCTCAGGTCATGCTGCTGCTTCAGCACAGAACCTGTGTGTATGGGAGAAAAATGTCCCACTTACTGTCTGTAAGGGTGGTGAGTGGAGGGAAGCCCCCCAGCTGGGCACGCTCAGAGAATTAGATGACTGATGTAGGCTGCAACCACACACTTCCTGCATGGAGAGGAGAAAAATGATCAGCTGTGGGTCCAGGGCGGTCCACTGGAGTTCATTTCACTCAGAGTGGGGGGCAGAATCCACATCTGTGTGTATGGAACACCCCACCACCGGGAAACACACACTGAGACGTGGCTCCGCCCCCCCGGCTTGGTCAGGGGGAGCCAGCAGAGGCAGCACAGCCTCCAGTCTGAAGATCAGAGGGTTGGGTTCCATTTGGGTTAAATACTGACAATAAAAAGAACTAAAACATAAAGACCAATAACAAGTTTCATTTTCACACACTGTACATACTATTTATATTAGACATCATTTTAATGATATCAGTATCTGCTGATCAGTTCAACGTTAGCCGCACATGACATAATTTCTGCTGTTCGTCTATCAGAAAACACAAAGAAAGCCTCAGTGTGATGAGGTCATGGAGCAGTCCTGGATGCTGCTGCAGATAAAAATCTGTTGAGACTCGGGAAAGTGAGTCCAATTTATTCATGTAGCATAGCCTATATGCACACACATTTGCTCCTTAGCCCCCCCTCCCACCTCTGAGGTGGGCAGAGCAGCCAAGGTGACTGGCTTTAAACACATTGGGCCTCATGCAAGAACCGTTCGTACGCACAGATTTGTTCTAAAGTCGTGCGTACGAGTGATTTCAGAGAATTTGCGCATTCACCAATCTTTTCGTATTTTACGTTTTCTTTCAGGTACGAACAGAATTTACAGTGATCCAGACCTGTCGTAGGAGTTTCGTAAAATAGTCCGCTGTTATTCCAATCAAGTTTGTTTGACTAATGGATTGTATATTTAATTACTTTGAAGAAAACATAAATAAATATACATTATACCTCATAATTATGCTGACATTATTCTGTTTGACTTAAATTGTGCACTATTGAAGGTTCATTTGAATCTGTAACGGGAAGCGCAGCGGCTGTCTTGCTACTTTTGGATGCCTTAGTGCGTCAGGCTCTTGGAAGAGACCGTGTGGAGACAGACGAATGGCTGACATCGCGATTAAGATTCCCAAGGACTGTGCTGCTACAAATATGCAGCTTCCTAGAGCCACGACTCCAGAGAGAAACACGCCGATCAAACCCAGTTCCACCACACGTCCAGGTCCTCACCACCCTTGGATTTTTGGCCACTGGAACCTTTCAGAGGGAGATTGGAGACAGATCGGGGGTGTCCCAGTCCTCTGTGAGTCGTGCGCTCCCCTTGGTCATCAAAGCTCTCATCAGCTTATCACCCGTGGTACATCAGATTCCCATACACCGCTGTCCAACAAGTACAAATTAAGAGGGACTTTCATGCCGTGGCTGGACTGCCAAACATAATTGGAGCACGAGACATAAACGCATCAAAACACCCGTGCCCCTGTTGTGGAGCGCACTGAGCTGAAGGCCAGGTGGGGGTGTCTCGATACCTCGTTCATGGCGCAATATTGCCATGAACGAGGGTCTCCACCTGAACCAGCCCAGGCAGACCAGAAGGTGTGGTGCCAGAAGACCCCCCTCATGGACCACCCCATCAAAGAGCCATCGTGGTGAGGCAACAACTGATTGCACGGCTTTAGTTGCAGTCATCGAGCGCCTGGCCATGGCGAGACTTTTTTTTTAAGCCATTTTCATATCAAACCATTTATTTTTTTATTTCGCTGACATGGTATTAACAGCACTCCTAATAACTTCCCATTTCTTGGCTTTAGCAGGTCCCGTAATTCCACTGCTGACACTGCTAAAAATGACAGATTTTCCTTTCTGGATCTCTGAAAGCAGAACTTCAGTCTCAGAGCCCCTAAAGTTGTTCTTTCTGCACCTTGATGCCGTTCTCATGACTCAACACTTCCTGGCACAGCAGAGAGGAAGCACAGCCTTATATGGTATCATTTTGGGCGTGGAGTATGCAAATCTACTATCCTCGTGCACGTGCACTTAGATACGCACAGGTGGGATTCATCATTTACGCAGGTCGTTTACACACTTTTTCCAAAGTTAAGAGCGTTTGTTGAGTCTGACGTGGCGTGTTCGTACGAGACCTTACGAAAAAAGTGAGAGAAATTTAGAATAAAAATACGAAAATTTTCTTGCATGAGGCCCAATGTGAGGGCACATTTCATGTCACGTCAGACACACTGCAGCTGTCTGCACATGCACACAAAGTGCAGGGCTGGGGTAGCTGTGGATTTTAAATTGACCCTAAAGCCCAATTCGCACGGGATAAGTATTACCTATTACCATTTCTAAAGGTGTTGATGTTTCTTCTGTTGTTCTTACTGATTTGGCCTTGTCTGACCATTTTTGTATTTTATTTGATTTACATATTACTCAGAATGTTCAAACAACCAGCTTCTCAGAAGAGGTACATCAATGAGAAAACAAGTGCTCAGTTTAGGGACCATAGCTATGTTACCAACAATGAGCGCAGAGTCGGTTGAAGGAATGCTGGATCATTTTAACTTGAAAATTTTTAATGTAATGGAAGCTGTTGCACCGATAAGAATCAAGAGCACCTTGATCAAACAGAAAACCCCATGGAGAAACACCACTACGGTCAAAAACCTGAAAAGAGAATGCAGGAAAGCTGAACGTAAATGGAGGAAAACAAAGCTTCAGATTTACTATGAGCTGTACAAAGAAAGCCTGCGTAGTTATAACAATGAGCTGTGCAAGGCCAGACAGCTGCATTTATCTGAAATGATTAATAAGAATGTCAACAATTCTCGAACTCTGTTTGCTATGGTTGAAAAACTCACAAATCCTCCTAAACAGTCAAACCCAGACCTCCTCTCTACAGAGAAATGCAATGAATTTGCCCACTTTTTTAGCCAAAAAAAATCAAAACAATTAGACAAAACATTAACGCAACACAGACAAACAAGAAAACTAATCTGTGTCTAAAACCTAGAAATAACTCTGACGTTATGTCACAATTTAATAATGTTGATTTAAAAATCCTAGAAGAAACAGTTCGGCATCTGAAATCAACAACTTGTTCTCTGGACATAATACCATCCGACTTTTTAAAAACTGTTTTTACCTCAGTAGAAAGTGATCTCCTACGAGTAGTTAACAGCTCACTGGCATCAGGCATTTTTCCCAAGTCACTAAAGACAGCTGCCATTAAGCCACTCCTAAAGAAGAGAACTCTAGACGCCTCTATGATGAACAACTACAGACCTGTCTCTAATCTCTCTTTTATATCTAAGATTATTGAGAAAGTTGTATTTAACCAGCTCAACGACTTTCTGAATGAAAGTGGAAGTCTTGATAAGTTTCAATCAGGCTTCAGACGTCATCACAGCACTGAAACAGCTCTGGTCAAAGTGTTAAACGACATCAGGTTGAATACTGATTCTGGTAACGTTTCAGTCCTGGTTCTGTTGGACCTCAGCGCTGCGTTTGATGCTGTAGATCACAGAATCCTGTTGCACAGGCTGGAAAACTGGGTTGGACTTTCTGGAGCGGTCCTTAACTGGTTCAGGTCCTACTTAGAAGGCCGGAGTTATTTTGTTACTATTGGCAGCTATGAATCTGAGCGAGTGGCCATGACTTGTGGAGTCCCCCAGGGGTCAATTCTTGGACCTCTTCTGTTTAACTTGTGTATGCTCCCTTTGGGTCAGATATTGCAGAACTTTAACATCAATTATCACAGTTATGCAGACGATACACAACTTTATGTGTCTCTGTCACCAGACGACTGCAGCCCAGCTGACGTTCTGTGTCAGTGTCTGGAGGAAGTAAACACCTGGATGAGAGAGAATTTTCTACAATTAAATGAAGACAAAACTGAGATCATTCTGTTTTGGAGCAAAGAGAAGAGGGTCAGCGTTGGTAAATATCTTGAGACTCGGGACCTTAAAATCACTGACCAAGTTGGTAACCTCGGAGTGTTGATCGACTCAGATCTGACTTTCAGCAGCCACATCAAAGCTGTCACCAAGGCAGCTTTTTACCACCTCAGAAACATCAACAGAATTAAAGGTTTCCTCTCCCAAAAAGACCAGGAGAAACTCATCCATGCATTCATCTCCAGTAGACTCGATTACTGTAATGCTCTTTTAACTGGACTTTCCAAAAAGAGCATTAAACATCTGCAGCTCATCCAGAACGCTGCTGCTAGAGTTTTAACCCGGACTAAGAGATCTGAACACATCACAGCAGTTTTAAAATCTTTACTCTGGCTTCTAGTCAGTCATAGAATAGATTTTAACAGCCTGCTGATGGTTTACAAATCCCAGAACGGTTTAGGCCCAAAATACATCTGTGATATGTTCAGAGAATATAAAGCCAGCAGAGCTCTTAGATCCAAGGACTCAGGTCAGCTGGTCCAGTCCAGAGTCCAGACTAAACATGGAGAAGCAGCATTTAGCTGTTATGCTGCAAACAAGTGGAACAAACTGCCAGTGGAGATTAAACTTTCACCGAATGTAGACATTTTTAAATCCAGCTTAAAAACATTTCTTTTCTCATGTGTCTATGCATGAAATCTGTATGATATCTTTTAACTTATCTAGACTGTTGCCTGATTTTAAATTCATTTAAATTATTTTATTTGTTTCTCTTTATATTCTTTTATGTATTTTTAATGCTTCTTGCACTCCCTGCTGCAATGCTTTTATTTTATGTAAAGCACTTTGAACTGTTTGTACATGAAATGTGCTATACAAATAAATTTGATTTGATTTTGATTTATGGACCCCCCGTAATTCGGAATAATTGCGGAGAATGTCTGAGTTCTTAGTCCTGTGCGAATGCGCCATGTCCGTGATTTGTGGGGTAATAATTCCGCCGCGAATTACCTACTGTATTTCAGCGAAACACAGACATCCTGTGGTAATTTAAGTCCCGTCTGAACGCACACCTGTGTGTTCAACCTATGTGCACAACCAGGTACAACGGGGCAAAACAGGAAGTTACGACAATTACGGAATATCCGCTCATGATGTCTGTGATTTCAGTAAATTACAGACTTTTGCTTGTCCCGTCCGAATGCGCCACAAAAAATTACAGAGGTGCGGGGGTAGTTGCGAATTACCAGTGATCCATAGGTAATACTTATCCCGTGCGAATTGGGCTTAAGTGTGTAAATGTGTGGCTGTTTGTCTCTGTAAGCCATGTGAGGAGAAACTTTTCATGGAAAGTCGTTGGTAACAGTCAGAGTCAGAAACCACTCAACCATGAAAAGCTTAGTTAGGCTGAAGGAGGTTTGATGAAAACATCAAGGAACAAAGAGCACAGAACATGGGTCAGGTTGCTTCCACGTGTATCAATGCTCAAATGTTCGGTGCTTTGCCTTTAAATGTCTCTATACATCCTGAACTTACACGTACTCACATACTACCTGCAGCTCCAGTCTGTCCACTGGGAACACACCAGAGAGTGTTACCTGGATCATTCCACTCATAACCGTACACAGACTTCTGCATAGCATTCTGACAGGTGGCCTGAGATGGGGCTCTACCTTTCAGAATCATGGAGTAGTCATTTGGGGGGCTAGATGACCACTGCTCTCCTAACCTAAAAGAAGAGAGACCCCGTACTCCATGTGCAGCACTAAAATGGAGTAAGGCCAAGAGGGAGACTTATCCATTCCTCTGTATTCTTAAAGGGTGGAGGGGATGGAATCCACCACTGAGATTTTGACTTGACTGGCGGCCCCTATGCCACCTGAGAGCACAGATGTGTGAACCACCTGCAGTGACCCTGGACTCTTTGATACTGAGCTCACATACTGTGCCATATGTCCTGCTTCCCTGTGCTACTGTCCCAAACCGGGGGACCGCTCGCTGCCTCCCTCACAGCCAGTCAATAAGCTGTGGCTCGTGTTCTGGATCCGGGAAGTACCGGTGGTCTTCTGTCCCTACAACCCGGGTGATACGTCCAAGCCTCCGGAGGCCACTTGTGGACACTTTTCATCAGGGCAGATTACAAAAAGCACATTTCTGTTCGACTTCCACGTAATGAAACTACAAAAAACTGAAAAACCATCAAATCTCAGTCTATCTGATGACATCCACACACAACTGGTCACAGTTATGCTGATTAAACTGCTGCGGGAGCGCGCACGGCCCATTAAAGCCTTGTGTTTGGACGGATTTATTAAGGAAGCATGAAGTGTTTGTTGTGTGTTGGTGAGTTATTAAATAAACTCATTTCCATAATGTGAATTATGGAACTACTGCTCAGAATCGTTTATTAAGAATGAAACCATTGTTAGCCTAATGCTGTCAAAGATGCAGCAGAATCTAAAAAGTAGTGTTTCTACTACATGATCACTGCCACCAGCGTTCTACTTTCAGCCTGATTTAAAGTTTAAAGCGTTTCACAACAACACAGGCGTGTGTCACGTGTGTGTGCTTGTTATGTCGGTGTGTTGCTGGGAGGAACAGCAGACCAGACACCGAGGGAAACACAGCGAAACGGCTTCAACCAGCTGTGCGCGCTCCCGCAGCCGTTTGATCGGTTAATGGCAGACGGTCACTTTTTGGCACAGCACCGGTAATAGGTTGTCTTTTTGTCCGTTTACCGGACTCCTGCTTCATCAACACGCCAGCTGTTGGCAGCGCTAACAGTTAGCAGCTAGCTGCTCGGACTGACACACAGCGAGCTGGAGTCCTCACACGGAGGCTCTCAACGGCTCGACCCCACAGAAAGAGCCGCTTTACGGAGGCTTGGAGGGAAATGTCGGTGGCGGACAGTCCGAGATAAACCGTGTAATCTTACCGAGAGTAGGAGACTTCTACACAACCTCAGCTCCGCCAGAGAAACGTCATCTAATCTGGACTCAACCGGAAACAGGGCGTACTCCAAACCGGACACAAACAAAAACTCTACACTTGGTGCTAAATTGTATCCGCTGTAGCTCCAGGCCCAGTCAAGTGAACCCCAACAACCAATCCCCGAACGTAAATTAACCATAACGACCAATCACAAATGAGTTCCCACTAAATCCCAGTCTCCGATCCAATGACAGCTCTTCTTCTTAACATTAGGTTAGCCAATAGGACGCCCCCTTGTGGATTGGAGTGTGGAGCTAAATAAGAGAAACTTCTGCACACAAGGTTCAAATTCTTCAACTATTCGGACAAAATACTTAAAATTTCCAGTTACCCCAAAATGTAAAGAAGTTCATTTAAAAAATATAAACAACATTTATCCCTCAAATTAATTTTTAAAAAGAAGATTTAAATTTGTTGTAGAAAACTGTTATAATTGCAAAACAAATCTGGAAATAACAGAACACCTATTTTATGAATGTGAGACTGTCCAAAATTTGTGGAAATCTCTACATTACTTATTATCGTCCAGTTCCATAAACACTGATTTCTGGTATTTTCAAAACATCCAAGTAGGTGTAATCCTCAAAGATTAAAAAAAAAAAAAACAGAGTTCTTGGTAAATAACCTCATCATCATCACTAAATATTATATTCACAAGTGTCGATATGCCAAATCCCCACCTTCATGGCTTGCATTAAAAAATGATAAATCCATCTTGTTAAAAAAATGTCTGAAACATATAATCCCCACTGTTTAGAATGGACTTACCTTTTCTTTTCTCCTTTTTTTATTATTTATTATCCCTTTTTTTTATCTTGTGCATCTAAGAACTTTCAATGTTTATTTTTCTATAAGATATAGCCCACACCACAATAATTTATTTTCTTTCTATTTGTAATATATGAGGTGTGAATATGTGAAGTTAAAACAAAAAGAACTGTTTACTTTTGAGTATGTCATTGTTCTGTCAATGTGACATGTTTAAATAAAAAAAAATAAAAATTAAAAAACAAGGTTAAAATTCAAAGTGTGTAAACACAAGCCAGTTCTGTGTGTGTCCTACAGAACATTTGCGACACATATTCAAACTGAACAACTAGTAGTGACGTTCAGTTTGACTGACCAATCAGATTTGTTTAATCACGGAGTACCATAAATGAGCCGCATGTCAAACTGTGGGAGAAAGTACCTGCAGCCAGCTGACCGAGGCCAGCTACCTGAGGGCAAACTGGGTTAACGGGACTCAGGTTTCTTTGTGGAAATGAAATGCATTCCCCATCATCAGCTAAGTCCCATAAAAGTTCTTATGAATGGTTCATATATTTGTAAAAATGGTTCTCTGCCTCTTACTCAAGCTAAAGCTCAGAGATGGGAGCGGGAAGTGTAGTAGGCAAGGCAATTTTATTTATAGAGCACAATTCGTACACACGGTAATTCAAAGTGCTTTACAGCTACATAAAATCACAAGAAGGCAATAAAATCATTAAAAAAAACATAAAAAATAATCATTAATTAATTGATTTAAAAGCGAAGAGTGCAGATAAAACACTTTCAGGTGTCATATGCACAGCTAAACAGAACTGTTTTCAGCCTGGATTTAAACATTGTCAGAGTTGAGGCCTGTCTCACATCTTCTGGAAGACTGTTCCAGACTTTAGCAGCATAAACTGAAACGCAGCCTCACCTTGTTTAGTCCTGACTCTGGGCACCAGCAGTAGACCCCTCCCTGAGGCAGGAGACCCCTCCCTGAGGTTCTCAGAGACCGAGTTGGTTCATATGGCTCTAACATGTCAGAGATGTACTTTGGCGCTTGACCATGAAGAGACTTGTACACAAACAGAGCTGTTTTAAAGTCTATTCTCTGAGCGACAGGAAGCCAGTGCAGAGACCTGAGCACTGGACTAATATGGTGGTATTTCCTGGTTCTAGTCAGGACTCGAGCAGCAGCGTTCTGGATGTACTGCAGCTGTCTTACAGCCCGTTTAGAGCCCAGTGAGCAGGCCGTTACAGTAGTCTAACCTGCTGGAGATAAACGCATGGATCAGTCTCTCTAAGTCTGGTTTAGACACTATTCCTTTGATTCTGGCAATGTTTTTTAGATGGTAAAAAGCTGCTGATGTTACTGATTTAATGTGGCTGTTAAAGTTCAGGTCTGAGTCCAATATTACCCAGAGATTTCTAACTTGATAGTTAGGTTTTAGAGAGAGAGTCTCAAGGTGACTGATAACACTTTCTCTTTGTTTCTGTGGGCCACAGACAATGATTTCAGTTTTGTCTGAGTTTAGCTGGAGGAAATTGTTTTGCATCCACACACTGATCTGTTCGATGCAGCGACACAGTGTATCTACAGGCCCGTGTTCTCCTGCCGTCAGTGACACGTAGATCTGAGTGTCATCTGCATAATTGTGGTAGGACACATTATAGCTGCGTATTAGCTGGCCTAATGGAAGCATGTACAGATTGAACAATGGGGGTCCCAGGATTGACCCCTGGGGAACCCCACAGGTCATAGCCATTTGGTCTGAGACACAGTTACCAATTTCAACAAAATATTTCCTGTCATCCAGATTTAAAGCACGACCAGAGATTCCCACCCAGTCTTCTAACCTCTGTAATAAGGTCGCATGGTCAACTGTGTCAAAGGCAGCACTCAGGTCCAGCAGAACTAAGACTGTGACTCTACTTGCATCTGTGTTCAGGCGGATGTCATTTGTCACCTTGATCAGAGCTGTCTCAGTGCTGTGGTGGGGCCTAAAGCCTGATTGGAAAGTATCAAAAGCATTGTTAGACAGGAGAAAGTCACTAAACTGTTGGTATACAACTTTTTCTAGGACTTTGCCTAAGAATGGCAGGTTTGATATGGGCCGGTAGTTTTTCAGTACTGTGGCATCAAGATTGCTCTTCTTTAGAAGAGGCTTAATGACAGCAGTTTTTAAGGCCTTTGGAAATGTTCCAGTCTGGAGTGAGATGTTGACTAGATGAGCGAGTTGTGGTAACAAACTGAACAGCACAGACTTTAGGAATCTAGTGGGCAACTCATCAAGGCAGCACGTTGATGAACTCAGACTGCAGATGATCTCTTCGACTGTTTTGTCAGTAACAGGTGTGAAATGTGTCAGCTCTAGGTGTCTAGCTGGCTGCAGAGTAGTTATTTGTGTTGTGGAAATTATTGCATTTTTAATGCCTTGAACTTTGTCATTAAAGAATGTTGCAAACTCATTACACTTGGATGTAGAAATGAGTTCTAAAGGCAGTGAAACTGGAGGGTTTGTTAATCTGTTTACTGTAGCAAACAAGACACGAGAGTTGTTACTGCAGTTTTTGATGATTTCAGAAAAATAACTCTCCCTTGTTCTACGCAAAGTCTGGTTGAACACACATAGCTTTTCTTTGTAAGTCTCATAATGAACCTGGAGCTTTGACTCGGCTCTCCGGCACTCCCTTTTCTGTGCCCTGACCGACTCTTCTTTCCTCCATGGCGCCCTTTGCCTACTTTTAACCATTCTAACCTTGACAGGAGCAATGGTATACAAAACATTTAAGAGACTTGATGTGTAAGAGTTCAACAGATCATCAGCATCAGAACACGGGGTGTTCTCAAACCTAATCATTTCCATAAACTGTGTCCCTGTTCTGTCATTTATGAGTCTTCCCCGAACAACTGCAGACCCAGCTGCTGGTTTGGGTATAACAGACAGGTCGAAGAAAACACAGAAATGATCAGATAAAGCAACATCAACGACATTCTAGAGCACATGTGCTCTAGAGTGCTTATATGACAACTTTAGTTCCGGAAATCCTCTGTCCCATCAGGTTGTCGAACAGTTTTGATGCCATTATAGACAGGTTTGCTATTAAACCGGAGCAAATATGTTTGTAGCAGCCGTTTTTCACCTGTTTCACTGGGGCACGTGCCGCAGTTTTAACCAGCTGTCAGGGATAGTGTAACAATAACACTAACGGGACACAGTATAGTTATCGCTTTCATTCAAATACAAGCTGAAGTAAGTTGTCATGCTGGGTTCTACACAGGCTTACGTTGGAAAAGTGCCTGACGTAGTTGATGTGCAACAGGCGCAGCAGAACGCACGCGCCGTGTCCGTGCATGGCGCGCTGCACACGCAGCAGTGAGAGTAGGGCCCCTGTAGACCCGGACCTAGCCCCCGTTATGGCCCGTGGGCTGAAGAGGTAAAAATTAAATAATTTCTTATGGCGATACGCGCCAGCACGGAAACCGGAGACCTGTCACACCGCAGAGTTCCACGCGGACTCTTTAGAGCGCAGCACGCTCACCCTTTTGGCTGGAGCCATGGACATATAATATATCTACTTTATATATCTATGTCTACTTTATATATCTATGTCAACTTTATATGACATATAATATGTCTACTTTATATATCTATATCTACTTTATATATCTATGTCTATTTTATATATCTATGTCAACTTTACATGACATAATATGTCAACTTTATATGTATGTGGACACACACGAGGAATTTGACTCTGGTTACACCTCGCTCTCTTTAGTGCAACAAGTGCAAAAATAGACAAAAAATAGACATAGAACAAGATTAAATCAGAAGTGCAAATTGGTGCATGGTGCAAGGATGATACACTGAAGTCCGGTTTTAGCTGTTTAACGCTGAGACAGCCTGAGGGAAGAAACTGTTCCTGTGTCTTGTTGTTTTGGAGTACAGAGTTCTGTAGCGCCTTGCAGAAGGGAGGAGTTTAAACAGTTTGTGTTCAGGGTGTGATGGGTCTGCAGAGATGTTACCTGCCCGTTTCCTGACTCTGGACAGGTACAGGTCCTGGATGGAGGGCAGGCTGACACCAATAATCTTCTCTGCAGACCTTATTGTCCGTTGCAGTCTGTTCTTTTCCTGTTTGGTGGTTGATCCGAACCAAACGGTGATGGATGAACAGAGAACAGACTGAACAATGGCGGTGTAAAACTGGATCAGCAGCTCCTTGGGTAGGTTGAGCTTCCTGAGCTGCCGCAGGAAGTACAACCTCTGCTGTGCCTTTTTGATGATGGTGACTGTGTTCGTTCCCACTTCAGGTCCTGAGAGATTGTGGAGCCCAGAAACCTGAAGGATTTCACAGCAGACACTGCGTTGTTGGTGATGGTGATGGGTGGCAGAGTGGGGGGACTTCTCCTAAAATCCAGTCATCTCCACTGTTTTTAGCGTGTTCAGCTCCAGATTGTTCTGACCACACCAGCAGACCAGCCGTTCAACCTCCCGTCTGTATGCAGACTCATCACCGTCCCGGATATTATATATCTATGTCAACTTTATATGACATAATATGTCAACTTTATATGAGATATAATATGTCTACTTTATATATCTATGTCAACTTTATATGACATAATATGTCAACTTTATATATCTATGTCAACTTTATAAATCTATGTCTACTTTATATGACATAATATGTCAACTTTATATGAGATATAATATGTCAACTTTATATATATGTCAATTTATATGAGATATAATATGTCAACTTTATATATCTATGTCAACTTTATATATCTATGTCTACTTTATATGACATAATATGTCAACTTTATATGACATATGAAGGCTAGCCGCAAATTCAACATGGCAGACTCAACAGGTGTTGGCAATCGCTCATCAACCTCCAGGTGTTGGCATTCGCTCATCAACCATCCAGATCCACATATAAGGCGCTCCTGCCTGGGGCTTTACCGGTTCATCGGCAAGCTGCATGCATTAGCTCTCGCTTGTTGGTCAACCCCACAGGATTATCATGTCTGACTCGGATTCTGACGCCGCTCAGAGGCCTCCGATCCATCATTCTGGCATTTCCAAACCTGCTTTACCCGCTCCCTTTCGTCGGAGCGCCCAGCTCGCTCCTCTCTCTGCTGCCGGCTCTTCAGCATCTGTTCTCCGGTCCAAGAGCATCCGCCCAGCCGATGGCCTCGGCTCCGATCAGCTCGCTTCTTTGGCAGAGCTTCTCCAAACCGGCGATTCATCCACTCCTTCCCCACCCACAGCTGGTAAGGTCCAAGAAGCGATCCCCGCCTCCGGCTAAGCGAAGCCGAGGCCGTCCCCGCCCTGCGGTTCCTCCGCTCCAGCTTCGGGGCCCACCTCAGCCGCGAGCCGCTCGGATTATTCCGCCCGGTTGGTTCTCCGCTGGCTTCGACTTCTGCCCTCCCCCCCCCCTCCTCGCTTCCCGATCTGTCTTCAGCTCTGCCTCCCCTGGACGCCCAGCAGCTCACGGCAGCTCTAATCTCCTCCATGGATATATTGCAACAATCCATCGCAGCTCTCTCCATACACCTCCTGCCTGCCGCAGCAGCTAGCCGCTAGCAGTATAATCAACAGATGTTTGCACTTAAGTCAAAGTTCAGCTCTGTTACCACCATCACAGCTAGCCTGATTAACATAGACTTTCAAATCTCTTCGAGATTCTGGTCTGACCAAGACCATAACGAATACGATTCGAAATGGCCTGGTCAACCCGCCTCCCTCGGGTTGCTACTGGTTGTGGCCAGAAAAGGCTGTGCCTAAGCTTAAGCCAATCACACCACTCTTTCCTCTGACGTATGATTTAGCTACCAGCGGGGCTAACTGGTAGATTAAACTCTTACCAAAGCCAGTAGGGAGCAAGGCGAAAACGTCTTTCCTGTCAAGAAATGATTCAAGGGCTGTTCTTTGCTCGATTTTTTAACTTGAATCTCCCGTCGAACACTTTCATTACAGCATCTACAGCAGTGTCAAAAGCTTGACGCTGCTCCATCTTGATATTGAATGAAGCGCTTCCGTGTACAATCCATGGGTTGAGTGGCAGTTCAACCACGTCACTACCTTGAACACGCCTCTACCCTGGGCCGTTGCCGCTGCTCAAAGTTGCTGCTCAATCCACCTGAATGAGCAGTTTGCCTGAGTAAGTGTAGCAGAGCCAAAGGTGTTGCGTCACTGCGAGGGCGGAGCCTGGGTACATCACAGCATCCTCAGTGGTGCCTCTTTGAATGATCTCAAAAAATGATGTCTTGCTAACAAGGACCATTTATTTCTTAGTCTAACGAAATGATGTTGCAGCCAAGAACTGACCAAACTGTTGGGTAAGGCGTTGTTAACACATGATCAGCATGTAAAGATGTTGGTGACACCATGTTTCATAAGTGTTGCAGCTCAACTATGATAGAGTATTAACTTGTAATGATATTGACTAAATCAGACCAGGAAGAGAAAAGATGACCGGAATATCGATAACGATGGAACTGACTATGATGTTGACTGATGTGAAAACAGTCGTGTGTGTATTAAGTGAGAAATGCAGGCGTATTTTTCTCTTGCTGTCTGGAAGGCAGAACTTTACAATTGGAGGAAATGTTCTCATTACCTTAAACGGTCTTCACATTGCATTTCCCACAAGGGAAGTCAGGGCTGTGCTGTGACACAATACGTTTGGTATGCGGATATGTTGCAGACCACATAAAGAGTCCTTCAGCGTGGCGAGATGTACACAGCTACACCACTGCATTCAAATGTATAGAGGAGCTCCTCAAACAGCTAGCTGCGATTGTGAGTGCAGCCTTGAGATGAAATGGCTGTCACTGGGGCTGCTGTTGGCGTTGTTAGGATCATGGCTGCAGCACATTTGTTTTAGTGTTCATGACATGCAACAGCTCGATGCAAAGCGACGGCTGCTGCAATGCAGCATTAAAGCTGCCGTGTTCTGGAGCAGCATAAACTGTTACAGCTGGACATAACCACAGCAATAGCCATCACAGCGAGTGACTGCGCTCACATACCTGCCCTGCTCTGCTGTGCTCTGCTCTGCTTTGGTCTCCAGTGCACTGCTATGCTCTGCCCTGCTATGCTCTGCTGTGCCCTGCTCTGCTGTGCCCTGCTCTGCTGTGCTCTGCTGTACCCTGCTGTGCTCTCCCGTGCTTTGCTGTACCCTGCTGTTCTCTGCTCTGCTGAGCCCTGCTGTGCTCTGCTATGCTGAGCCCTGCTCTGCTGAGCCCTGCCATGCTATGCTCTGCTATGCCCTGCCCTGCTGTGCTCTGCTCTACCCTGCTCTGCCCGGTTCTGCTCTGCTGTGCCCGGCTCTGCTCTGTTCTCCCGTGCCCTGCTCTGCTGTGCCCGGTTCTGCTCTGCAGTGCCCTGCTGTAGCCGGCCCTGCTCTGTTCTCCCGTGCCCTGCTCTGCTGTGCCCGGTTCTGCTCTGCAGTGCCCTGCTGTACCCTGCAGTGCCCTGCTGTAGCCGGCCCTGCTCTGTTCTCCCGTGCCCTGCTCTGCTGTGCCCGGTTCTGCGCTGTGTGCCCTGCTCTGCAGTGCTCTGCAGTGCCCTGCTCTGCTCAGCTATGCTCCTTGGCACTGCCTCACGCCCTGCTGCTGCCCCGTTAGACAGGGCTTTAATCTTTACTGCTGGCAGCTGCTCGAATGTTGTGACGCTTCTGCCTCTTGCACAAGGCCACACTGATCTGCGGGACATTTGCAGAGTATCGTGCCGCATGATAGATTTTGTTATTAGTTGTTTTTAAACCGACGCCACCGTATTCTCAATCAGCCGCTCCCAAGGCAGTGTGACAGCAGTCATCTCTCATTGTGTCTGGGCGCACCTCACACAGCTACTTTCGTCCCGGATCAATGAAATATTGTTTTTAAAAGATTTTAGCCACTCGGAGCTGTTAATACTTGAATAAGTAAATGGGTGCTTTCGTGTAGCAGCTGATCTGCTGGCTCTACTTTGTCTTTCAGCGGCTCGTGTTTTGCATCCATGTCAATGGTTGCAGGGTTGCTAACCTTTGCTTTGAATTTTCCCCTTTTGTAAAGGACGAAAACACGTTTTACATTTAATAGTTTATTTAGGCTCTCCTGCATTGCTTTGACCAGCGACGTTTCAAGCTCCGTTATATTCGATCCCTCCAAGCTGGCTTTAACTTCCATGCAAAACTCTATCATCTGGGCTCATGCCCGAGTCTGTTCTCTAACCATGCCATTAAGCCCCTCCTGAAGGGCATGGCTAAGCACTCTCCTCCCCAGCTCGATGGCAGAAAATCCATCACTTTTCTTAAGAGCCTTCTTTTAACCCAGAGGTCGTCCCCCTTTTCTTCGTACCTTAAAGCACTCCTGTCAAGCGTTTTCTCTTGGCTTTCTACGGACTCCTTCGGGTAGGCGAGTTCACATCTCAGGGCGTCTTCAACCCGTCAGTAGATCTGATGCCCGACGACTTGGTTTTGTTCCCGATCATTTTGACCTCCACCTCAAACATTCCAAGGGCAAAGGCCCTGCCGACATCTCCATAGCCTGTCTCGGCGGCCCGTTTTGTCACTTCCTAGCCATGATTTAATTTGCTGACAAACGCCATAAGCTCCGCCCCTTCATTGGCCCCTCGTTTCTCACTCCCGACGGCTCCTCCATGACTGCAGCATGGTTCTTCAGCTTCCTTAGGAAATCCCTGGCTCTAGCTGGCCTTTCCCCTCTCCAATACTCCGGACATTAGTTTCGGATTGGGGCAGCTACCTCCGCAGCCGTCCAGGGTGTTCCTGAGGCATCTCTCCAACAGCTCGGTCGCTGGTCTTCGGCAGCCTACTCCTCCTACATCCGTCCAGACCTTCAATCCGTGCTCGCTGCTCAGCGCTCGCTCAGCTTATAGGTAAGCTCTCGCAACTACTGGTGGTGGAGTCCTTCAGCTCTAATTGTCGCTTCTCTCTCTCTCTGGCAGCACTATCTCTTTGGCAGAAAAAGGGGGCTTTCGATCTCTATGGCAAATCAAGTGAGCTCACTCTCCCCGTTCTCTCACTGTTCCTGCTGCAGCCCAGGCGGGCTCACTCCCCTGCAGCCCAGGAGGGCTCACTCTCTCTTTCTCTCTGTCCGCAGGCAGCCCAGGCAGGCTCACTCTCCCTTTCTCTCTCTCTCTCTCTCTGCAGGCAGCCCAGGCGGGCTTAATCCATTGCAGCCAGGCGGGCTCACTCTCCCGTTCTCTCTCTTCGCAGGCAGCCCAGGTGGGCTCAATCCACGGCAGCCAGGCGGGCTCACTCTCACGTTCTCTCTCTCCCGCAGGGAGCCCAGGTGGGCTCACTCTCCCTTTCTCTCTCTCTCTCCGCAGGCAGCCCAGACGGGTTCTATCCACAGCAGCCTGGCGGGCTCACTCTCCCGTTCTCTCTCTCCGCAGGCAGCCCAGGCGGGCTCAATCCACGGCAGCCAGGCAGGCTCACTCTCACATTCTCTCTCTCCTCAGGCAGCCCAGGCGGGCTCAATCTGCTGCAGCCCAGGCGGGCTCAATCTGCTGCAGCCCAGGCGGGCTCAATCTGCTGCAGCCCAGGCGGGCTCACTCTCCCGTTCTCTCTCCTCAGGCAGCCCAGGCGGGCTCTCTTCTTTTTTGGAGGGTGGGCAACCCTTCTCACAGGCTCCTTCCTCACCTTGCAGCCAGTCCCTCATCAGCTCGGCCCCGGCTCAGTTTTTGGGGGGGAAGATATTCAGCATCTATCTCCCTATGCCGGACTTGCAAGCTCACAGCGGTTCAGCTTGCATGTCCTCCGCCGGGGCCCGAGCGCCAAAGAAATATTGACAATAAACCTTGCAATTGTCTCCCTATCTCTCCGTGTGAGTCTCTCCAGGTTGAAATAATATTTCAACTTTATATGACATATGTCAACTTTATATATCTATGGCTGGAGCTGGTTATCCGACGGGTTTCAGAAGCAGAAGAGTAAAAAAGGAGAAAGAAGAATGCAAGTTGACTCAAGCGAAAAGAGGTAAAGAGACAGAGTTGAGCAATACATTCAGTTTTGTATGGTGAGTGTTTGGCACATTGTCGCGTGTTACTGTTGTTCACTACAATGCTTCATTGTTTTAATATGCGCTCCATCCAGTCCCTACAGGGTTAAGGTTTTCACAGGGTTTCCGCGTCATCTGTCATCAATGATGATGCTGCAGTATGTGGAAGATGATGCTGCTCAAGAGCTGCTGATTCAGTGGAAGGTTTAGTTCAAACTTTGACAGATTTGAGACAGGAGTCTTTTTTTAAATAACTTGTGGGATGAAGTCCTGAACATTTGTGAGCAATGTGATGCTCCCTCACAATCGGTGGCAAAGCGACAAAGGAAGACAGGCTCCAGACTCCGTGAGGACCACATACTCTCTGCTGGTCAGAGGGAGCCAGATCGTGATAAAGAAAGGTTTTCTTATCCTGTCATTGACTTCAAGTCCAACTGTGAGCTGAAGAGTGATGGAAGGACACCACTTTATTTGAATTTGGTCATCTTTATGATGCCAACATTGATGAACTGCAGTTCAACACACTTGGAGAGAAGAATAAAGAGTGGTGTGATTCAAAAGCCATCGGATACAGTTGCCATGAGGATGAGATTCTACAGGACAGAAAGCGTGACTGTACAGCAGTTTTTTTTGCTGTATAACAAACAAAATAAATGCATTCATACATGAAAAGAAAAATATCTTGCATACAAAAATTTGTTTAAAGGTTTATTGTGCAGATGTACAGTATGTGAAATATTTTGTTTGAGATTAATTTGTATGTTTTATTCGTTAAATGTTCAATTCATTTAGTTTGAGCTCCAAATAAATTCACTTCATATATCAAACAATTAAATATGGCCCTCTTTTTGTTTTGTTCTGTGCCCCCATGAAAAAAAACCCTGATAGATCGGGCAGAGTGGCACAGTTAATGCATCTCCAGTGTGTACATGACCCAGGGTTCCACAGGGATTTCATTCAAATGTTTGCTGTGTTCAGAGTCTCCAAAGTGGAAATAAAGGACTCGGCTGATGGAAAGTTACTTTAGTGTCACCCAGGGTTTAAATTGGGGCGGAGCGCTCCGGAGCGCAGCTCCACCTGCTCACTTCGGACGGACCGGCAAACGGAGCTCCGCTCTGCCTGTTCCAGTGTTCATATTTAACCTTCGTCTTGTGTTGGTTCCCTGTTACCATCTCTTATGTTAACGGGTCGGTTTTGACCCGTGTTTTAATTTAGTTGTAAAATACACTAAAAACAATCATCTATCATCCAATTTGTTTTCTCATCTCTTGGTTACCTTATTAGGCTTCTTTATCCATAAAAATATTGGTTTTAATATTTTTGGTGTGGGCCCCTGGGCCTTGTTTTTGTCAGTATACTCCTCGATTTCAATAAAATAAAAAAAAGTCAAATGAACCTCAAGAGAATCAATAAATAAAAGGTTTTTATGTCACCTGACTATTACTGAGGGGATTTAGAACACATCTCTTAAATAAATTAGTTTTATTTTTTTTTTTCATTTTAATATTATTAAATATAGTAACATCTATGGTGTTACGGGTCAGTTTCGACCCATATTTACTTCAAGAAAAAGGCAAAAAAAGTCTCTTTTTTCAGCAATAGAACTTTAGTACAAACACAAAATGAAAAGCAGTGTGTTGGCTGACAGTGAACTTGTGATTTCAGTTTTGGCTCTAATTATTGCTTTATAATCTTATTTTTATAACTGGGTCGAAACCGACCCTAACAACACAAAGGTCTTAATTTCAACTGGAGCATTTTATAATTTAGTGAAAACAATTTTTTTTGTTTTATTTTGTTGAAATAGAGGTTCCTGACAAAGTCATAAAGCTTTGATGCAATAAACAAATTTATATGGTTATTTTATGCATTTAAAACCTAAAACCGGGTCGGTGCCGACCCTAACACAAGACGAAGTTAAAAAAATATATATATTTTTTTAATGTGATTAAATTCATTTTTCAAGTCTTCTAAAAAATATTACAATTGTCGGGAAGGTTAGTCAATAATTACGCTGAAAATAAAAGCAAGTTTAGGTGAATTACAGCACTGTGCACATGCGCAGAGCCATGACATCACAGTTAGCATTATTCAATCCAGCCAGGCAGGCAGTGCAACATGCACGTCCGAGATTTTCTCATCAAGTCGTGTCATTCTGAGTGAAACGAGTTTGCAGTTGGTAGCTGTCTGTGCTGTTCGTGCTAGTTAAATATCACATCAGAATGTTTGAAAAAAGAGTTGGCTGACTGATTGAACGAATGCCTGCTGCAACGTAGCTTTGCGTAAGGAAACTAGCAAACTTCTCTCTTGCTAGTGAGACAACCACCAGCCTGGATAGCGTGCCAGACTCCCAATCCTATGAGTTTGGCCAAAGTTATGAGGTCGCTAAACTTCGTTATTCGTTACAAATGAGTTATTCTACTGGAAAGGATGAGTGGTAGCCTACTTCAGCACACATGGTAAAGGGGTAAATGGCAGTGTTGGTAGGGTAGGCTTTTGAAAGATGGTTTTTTTTGCTTCGCTTGTTAATAACATCAGATGGATTCAGTGCCACAATGTCTTTAGGTAGCTCAATTCTTTTTCATTCTATACTGTAGCTCATGTTGATTTTAACTACATTCCAGTTTGTGAGCCAGTGCATAGTGGACCACCCCCACATACATTGGTATTTTTTTCTGTTCAGACACTGTAAAGCCTGGTTTATAGTCGGTAACGCAAGACGCAACGCAAGACGCAACGCAAGCCCTTGCGCGGTTGCAAGCCCCCCCTTGCGTGCTTGCGTGTGTCACCTCAATTTTCTAAACTTTACGCAAGACGCAAGCGCAAGCCACTGGCTGTGGTCGAAACCGCCTACTACTTGAAAACGGCATACTCATCGATCTGACAGTATGCAGAGCGTTTACACACAGTGCACTTCACTCCTGCCCGAGCCGAAATCAACCAGCCTGAAAAGCTGATTTCCCTTAAGCTCTAAACTCTGTAAATATATAACTTTAGCAACATTTGAAACATTTTCAGGCGAGAAAGTAGTCGTTTAGACCCCCAAGGTGTTGAAAATCTGACAAAATACCAGCTATTTACAAGAAGAAGAAGCATGAATCCAGTCGAAGAGAGACTTGCCGAAGAGGTCCTGGCGGTGAATTTCCTTTCATCGTAGTAGGCTTGTCATTGAAAAAACCCGCTACTCCACCTACTGTCCTGGCGGTAAATCGCCACGCAGCACACGCAACTGCCGGCAAAGCTAAATGAAGCATAAACGTCTCGAGCCATTAACACAAGCGCAAGACGCAAGCGCAAGGGCAGTTAAAAGAAGTATAACTCAGCCTTAACTCTGACAATGAAGCGGACACTGAGGGACTTTTTCAGTGGGGTATGTTGAGGTCATTTTGGCAAAAAAAAACAAAACCCAGCCATATTTAATACATTGGATTATAAATTCCTAAAACCTGTGTTTAGAATTGGTAACCATCATATTGTATGCATTTAACATTACCACTGTCAGGAGCAGCAAAGGAGTAAGTGCAGGCCCAACTGCTAAAAATGTCTATTTGTAGAAATTCAAAATGGTAGACATGGAGAAGATTAATTTTTTTCATGTATGAAAAGTGCAATTTTCCCAGTCATAATAAATACTTAGAATCTGATGGTGGTGGTCAGGGCTGTAGTGGAGGGTAAACGCACGTAAACGCCGTTTACGCACCTCTGGAATTTAGGAAATAGCGTTTACCCACCTCTAAATAGCGTTTACCCACCTCTAAATAGCGTTTACGCAGCTCCTAATGGCAATTACGCACGTCAAAGTTCCCTGCGCCTTGTGATCTGCCGTTGGAATACAGTGAACCCTCGCTATAACGCGGTTCACCTTTCACGGTCTCGCTGCTTCACGGATTTGCATCGTGCATTGTGTTCTGCATTCTGATTGGCTAAACAGTCTCTCCGCTTCTTCTCTACCTGTGTGTCAATAACGTTGTGGTTTAATATGTACACGTACACGTTCATTACAGTTCTCAAACATAATCGATGGTGGCATGTCGGTATATAACAATCTTTTTGCCCAGAAGAAAAAAAGAGCGACAACAACTACCGATAACTATGTTCTTCTCTCGAAAAAACACACCTGCACCGCGGGCTTTAGAAGAAAAAAACGCTACAGAGCGGAGTCAGGATGCAGCGGCTCAGTCAGAAGAGCAGTGAAATACACGTGAGTCACTATTTGTCCTACTGTACTTTGTATTCTTTTTCATAATCATTTTTCATTTTCTCCCGTTCTAATCCAATGACTCGGGTCGCGGTGGGGCAGTGCTGATCTCCGCAATTTGAAGCCTTCAGTTCGTATTGATGATGAAAATGATTATTTTACAGTAGGCTACAGTAGTTATTTGTAAAAAAAAAAAAAAAAACGTTTATACAGTACTTTTATTTGTTAAACAAATGCTTGGGCCTGTAAAAAGGCTTTGTTCTTTGGTTTCAATGCATTATTTCATTGTATAATAATTGTAAAAAAAAAAAAAGGTTTCTACTTCACGGATTTCGCCTATCACGGGTTCTTTTTGGAACGTAACCCCCGCGAAAAACGAGGGTTCACTGTAATCCAAAATAAATTTGGTGTCCTGGAAATGAAGTCCTGGCTGGTGAAGCACAGGGGAGCCATGGACCCCAGAACACGCCCCTGCAAGGCAGAACCTGACGTAGCGGACAAGGAGGCCCTCTGGGCACTACTATAAAAACCATGCATACTAACACACACACACACACACACACACACACACACACACCATATCTACTGTAGATAGTTCTTACTCTACACATACTTTTCTTTACTGTTGAAATTTGAAATTTAATAAACTACAAACACATTTGTTGACTGCCATTGATTTAATATGACTTTAACTTACAACGTCATGGAATATGGCCAGGACAGCCATACAGATTCGCGACACCTTGCGTTGCTTTGTGCTGTGTCGCGTCACATTGCGTTGCGTCGCGTCACGGTCTGTCTGATCAAAAAATTCATAGTTTACCCACCTCTAATTTGACCACTACAGCCCTGGTGGTGGTGGTAAGTATTTGTGAAAAAGGTAAAAATTGTGAAAGGGCAGCATGAATTCTGGAAAGAAACTGCTAAAAATATTACACGGTGCACCTTTAAAGTTATGTTATTGTTGTGATATGAGCATATGAGATAAATAACTAATAAAGAACACATAATGTGAATTAACGGTGTGTTAGTAGCAGTGTATTCACATAGTAGAAATGTTTCGCGACATTGACCACTGCGAGTGAAGGGCTCCCCCACTTTACAAAAGCCAATTTAAACACTGGTGTCACCACAGTTGTAAAAGCGCGGTAGTAGCCAGTCAGCACACAGGGCTTTAATAAGATAATCTACTCCTGCTGGAGCTCGGGTTTCTTCCTGATGTGCAGAGTGGCAGCAGCAGCGCATACAGAGCTGGGCTTCAGTTCCCACCATCAGCAGACGGGTCACAGGTACATGTCGAAATCAACTTTGGAGAAAATACCACAAAATACAACAAGACCCAGAAGCATTATGAGCCACGTATTATAGTGCTGTGGTGAAGCATTCTGTGGAGAAAAAGTATCACAGTCCTTTACTTTCTATAGTTATTCAAGAATGATTCTTTGTAAAATATATTTTCTGTCAGCTTCACAGTCCTGGTGTTTGCACTGCTAAATAAAAGATAAAACCTTTTCGGGAAATAAAATTGCCTTTGTGATTGTTTTGTTATGAAATGAAATGTGTAATTTCAGATGATAAAAATTGATATTATGGGATGAACCAGGGTTGCACAGCGGTGTGGTGGTTGGCCTCACAGCAAGAGGCTCCTTTCTGGGGAATGTTCTCTCCGGCTTCCTCCCACCGTCCAAAAACATGCTTATTAGGTTAATCCAGGATTCTAAACTCAATAGGAGTGAGGATGGATGGTTGTCTGGTTTGTCTCTGTGTGGCCCTGTGATGGACTGGTGACCCCTCCAGGGTGTGCCCTGCCTCTCGCCCAGTGACACCTGGGACAGCCCCCACCTCAGATAATCCAGATTATGTATACTTCACTTAATATTAACAATGAAATACAGTTAGTCCACTAAAATATTTGCTCCTCTGTCTGTAGGTTAAAGTCTTTTCTGAATCTGAGGCAATAAGAATGCAATAAGAATATTTTTTATCCAGTACTCACACAAAGTAGCAGGTACAAAACAGGTGTGTGTAAGGGCTGACAGACACTTAATAACTGTCCAACTTTTTATGAATTGAGACCCGTTCTAAAGTGCTCCGAAGTTTCATTGTATGGATTTTGTTCAATGACAAAGAATCTTGAATCTTTTGCAGTTGCTGTGCAACCATTTCACTGGGACAGTAGTTTACATGTGGGAGCAGCTGACCAAGTTAAACCCAAGAAATGCCAGGAAAAGGACCCCAAATCCAGAGGAGTTGAAATCTAGGATGTTTGTTTCCTTGATCATCATTGGAAGGGTGAACTCAGTAGCAGATCAAAAGGATACGCTTGAAGCCCTGATGAGGATGCAGATAATATCAGGATGGCAGTTTTTAAGGGAGGGATCACAGAGCTGGTTAACAACAGATGCTGTAATCCTGGACCTGGCTGCAGGAACAGCTCTAACAGCTCTCTGCTCAGCTTTAAGACTATCCAGGCAGACAGAGACTGCAGACAGAGCGCTAACAGGAAAGGAGGATCACAGAGCTGGTTAACAACAGATGCTGTAATCCTGGACATGTCACTGAGAAGGAGCGTCTCTGCACCCCAGATGTTGAACTGCTGGCTGAGAGCTTCTGTCCATGTTGTCTGATGAGAGAGTTCACCTGAGTTACCTGCTGACGCTGTGTGTGACATCATCAGCTGAGCTGTTGCTAAGCTACAGAAACAACTCAATGAAGTCACCATGTCATCAGATGTCCGCTTCATTTCAGCTCTCTAAATGTTTGTCAATTGATTTCTATTTTTTGTCATTTGTTATCTACCTGTAAAAATAACATATGTACAATAACGATTTATCCATTTTTTAAACCTGCTTAATCCAGTTCTGAGTTGCGGGGGGCTGTCACTGGGTGACAGGTGGGATACACCCTCAACAGATTATGATTTATACTACAGAAAAATAAGTTTTTTGGGGATTGATAAAGTATTATTGAATTGACAGAACTTGTAGGATGCAGAGCAGGGACCAAATGCAGAGAAAGGAAGTTATCTATGGTAGAAAAAGATTGGGGCCATGGCTGCAGGAATGACGAATACTCGTCGACCCAGCTTTCAGACCCCAGAGGGCCAACAGGTCTGCAGTTATTTTCTGTCCATGCTGACAGCTCAGAGCTCACCTTTATCATCTGCTGCTTCATCTTACATCAGCAACTATACTGCCAACCGACAAAAACAACCCAGTCAGGAGGATTTCAACCACATCCTCTAAAGTAAAACTGACTTCATTTGAATTTGCTGTCCAACAAGAAAATAAAACGATGCTGCAGCGATAAAACTCTGTCTGAAACAGCCTGTAAATCATTCAGGTTGTTCTACATAAACATGCCTGCATCAGTAATCCAACTCCTCAGTTATTTAAATGTGGCAGCGTTTACCTTCAAATCAAGTTAAAAAAAAACCTTCCTGAATGTGACCAGACTCAGGAGCATTATCATGTGTTCCAGTAAAACATTCTTAGAAAGGTTTCCAACTCCGGATCAGGATAGGGCCAAGATCCCAAACAGGATCTATAGCCGCTTTCGGACTGTAGGAACCTTTGGCAGTTCTAATAACCTTTTAATCCGCAGGGCCGTTTTCTCCCGCATTCGGACATACAGGAACTCGGGGCCATCTCCCTCAGTTCCTATAACCATTTCAGCTCCTTCTCCGAGGTCGGGTCTTTTCAGGGTTCCTTAGAACACATCTGACGGAGGTGTTTGGTGGTTGGTAGCTACGCCCCTTGTCATGTTGTCAGGCTGAAATGTTTCCTCATACAACACGGACACAACCTTGGCGTGTTTAATAAGTTAAACCTCCACGTGGTCTCCTTTGTCTGAGGCGCTCTGCTCTCCTTCCTTCATGAAACCAAGGGTTACATGCTGCCATTTCGACATACCGACATTCCGACAGTGACGTTCAATTGTCGGAATGGTGAAATTTTTTTTAAGAAATGAAACGTCCCGTCATTCCGAATTTCATTTTTTCTTTTGTCGGAATGGCGGTATGATTTTTTCTTTTCAACATACCACCATTCCGACACGCGATTTCAGCACCACACGCGTGGACAGCTCGCCATGCAATAATAGGGCTGCACCAGCTACAAATGCCCGAGAGAGAGACATTCCAACACGCAAGTCAAACAAGACTGATCGCACCCACTCAGAAATTCACTGATGATGAGGGCTGACGAGGGGCTCGTTGTGTAGCCAATATTTCATTTGGCAGTGTAAAACGGATGCTATTTGTTTTTGTGACAATTGCCTCAATTTATTTTACCTTAAACCACTGAGAATGCTGTCAAAGTGAAGCGGACAGCACAGCACCAGAAAACCAGCAAATGCAATGTGTAGCCTATGTTACCGTGGGAGTTAAGATGCAAAAAAAGATCAAATCTTGTGCAAGTTTTTCGATATTAGGCCTATACAAATCAAATGTAATTCAACGAAAAGCTTCATGACGTATTTCAATCATTAACAAGATCGCAGCCCACACAGAATCGGAGATGACTTCAATTAATTCATGCATGCCTTGTGCTTGTGGAGGGGACAGCAGGTTAGATAAATGCACGTGGCTGCAAAAGGAATACCAAATTTAAATGTTGGTTTCAGTTTTCAATTGGGGTGCGCAGAGTTACAATCTTCATCACGCATTCAAGGCTGTGACAACTGTCGGAAGACAGGCAACCTGCTGTTGTTAAAAATATTGCCCGTCGACATCTCCACAAAGGAAGGTGAGCCCCGATCTTAAGGGATAAACTCACACAGAACTTCCTCCCTGCTCGTAAAAAGAGCAACGGTTAAAGAAACCAGTGGGCACCTTAAAGTGCAATCCTCATACAATCACTATGCAAACAAACAACACAACAACAAGATCCACATCAACAACAGCATTTTATTAACTTTTCATTCAAAATGAGGTAAATACAACTAAAATTAGCAACAAAAAAAACAATAATAATAATTAATTTCGCCTAAACTGTAGGCTTTCTTTTGTCCCTATACAAACATCTATTAACATCTACAAACATCTGGGTTTGTGTTGATCATGGTTGTTAGCAGTCAATAGTCAGGTTGTGTGATTGACTGAGCGGTCTGTGCTCGTTTTTTATTTTTATTTAATGAATTAATAAATTTAATTAGATTGGAGATACTAATTAATACTGGGGGGGGTGATTTTTTTTAACTGGGGGGGGGGGGGGGGGCGATTTTTTTTCCCAGTCCGACCCTGACAGCTCCCAACAAGTGTCGGAATGGTGGTATCAAAGTGTTGGAATGGTGGTATCAAAGTGTCGGAATGGTGGTATCAAAGTGTTGGAATGGTGGTATCAAAGTGTCGGAATGGTGGTATCAAAGTGTTGGAATGGTGGTATCAAAGTGTTGGAATGGTGGGATGTCGCAATGGCGTCATGTCTGAGTGACGGGATGTCGGAATGCCGGTTGCATACCGAAACCAAGAAGTATGGCCTGCGCTCCATCCTTCGTCTCCTGACTCTCTCTGTGAGCTCTTCCAGCCTCCATGTTAGACGCCCGATGTGATCGTCCATGATTAATATCACCATCATGCAGACCATGAACACGATGGCCTCCCCGCTCTCCATATAAGCTTCTTGGTGGTGTTTTTTCTTCTCTGCTTACTTTTACCGGGTTCTGTTTTGTTCTGTTTTGTTGTTGAATGTGGCGCTAAAGTAACACGTCGCTGTCGCAGACGGCTGCGGCGCATCAGTCCCTATCAGGTCCCGACTCATGTGCGAATACAGACTGAAACAGTTCCTCTGGGGAAGGGCGGTTACCAGAACGAAATTTGAGTAGGAAAGTTCTGATAACTGCGTTCTTAGCTGTGTTAATTTCGTCAGCTTTTTTTAATTTGGTCCTAGTCACAATGTCGAAAATCAATTTTAGTCTTAGTCAAATTTTAGTCATTTTAGTCAACACTGTACATAATAAAACTTCTCTGCACACTGCTTCTCTTATTTACATATATCACACCACCACCGGCGGCATGATCAATCATTATCATGCAGGTTGTTTTGTTGTCCTTCACGTTATAAACTAAATGGCTCCATACATCCAGGCGTTGTTTTCGCCCAGCTCCAACAAACCGTATACCGGTATCCAAGCCCAACGCCATGACTGGACTGCAAAGTTGAATTGGCTACGGTTAAGTTATAGCTAGCTACCGGCTACGTAATTTGACATGGGAAGGGCCTAAACTCAACGACTACTGATTGAGCCGCGCGAGGCACTGTGGGACAGGCGCCGTGCAGGGACAAACAGGGCAACAGCGGGTAATCTTCTAGCCTGGGCGAAAGCCGACTGTTGACGCCGTCAAACAGTCTGGAAAAACCCAAGAGGAATCCGTTTCCATGGAGGGTGGGAACTTACTCAGCAACTTAAATTCATTGGAGTTCCCTTAACTAATCAGTAATGTTTAGAAAGGACGTAGGTTATGCGCCGAGGTTCACGCTTGCTCGCGAATCACGCTTCCAGGTACCATTTGATAAATCAAACTTTTCCCAAAGCCAGTTGGAAGGAGAGCTACGACATCCTTGCCACTAACAAAATTGACGAGGCATTCCTCTTGCTCTTGTTTTAATTGTGTAATGCTCTCCAGAGTTGAGACAACTTCATGGATAGCTTCTAGTGTTATTCCGTCGCCATGTTTATTGCCGCTGCGGTTGAACTACAAAAATATGGTCTACAATGGACTCCGCGCGTGAGTTCAGCGTCACCACTCCCAACTGTTTGCTGATTGGCAAAACACTGAGCGAACCGAGGTAGGGAGATTTGGCCAGACTGTGCGGAGCCAAAATCTTTGGGCAGAAGTACGTAGGATGGCGTCGCCAGGCTAGTAATCTTCTATGAAGTTCAAGAAACACTTATATTAACAATTACAAATTAATTATAAACAATTACATTTTTTAATGTCCATTCGTCCATGGCTTGTAAATTTCGTCTCGTTAACGAAAATAATTTTTTATTCTCATCATTTTTATTTTCTGGAAGCAATTTGGTACATCATCGTCTCGTCACGGGAAAAAGGGCCGTTAACGAAATATTTTCGTCATCATCCTGGTTGACGAAATTAACACTGGTTCTTAGAACGGCTCTGTCCGAAAGCGGCTCATGCTAAGATCCCAAACAGGATCCTGTATTAAACGGAAAAAACAGAAGGCAACACTTTGCAAATATGAATTGATATTTTATTTACAATAAAACATAGAAAACATATCAAATGTTTGAAGAGGGACATTATACCGTTTCACAAAGAAAATTAGTTCATCTCGAGTTCGTCTCAGAGCAGGTGAGACGGCTCCGTTTTCCCCTCTTTATCAGTCTGAACACCCGGGAAGTGACAGGACCAGCAGCTGGACCTGTTGGAGAGGAATGATTTCCAGTTTGGTCGGTGTTGGATTCTAGCTGCTTCATAGTCCCGGTTCTTTGTGGATTCAGAAATGTTTGTCAAAGTCTTCCACAGATGATTTTTCTGCCGCCCTCCCTTCCAGCTTTATTTCAGGAATATACATCCTTAAATACAGCGTGCAGAGATGGTTTCCAGGTGGCAGACGGGATAAGACGAGACTGTACAAATAAAGTGAAGAGAGTGAGACCAAAGCTTCTCGTTCACCGGTTCACCTGTTCATCCCTCCGTGTCATCTTTCTGTTTCTTCTTCTTCTTCTTTTTGGCACTTTCTCCAGCCTGTGTGAGAAAAGTTCAAATGAATGGCTTCATTTTCAAACAAACACCATCAGGATGTACACCACCCATCTCCCATATAAGGCAGAACTGTGGAAGGTTCCCATCTATCCACAGGCCACCTGCTCCTTCAGGTTCCCACTGACCTGTGTGACAGGCTCCTCCCCAGTCTCCTCTGGCTCCTCCACCTCCAGTTTCATCCTCTTCTCTTTTTTCTTCTTCTTTTCTTTCTTGGCCTCCTCTGGTGACAGAGCGCTGGGCAGAGGGGTTTCCCCGTCACTCTCCGTCACCTCCCTTTTCCTCTGCGGGTCAGATCAAAGGTCAATGCCTGATCTCATCAGCAGACGGACGCCCGCTTATTCTACAGCAACTTTAGGGCAATTTACACAAATCTGGGCCAGACCAAATTTCTGACTTTGTTCGTATAAGACTAAATGTGTTCAGAATGCCAGTGGGTAAGACGTGATCGTACCTTTGCTGAAGCATCACTGGGCTCCTCCTTCACCTTGGAGACACTGTGGAGCAAAAACATTTCTATAAGGTTTCAGAGGTTTTCACGACAACATTTTAGCGTGACGTAGTTCTGAAGTCATGTGACGCAGCGGCTGTTCTCAGGGGGGCTGCATCTCAGCAGGAAGCAGAGTGTAGAAGCTCCAGCCTGAGGTTTCTGTAGCAGAGCGACTCCCTCAGAGAGCACATCAGCTCAAACAGGGATAACTGTCTGCATCTGTACAACACTCCCCATAAGGCTGACTTCCATCCATCCATCATACCTGTAGTCAACATAGTGCTCCTTCCAGTCCTGAGGCGTGCTGCCATTTGGCTTCCCGTGTTTATCCAGAAGTCCTTTCTGAATCATCGCCTTCTTCTGGCTCGCCTATTCACAGAAAAACAGAATTTTACCAGATGTGACCAATGCTTCACCCCCCACTGATCAGCAGTCACATGCTTCCTCTGGCGTACCTTTGGTCCCAGACCCCACTTCCGAGGATAAGTGTCCCGCTCCATGATCACCCGCTTTATCTTTGCCACCACGCCGTGATCACATGTGGAGATCACAGCTGTGGTCATCAGAGCCACAGCTGGAAGAAGGAAAGGCGTGGAAACAATGGTTAGGCTTTAATACAGGAACTGTATTATTATTAGAATAAGGGTAACATTTAGTGAAGCCATCAGAAAAGGGTGATAGATAGCAGGTCATCATGGCCAGAAAGCTCCTGCTGCTGCTACGCTTCTCATCATGTGGCTTCAACAAGCACGCACACACAAACGCAGATCACCTGTGCAGATGGCCTCGCCCTTGGTTGTTATGACGACGATATCCTGGTTGATCTCTATGCCGTCCTCGTACCTCAGGACACCCGGCAGCATGATCTTTGCCCCATAACAGATGGCGTTCACCTGCACACAAACAGCTGATCATCTCAGTCCTACAGCGGTGCCCCTCAGGGTGGGCAGCACCCCCCCCCCGCCTGAAGACTCACCGCGCTGTCCTTCATCACCAGCCGCCGATACGACACCAGCAGCTTCTCCAGGGGGAAGATGACCCTCCTCAGATAAGTCTCGTCCTTATTGTGATCAAACTGCCACTGAGCATCCAGGACGTCGTGCATGGTCACCATGTTGTCCTGAGAACAGAGAGACACATTCATAATGTCAAAGTTCCATCAGCGGCGGGCAGAGTGATGTCAGCAGCTCAGAGTGATGTCAGCAGCTCAGAGTGATGTCAGCAGCTCAGAGTGATGTCAGCAGCTCAGAGTGATGTCAGCAGCTCCGAGGCTCCACGGCTGAAACAGACGGTGTTCAGCGTGTCTCTCCGCTGCACTTCATGTTCCAAAGGCTAATTAACAGCGCTGCACCACACAGCAGAGCTGGACTCAACACTTTGGACCCCTGACCTCAGAGCCGGGCTCACCTGTTCTCCCAGGACTCCAGAGCGCACTCTCCTCAGTTCCTGCATCTGACCCCCCACCCCGAGCAGCAGGCCCATGTGGACACACAGAGTCCGGATGTACGTTCCTGCTTCACAGCTGACCCAGAAGATGCCTGAAAACACCACACAGCCAGTCAGAAGTGACCAGGCACTTCGTTTCCCCCCACACTGCAAGATTTACCATAAGACCTGTGCTATGTGCAGCTCTCTGGTTTATGCACCAGCTGATGTACACAGTAACGATCATTTTCTCACCCAGCCTCCTCTCAGGGTCGTACTCGATCAGCTTGCTCTCATAGATGGTTCGGACTCTGAGTTGGCGTTTCACAGCAGCAATGAGCGGCGGCCGCTGGAACAGAGCGCCGGTCAGCGTCTCCAAAGCCTGTGGATACAACGTGAGCAAAGATGAGACGACACGGGGACAGCCAGCGTCTTCAGAGAGCAACGTTTGGACAAAACACTCCTGCAGCTGCCAACTGTCCTTTCAATTTCTGACAAAACTTTTTTTCATGTTCAGCCATTAGCTGCCGACTCATGAACAGTCACACTTACCCGGGCCAAAGTGTGCTCATTCTCTATTGCATTGTGCAGCCGAACAATTCCCACATACTCTTTACCTGCAACACACACACAGAGAGTAGTGAGGGGGCCACAAGTTTTTGCTGTGCTGACAACAGTCAGACGGGTGGACATTACATTCATCAGGAAAACTCTCCTATTGCTTCCATCACCAACTACAGTGTGACAGAAGCATCATGCAATCATTCACAGAAACAAAGCGGTGTCATACCAGCACTCTGCTGCGATTTCACCAATCTGGTGGCTCGATCAATACACACGATCAGACACCCTGTGACCTTGGGGTCCAGAGTTCCGCTGTGGCCCGTCTTCTCCACCCGCAGTATCCTGCGGATCCACGCCACCACCTCGTGGGACGAAGGGTTGGCCGGTTTGTCGAGGTTGATGAAGCCTGACCTGAGGGGACAGAGGGAGATGATCACTCTGCTCAGAGCCATGTGGGGGGGCCGGTTGGATCCATGCTCAGGTACCTGACATAGTCGCTGATGCTCCTCTTCAGGGGGTTGCTGCCGTTGGGGAGAGGAGTGTAATGAGCCGTCCGAATGTTTAACTTGTGAAAGTTCTGCAGGAGACAAAATCAACGTCTCATTAGGGATGTTCATGCAGGTAGCCATGGTTACCGGGGAGGTTTTTTCTTGTCATTTGTGATTCTAAAAATGGACTCTGTCATATGCTTTAATGAATAGAAGTTTCTATTTTTATATGCCAAGAAATACAGCTCATGTGTAAAGCTACTGTTGCACCAAGATCAGTGCACTGAAGAAGCTGGAAGTTCAGACATGAAGCCTCTATATGTACAATTAAACGGACCGGTCCCAGGTCACAGCCTGGCTGGGTTACCGTGCACGGTTTGCACTGAAGTGGTTCTTAAGTGGCCAGAAAGACCCTGAAACCCCCAAATCTGTGGGTTGCTCCTCTGGGTCAGAGGAACTTTATGCACAGTGGCTCACTGAAGAATACCCGTCCTTAACATTTTCCCTTTTCTCAGCTTCACAACCTATCATTTTCTTTAGTGAACATCTAGCTGTTGCACAACTTTAACTCCCCGAATAAAATCCCGTCACTGCAGTTAGTTAAAGCAGCTGGAAAACCACCCCGTTTAGTCTCAGTCAAATGTGATCAGATCAGTTCAATCGTCTTGGCAGAAGTCATGTCAAATCACTCTCCAAAAGGTTGCCGGTATTCGCCTGGCAGAACGCCAAGACAGCACCGGCAACACAGCGGAGAGGCCCGGCAACAAAGACTGAGGCCAGGCCAAGACTGCGACAGGACTGCAGCACTCAGAGAATGGATAAACTGGTTCATCATGTCACCGAACCGAGACCAACAGTCAGGATCTAAGGTTGGGGTTACAGGTCAAATCTGCAGTCTGACCTTTAGTAGGAGGGGCCACTGGGAAGTGTCCAGGGAGGGAACTATGGACTCTGGCCGGATGAAGAAGTCTGCACTCTGCTGGATCTCCTGTTAAACAAAAAAAAAGTTTGTTTTACCCCAGTTATACAGAAAAGAAACAAATATTGAGACTCAGCGATAAACTTCTTTCTCACCCCAACTTCAGCGTCACCGACTTTCTTCGTCTTCTTCTTTTTCTTCGCTGATGCTAAAAAACACAGACTGCATATTAAAAAAAAAAAAACTCAATGTGTTCAGAGTATTAATTATAATGCAACAATGGATACACGCCTCAACTAAAATTCAAACTGAAAACTTTTTAACTAAATTACAGCCCGGGTGTGGGTTAGAATCCGCATTACGCTGCTCAGAAACCAGAAGTCTGCTTCAGTTTTCTGAACATAAAAAGACCTTAACTATCATTCATAAATAAAATATCTTCTTTCGTGCGTTTGAAGAAACAGCGGCTGCCCACGTGGGCTTCCCTCAACACGTGCTTAGCACATGGCTGCTAACATTCTGAGCTAACAGGCCCCACATCATCTGCACATGGCTATACAGTGACTAAACTTAACCACACACAGTAGAGCCATGCTCAGGTTTAAACTGTTTAACTGTTAAACCCGTGTATACCCAGCAGGTCCGGGTACTGAGCGCGTGCACCCTGAACACACGGGTAATATAAACGGTGTTATCCGATTCTTTAAGTTTCCAGAATGAATAAGGCCGGAAACATGAGCCTGGAAACAGCTCTCCTACTCCAGGCCCACGGGATGCAGAAACTTCCTGCATTCAACCCACTCCACGTGCCGGTAAGCGACATGCACGGTGAGGTGCAACCTGAGAGAGCACGAGGACAAGATACGCAGACTAATGCTAAGCGACAGCTCGCGCACACCGCAGAGTCCCAGCTGCAAAATGGTGGAAAAGGCCAAAGCCCGCACACAAGCGAGTTCCCTGCTACGTTACGTTAGAGATGTGGTCCACACACAACTAAACAATTCCTGTAAATCCAAACTTAAAGCTGGAGGTTCGGAGCACTCACCCTCTAAGTCCGCCATCTTCTACTGAAAGAGTGAACGCGCAGCTGCCGCCTAACTACAGCCACAGCTCCTTCTTCTTCTGGCTCCTGAGCCGCGCAGTGTCGGCAGGGCGACGGTGTAACACTGCCCCCACACGTCCAGACAGTGAAAAAACAACAGGTTTTAGTTCTTTTTCAGGGCCATTTCACTGCATGTTTCACACAAGTTTAGGTCCTGAAACTACAAGAGTCAGACTGCTCAAATCTGGACATGATTATTCTGAAGAGGGCACAGAGTCTTTAAAACACATTTTAGGATTTGTGGAGACTTTATTTGGTTGGTGAAAATGCAAAAAGGCCATCTGAGCTTTCTTCTTTTTCATTTGGATCATCCAAAACCAGAACCTGTATGAAAAATAATGAAATATGGGTTTCATTATTCATTCTATATGATGATGATGATTCATGAAACATTTATTTGTTCCAAAATTCCCAGACGTCCTCGCCTCTCCATGTTCATCTTTTTTTCCATGAGGATCTCCTGCCCGTCGTTACTCAGGAAAAAGAAAAGTTCATTCCTATAACTACCTACGAGAGTCTTCTTCAATTGTTGACTTTGTTCTACTTGTTCTCCTGTTCTTTTATCCAGACACACTGACTGCTGTTCTCTCACCTTTCCTCCACCTGCCCGTGGTCAGCCTCTGCCACCGCTTCCATCCGTCTCATTTTTCTGACTCCTTCCAGAGCCTTTACTGTTGCCTGCATCAGACATCCCATAGTTCAACCACTAACACGCCCTGTTCTGCAGTGGATGCTTTGATGGAATCTGCATAGCTTAGAGATGTGTTTATGTCATCTCATTAATCTTTCCACTAACATGTGCCATCATTTCAGACCCTGCTTGTCTTCTCCTGCTCCCATCAGTCATCTTAGCTCCCATCTGAGTGCAGACAGGACCTTCTTCACCCCTTTATTAACACTTTCTTATATACAGATGTCTGTAAAACATCTGTTCAGCCTAGTCTTAGCCTTGCAGCCCTTTAGACTGTCTGTGAATGTGTTTATTTCCTATTTTCCTGATAGATAGATAGATAGATAGATAGATAGATAGATAGATAGATAGATAGATAGATAGATAGATAGATAGATAGATAGATAGATAGATAGATAGATAGATAGATAGATAGATAGATAGAAAATTAGGAAATAGAGCTGTAGGAAAATAGGAAATTAAAGCATCCAGTAGCAAAACATTACAATAAAAACATTTTTTTAAACAACTATAAACTATCTAAAAATATAAAGTGGCCATACAAGTACCATCACTGAGAGCTGTTGTACAGCCTGATTGCCACAGGGCCAAAAGAGTTCTTGAGTCTGTTGGTGGAGCAGGATTGAGACAGCAGCCTGCCACTGAACTGCCTGATGGAGGTGTTGTGCAGAGGGTGGTGGGCCTTGTCCAACAGGCCTTCTCCCCCTACTGGCTCACTGAAACAATGGCCCACTGATAGAAATGGTTGATAACAGCCTCCTGAATCTACCAGTAGGTTTAGTAGGCCCCTACTAGCCCATATAAATGGGACTGATGTGTGCTGAAAACGTCTATTGAATAGACTGATAACAGTCAAATCGGGTGAATAGATATACTTTTATTATTATCTTTGATCCTTCACGTTAGCCTAAATTCCTTCGCATTGTCCTAGTTGGGTTGCCGTGCCTCAGCCACTGGCGCATGCTCCACGTAGATATAGTGTGGCTATTTCTAAAAAAAATTCTTACGTTTTTTTGAGGATATACTAAAATCTACGGCGAAATAAAACGAAAGATCGTCTACATTCCCTGAACGAATATTATGAAAATATTATGCATAGTTATCGCTGGAAATGCCATCGAAATGCAGATGCTTTCTTAAAATGTTGTGTTTTTCACAGAAAATAGGCCAACAGTCGGCCTTTTTCTTTTTTTTGCTGAGGGAAACTTGATAGTCACGTGACCTGGTTGCAAGGCGATGTAAATGAATAGGCCAAATAAAACATAGTATTGTCCCAATTTTGGGGGCCAAATTGTGACAATACTACGTTTCCCTTGTGGACCAACGTAGCTATTACACGTTTTTCTGTGAGACTGGGTTGGGCTAACATGATGAGCTTCAGCTCGTAAACGGTTACATGCTGACATTCCAACATCCCACCAGTCGAATATATGGGCCTCAAATTGTCGGAACGGCAACACTTCATTTTCTATCAAACATCCCATCATTCCGACACTTTTTCCTCCTATGGTCAAAATGACGGTATATATATATTTTTTCAAACATCCCGCTTTTATGACAATTCCTTTAATAGCCTGTTTTTTTACCCAAAACATTTTGCACTAATGATATGCCGGCACAAATACGCTTTTGAAGTTTGTCAGAGAGAAGTTTGCCCTTGTTTTGCATCTGAATGAGTAAGTGGAGCTGTTTCCAGTGCATCTCCACATTAAAATACACAGATTGGTCAGATAATATAAGATAATAAAAACATACCATATCATACCATACCATACCATAGTGAAAACAGCAGAAAACATCAAAGCCTCAGATTTTACGTGATTTTAAAGTATCTAAATATCTAGATACAGGTATTAATGTAAAACAGGCGAGTCTGAAACATGTTAGATTGAGCAGAAATACAGCGCCAGTGACCTGTCACAGCAGCCAGCGGGAGCGGAGCTCTCCACAGAGCCCATGTTTCTTTTGGACGCTGGCATCATATGCAACATTAATAATTGCAATTACAGATATCAATGACAGCGCTCCAGTTACATACCTGAATTCACTGATTAATTCCAGCGAGAACATGTCACCTGGTACAGAGCTGAGCATCATTTACATGCAGTGACTGAGAATAACTGAGATGTCTGCTCCATGCGCAAAAAGTTGGAATAAGTTCCTTCTATTCTAAACTACTATTCTCTGGGGACTACAGGTCAGGACAGCCAGGGCTGCTGACAGGTTTGGCTGGGTCCTGTTCATCAACTTATGATGAACAGAGCCAGCCTTCTTTATCAGTTTCTTTGATTCTCTGGCTCTAATGCTGCTGCCCCAACACGTGGCTGCAAAGCACATTGCATTGTCCAGCCCAGACTGCAGAACATAAAGATCATAAATGACCTTAGCTTCCTCAAGAATGCAGCACAACAACAGTGTGTTCTGTCTCATCTTGTTGACAGACAAAGTTTTGGGTTAGGCTGTGATTTTTAAATGTATTTACTTTGGCAAAGATCCATCCACTGGGGTGCATGTTGACATGTCAGAGGTGGATGTAGAGGAGGACAGAGAGGGTGTAGGTACAGGTAGGGTGTTAGTTTGTGTTGCTGGAGGCAGGTGAGGAGGATGCTGACTGTTGATCTGTGATTAAACTATTGAAATCTATGTTCAGGTCATTGACTCTATCTACCAGGTGTGATCCTCTTTCACCCTCAAACCTGTGATCTTCTTAATCCCTAATCACACATGCTGTTCTGCTGGAGCTTGCTTTTTAGTTTCTTTTCTGGATGACTGTAGTTCAGTTCAGTAGGAGGACCAGTCATCTTCCATCTAACCCTGCTTCTGAGCTGCCCTCCTCCCGGTGAACTTACCCGCCTTCTGTCCCCGACCACGTGCTCTGCCTCAGCGTCTCTGGTGTCTGTCTGTTCTCCTGGCTTCCACTCCTCTGCTGGGCCCCAGCTCCTCTGCTGCTTGCTCCTCGTCGGCACCTATGGAGGATGCTGCAGGCAGCAGAACCTTCTCCACGCCGTCTCCAGACTCTGTCACCTCTGTCACATGTGCTCAGTGTGAACCTGCTCTCATCTGTGAAGAACACAGGGCCAATCTGCCAGTCATGGTGTTCTCTGGTAAATCCCAATCTCCCTGCACGGTGTTGGGCTGTGAGCAGAAGCCCCACCTGTGGACGTCGGACCCTCATACCCCCCTCATGGAGTCTGTTTCTGACAGTTTGAGCAGAAACATGCATGTTAGTGGCAGCTGGAGGTCATTCTGCAGGCAGCGCTCCTCCTGTTCCTCCTTCCACAAAGGAGGAGGTAGCAGTCCTGCTGCTGGGTTGTTGCCCTCCTCCTATTTTTATTTTTCAGTTTTATTACTAGTTTTATTTAGTTTTCTCTTTGTTCACTATAAAAACATGGCAAAAAAAAGAGCAAATAAAAAATGTTGAAGTATATTACAAGATTCAAAATGTGGTTCTCTGACAAGGTACCACAGTTTCGTTGTAAAGGAAACTCTATTTCTGCTAAATAAATAAAAATATATGGTAGCGCTTAAAGATTGCAAAACTGTTTACCATTTCCAATGCTTCTGCACATATGTGACCTAAAACATCCTTACATTTTCACAAGCCGTAAAAATAGTTAAGGAAAACCCAATTAAACCAATGGGACATGAATTTAATACTTAAAATAAATGCTCATTTATTTATAGCAGAGGCAGGTCCAGAGTTAGAAATACATGAGAGACAAGAAAGATTCTGGAACTGGATCAATAACACAAACCACAATGTCCTCAAACAAAGTTTATTTTAACAGCTACTCTTCATTTGAGCATCATGCCTTTGTTTTTAGCAGCCATCCAATTCTTTGCATAACGGTCTACAGACCAACCCAGTATTCCACTTCTTTTATCTATGAATTCTCTGAATTCCTATCAATCATTCACACCACCTACAACAGGATTCTAATAACTGCTGATTTTAATCTACACGTTGCTAACACCTCGGACCCACAGCAGGGGACACAGCCTGGACCTGCTCATAACCTATGGCCTGTCCGTGGGTGTGTCCTCTATTGTGGACCTGGCTGTGTCTGACCACTATGTGTGTTTTTTAACAGCACCAGTTTTAATCACCCTACCTAACTTCTGAAGTGGCTGCAAAGTGGGGTTGAACGATTGTACAGTGAGGGCTGTAAAAACTTAATAAAATAAATTTTTGGGAAAAATTATTAAAATTATTGAAATTGATCTTTCAAAACGTGGCAAGGAGGTTCAGATTTAGGATTAGGGCTCGGGTCTTGTGACCTTTAGGGTTAGGAAATGTGGTAGGGGAAGGCATAAAAAGAGAAAGTAGGGGGTTGTAGTGCTCTCAACACTGACGGCATAATTCACTTTCTTATATGTGTTCTGTTATCTGTTATGTTGTTGGTTCATCGTCTTTAATGTTTTGATGCATTTAATAGTTGCGGTCTCTTTAAGAGATCCGGTGACGTTTCATGATAACAGCTGTTCTGTTGATGCGCGAGCTGTCAGTTGGAACTGTCAGTTTTTGTCAGTTGGAACTGTTAGTTTTTGTCAGTTAATAAACGCGACTCACAGAGTCTTGTGAGAAGTTTTCGGCTCATCTTTTCGCCTAAAAACAACTTCCACACTGGTGACCCCGACGTTTGTTTACTGGACGTATCCAGATCGCCATGACCGCAAACGCTGTGTCTCTCAAGCTCCCCGAATTCTGGGAATCGTCTTCTTCTGCCTGGTTCGCTCAGACTGAGGCACAGTTTGCCTTGCGTCAGATAACGGCCGACGAAACGAAATACTACTATGTGGTATCTGCTCTCGGAAGTTCTACGGCATCGAGAGTAGTGAGCCTTCTTAAACGTCCTCCTCTGACGAGAAAGTATGAAACTCTGAAAGAATACTTACTGAAAACATTCGAACTATCTGACACAGAGAGGGCTAGCAGGCTTTTCTCTCTTCAAGGGCTCGGTGACAGCAAGCCCTCAGAGCTAATGGACCGAATGCTCGATCTGCTCGGTGACAACAAGCCAGATTTCCTTTTCCTCCACCTTTTCCTGCGCCAACTGCCTGCTCATGTGAGAGCTGCTTTGGCCAACACTGCCAGCACTGATTGTAGAGAACTGGCTGCTGAGGCTGACAAGTGTTTCCTGGCTAGTCAACAGCCCTGCGCAGCTGCCCTTCTTCCTGCTGGTGCTGTTGCTGTATCAGAAATATCCGATGATCACATGCTCATCGCAGCAGCAGCCCCGCGTCGGCAGCAGTCTTCAGGTGTGTGCTACTACCATGCCAGGTTTGGCCCCAAGGCCAAACGATGCCGCTCTCCATGCAGCTTCAGTGGAGCGGGAAACGCCAAGGCCGGCGCTCACTAGTGGCCGTGAGCGTCGGCCATGCCGGCGGGCTGCTCTTCATCCACGACTCCATCTCCGGCCGGAGATTCCTCTGCGACACAGGGGCACAGCGGAGTCTACTTCCTGCTTCACAGGTGGACGTGGTGGCTGACACCCACGGCCCCCCCATGGAAGCCGCCAATGGAAGCCCTATCCGTACATACGGCACAAGGCATGTTGAACTGTGTTTTGACGGCCAATGCTTCGGCTGGGACTTTGTGACTGCCAAAGTCGCTGTTCCCCTCTTAGGATCAGATTTTTTGTGTGCATTTGGACTGTTAGTGGACGTTAAAAATCAGCGCTTGATCGACGCCGTCACTTTCTGTTCTTATGCCTGCGCGCTCAGCGACTCTGGCGCAGAACACCTCTCCAGCCTGCTCTCTGTCACGGACAGTTTCCAACGGCTGCTCGCCGAGTTTCCAGCACTCACCCAGCCCACTTTCTCCTCTTCTACAGCCAAGCACGGTGTAGAGCACCACATCGACACCACTGGCCCACCTGTGTACGCCCGCGCTCGACGCCTCGAGCCGAACAAGCTTGCCGTAGCCAAGACAGAGTTCGAGTCCATGGAGCGCCTGGGGATTGTTCGACGCTCCAACAGTCCTTGGGCCTCTCCCCCACACCTCGTCCCCAAACCAGGGGGGGGCTGGCGTCCTTGCGGGGACTACCGACGGCTCAACGACGCGACAACGCCTGACCGCTACCCAGTGCCGCACATCCAGGATTTTTCAGCGCACCTAGCTGGTAAGGTCATGTTTTCGAAGGTGGACCTGATCAGTGGATACCATCAAGTGCCCGTACACCCTCGCGACATTCCAAAAACAGCTGTAATCACACCGTTTGGTTTGTTTGAGTTCCTGCGCACACCATTTGGGCTCAAAAATGCTGCTCAAACATTCCAGCGGCTCATGGACTCTGTGTTACGGGATTTGCCTTTTCTGTTTGTGTACCTTGACGACATCCTCGTGGCCAGTTCATCACCTCCAGAGCACCTTTCGCACCTTCGCACTCTGTTCGAGTGACTTACCGAGCACGGGCTCATCATCAATCCAGCCAAGTGCGAGTTCGGTCGGTCCACCATAGACTTTCTGGGGCACAGAGTCACGAAGGACGGGGTTGTTCCCCTTCCGTCAAAAGTGGAAGCCATCACCACTTTTCCACGCCCAGTCACTGTCAGAGCCTTACAGGAGTTCCTTGGCATGGTTAACTTTTACCACCGTTTTCTCCCCAGGGCTGCCCAAACCATGCATCCCCTGTACGAGCCTCTGAAAGGTGCCAAGCCTAAGCACACTGTGGACTGGAACCCGGAAAGAGACAAGGCTTTTGTAGACGCTAAGACAGCCCTGGCTAAGGCTGCCATGTTGGCCCATCCCGCCTCCTCTGCCCCAATCGCACTTACCACGGACGCCTCGGACTACGCGGTCGGTGCGGTTTACGAGCAGTGGGTGGGTAATGCTTGGCAGCCTCTCGCCTTTTTCAGCAGGCAGTTACGTCCCAGTGAACGGAAGTATAGCACTTTTGACCGGGAGCTACTTGGAGTGTACCTCGCCATCCGACACTTTCGTTCACTGCTGGAAGGACGCCAGTTCACCGTTTTTGTGGACCACAAGCCTCTGACCTTCGCCATGTCCAAAGTCACTCAGCCATGGTCCGGCAGGCAACAGCGGCAGCTGACTTACATCTCAGAGTTCACGACGGACATTGCATACCTTTCTGGGAAGCACAACCAGGTTGCAGACTGCCTCTCCCGTGCTGTTGCGGGGGCGGTCCACCTCGGTTTGGACTATGGCAGCATGGCAACGGAGCAGGCCACAGACCCGGACGTGCAGGCTTGCCGTTCATCCGCTACTGGGCTGCAGCTTCAGGATGTGGCATTCGACGACGCTGGCACCACTCTGCTTTGCGACATCTCTATGGGCTCCCCTAGGCCTGTTGTGCCTGCGAAGTGGAGGCGGCCTGTTTTCGACGCCATCCATAGCCTCTCACACCCCGGAACCAAGGCCTCACAACGGCTGGTGGCAGCAAAGTTTGTGTGGCACGGACTTAAAAAGGACGTGAGGGACTGGGCGAACACCTGTGTAGAGTGCCAACGTGCCAAAGTACACCGCCACACCAAAGCGCCACTGGAACAATTTCAAGTGCCTGAACGACGTTTCGACCACGTCAACATTGACCTAGTTGGCCCACTTCCACCCTCGCAGGGTTACACTCATGTACTCACTATGGTCGACAGGACCACACGGTGGGCAGAGGCTGTTCCACTGTCATCCATAACATCAGCGGACGTGGCACGGGCATTTATTGGCACCTGGGTGTCCCGTTTTGGCGCCCCTTCAGACATCTCCTCAGACCGTGGCGCACAGTTTACTTCCGAGCTTTGGAACGCTGTCGCAGGGAGCTTGGGAGTTAAACTCCACCGCACCACGGCCTACGACCCCCAGAGCAATGGCCTCTGTGAACGATTTCACAGGTCCATGAAAGCCTCCCTGCGTGCCAGCCTGAAGGACAGTTCCTGGGCTGACAAGCTCCCATGGGTCATGCTGGGCATCAGGACAGCGCCGAAGGAAGACCTCCAGGCCTCCTCCGCAGAGCTGGTCTACGGTCAGCCACTGTGGGTCCCCGGGGATTTCGTCCCCAGCACCACGACCCCTTGGTCAGCCACACTCCAGCGCTCCAGCCTGTTAGACAATGCCAAGCTGTTTGCTCCACTTGCTACCTCCTGCCATGGTCTACCAAACTCTCACGTTCCCAGTGGCCTACAGTCTGCTGGGTATGTTTTCATTCGTGTGGATGGGCACCGCGGACCTCTCCGTCCGCCTTACGAGGGCCCTTTCCGTGTTGTGGAAACTGGGGACAAGCACTTTGTGGTGGACATTGGGGGCAAACCGGAGTGTATTTCTGTGGACCGCCTTAAACCAGCTCACCTTGATCTGGCCAGGCCAGTTGAGTTGGCGCAGCCCCCAAAACGGGGACGGCCTCTGACTAGGCCCCCCCTTTCCGTTCCTCCTGCCCCTCGACCATGCCGCAGGGGAGCCCCACAGACAGCCACTGAGGGGGCGGTTCCGCACTCTCAAATTCGGCGGAGCCGCACTGGACGTTTGATTCGCCCCCCACGCCGTTGATATTTTTTTATCAGGTTTTCTGTTAGAGTGAATTCTGGGGGGGCATGGTTAGTGCTCTCAACACTGACGGCATAATTCACTTTCTTATATGTGTTCTGTTATCTGTTATGTTGTTGGTTCATCGTCTTTAATGTTTTGATGCATTTAATAGTTGCGGTCTCTTTAAGAGATCCGGTGACGTTTCATGATAACAGCTGTTCTGTTGATGCGCGAGCTGTCAGTTGGAACTGTCAGTTTTTGTCAGTTGGAACTGTCAGTTTTTGTCAGTTGGAACTGTGAGTTTTTGTCAGTTAATAAACGCGACTCACAGAGTCTTAATGTGAGAAGTTTTCGGCTCATCTTTTCGCCTAAAAACAACTTCCACAGGGTCTTAAATACATTTTTTTGGGAAAAAATTGTTATTTCAAAACATGGCTGGAGTGGGTGGCTTAAGGTTAGGGCTAGGGCTATGATTTAATTTGATTTATTTATTTGCACAAATATAACAAACAAACTGCTAAAATACAGCAAACCAGATGTGCAGGTGAGATTAAAAAAACCCAGAGAGGTTTATAAGTATATCTGATTGATTGATTGATTGATTGATTGATTGAGTGTTTATTTCGAGCTTATTTTCAGGCAGATTACAAAATAAATACATTTCCATAATACATATGAATTTATATATTAATCTAAAACAAAGTTAACAGAAATCAATACTCGCTCGAAAGGGAGTGAGATGAAGTAAAAAATACTTATTTGCTCCCATCCCCATTCAAAAATTACAATTTATATGGATGCGTCTTACATACATTGGCATAGTTTTTAACTTTCAACCTAATTTTAACATATTATTACACATATCTTCTCATCTCTTATTTGATGTTAATCACAATTTATATGATGATAACATAATAGCCCGTGAATATACATTATAAAATTTCTTCAGTTTTGTATTTTGTCATTACTTCCACTTTATATCTGGCGTTGAACTGATGAATAGAAATACACTGCTTAAGTTGTTCCTTCAACCCATTCCAGAGCCGAACCCCAATCACAGACACACACATGCTTTTTCTGGTGCTTCTCACCGCTGGCACTTTAAATATTTTACATCCCCTTAGGTGATGTTCTCCATGTCTCAATTTAAAGAGTGTTTGAATATTATCCGGCAGATTATTCATGCTGGCTTTGTACAATAATTGAGCTGTATAAAAGTTTACCAAATCCAGCAATTTAAAGTGTTTACATTGCAGAAATAATGTGTGTGTGTGATCATAAAATCCATCTCACCTCATAGAAACAAAAAAAAAATAAAAAATGACAAGCCACAACAATAAACAAGACAAAACAAGCTATCTTAAAAGGCATAAAATCAAGAAAAAAATACAATATAGAACAGAGCTAAATTTAAAAGTGAGTATATGTTAGTGTGTGCGTGCAAATGTGCGTGTGCATAATAAAGGGTTAGTAGGCACTTCTGATGAACCAAACTTTTAATTTTGCCAATGATACCAATAGATCTGGATATTTTATTACAGACAGACTGGATGTGAGTCTTCCAATTTAAGGTTTCATCGATTTGAACTCCAAGGAAATGTGTAGATGAGACCTGAGAGATGGGATTATTTCCAATGGAGAGACAGGAGTTGGAGTTGCAGTATTTTTTGTTCTTTGAAGAAAATACAATGAAATTAGATTTTTTGAAGTTTAAAGATAATTTGTTTGATTGAAACCATTTGAAGATTTTTTCTAAGTCAGACTTTGCTTTGGCCATCAGTACAGAAAAATCAGAATGTGAAACAACTAAACTGGTATCATCAGCAAAAAGTATAGGGAATATGGAGGATACCGCTGCGGTCAGGTCGTGGTCCTGTGACCTTAGGGTTAGGGTATGTGGGAGGGGCGGGCATAAACAAGGAAAGTTAAGGGGTCTAATCTGAGGTAAGAAAGATTTTGGGAAAATTATTAAAATTATTACAATTCATTTTTCAAAACGTGGCATGGAGCTGCGGACATAGGGTTAGGGCCCGGGTCCTGTGACGCCTAGGGTTAGGAAATGTGGGAGGGGGAGGTCTAAAAGAGTGAACTATTTTGAATGGTCTGATAGAAAAAGGGAATTATTCCGATAAATTATGGAATAATCCGGTGTCATTAATAGCTTTTAGATTCTAGTGGATTTGGATCAACGGTAGGTGGTTAGTTTGAGTATTGGTGTGTCTAAAAAGGCAGAGTTGGAAAATGAATAACAAGAAATTATTAAAAATGATCATTTTTTGTTTTTGTTTTTCTGAGAAAAAAGTCTCGGTGTATAAAATGAAGAAATATATGGGATACAAAAATTGGAAGAAACGTCCAGAAAATAGCTGTAAAAATATCGAAGTCAAGGATAAAAAAATATATATACAAGAGTGGAATAAACCCTCCGTGTTGGAAAGTGTAACAAAAAAAAATAGAAGGTGGAAAAGTAATCAAAAATAATCAGAAAAAATTAGAAGAAGAAAAAATTGTAAATTAGTTCAAAATAGTTCCAGAAAATCCAGAAAAATATGGTTCTGTTCCAGGTTCTGTGGTTTGTGTTTGAGGTTGTGATATGATTATATCTTGTTTGAACCTCTCTTTAGGCATCCATTCTTATATTTAAGCCTTCTGGGAATCTGCTCAGCATTGGATGGATCCAGCAGAGTTCCTGTTTCCTTATCGGTTTGGGTATTTCAGGGTTGTGTTGAATCGGTCTGGCTTGTAGGTTTTCCAGCTTGTGTTGCTGGAAATGTTGCACATTTGGTGTTTCTGATTTCCTGTTTTTGCTGATATTGTGTGTGTGTGTAGTCTGGTGGCTAGGGAGTTTCCTGTTTCTCTTATGTATTGTTTATTACATTTTTTGCACCAGATGATGTACACCACGTTTTTGGTGCTGTGTGTGATTGGGGGTCCTAGCAGCGAAGCTGCAGGAACCCATTGAGATCGTAGCTTTTCCTATTATTATTATTATTGTTCAGTTTCTGCTGCAATTGAAGTCTATGGCAGCCCCATGAACGCAATGCGAGAAAGTTGTGAAATTTGGCACACGTAATTAGCCAAGTGCCACAAACTCAAGAATTTTCATGGCCCAAGAGCTTACTCTCTAGCGCCACCAACACGCCAAAGTTCAAAGTGCATTTAGCCTAATAACTTTGGACTACTTTGTCCAAATTTCACAAATGAGGCATCGTTGGAATCCTTGGATGATGACGAGTCCAACGCACACTATGACGTCAATTGCGTATACTTAAAGGGGATAGAGAATCAAAATGGTCTTTTTCCCGTTTTTGGTGTTAGTTCTGAGTCTCCCTGCTGTGGGAAGTACACATGAAGTGCCAGCAAGTGTCATAACCTCTGTTTCAAGTACTCCCCTTTTTAGAATAGCCCCCAGAATATCCCCCAATCCGTTTTTGTGAAAAAGTGATGTCACTTTTTCCAAGAGAGTCTGGCTGCAGACCTGCACTGTCAGGACCCACAGACCTGCACTGTCAGGACCCTGTTGCAGACCGTCACCTGCACTGTGAGGACCGGAAGTGCACTGTGAGGACCGGAAGTTGATTCGAAGCCTTTCAAAATAAAAGCGTGTGTATCGGAAGCACGTATTTTTAAACGATTTTAAACGCTATATTTTTCAAGGGGTCCTCACAAATTAATTAATTAGTTAACAGTACGACATAAAATCTATCAATTTCCGGTCTATTGTTTTTATTTGTATTGTAAACTTTTGTTTGGTCAGTGCACACATTTTCTCTTAGGCTCATATTCATAAGCCAACATCTCACAAGATGCCATAGGCCTATACTGTACATTTTATTGTGTACTATAGAGTAAGTCACTGCTATTTCATTATCATTTCATTTTGACTTTATCACACTGCTCTTTATATATATATATATATTTGTTTCAATTAGTTTTTCTGTTGTATTATTCTGTATTTTTATCCTTAACCACCATAAATTTCATGTTTGGTTCTATGTCTATGCCAATTATGTTCTTGTGCTGCTGGAACACCTTAGTACCACTAAATAGTACCCTAACTCTTGATATCTACAGTATAATCTTAGTCAAATTATTAAGGGATCAATGAGAAAACATAAAAAACACACCAAGTCACAACATGATCAAATGTTCTGTAGTGTTTATTCAGTCAAACATTCACAATATGACAAAAAATCTTTGTTTTTGTCGACTACCTGTTCACAAAATATCAGCATGTCGTTAATATTGTGAAATATCATTTTGAAAGGCTCCAGGATCGCTTCTCTTTCATCCTCGTCCAGTTCTTTGTTCCACAACCTCCCATACTGTAGAGCAGCCTCTGCCTATTCCTCTTCCGCCATGCCCAGAACGTCAGGCAGGTCCACTCTGGCAGACAACAGTAGTTTGTTGGCCTCAGCCCACTCTGCTGCATGTCTGCAATTTTGAAGAATGCGATCTTCAACCGAGTTCTATGGAAAAGACAGAAAGAAAGATGTCTGTACTATAGCTGCCACACCAACAGTATCTGACCAATAGATACTGTGCAAAAGCTTACGCCTTCCACTGGTGTGTCCACATCAGCAAGTCTGGCTCTCTTGGAGACCTCTGCCTGCTGCTCTTCTTCCTGAGTACTCAACTATTAATATGAATACATGCATTATACATACTTTATACTCTTACCTGAATTTGTAGTCCAGTTTTCTCTGTCCAGTTGCCAGGATTTAGTGACTGGGATAGGTTTCTAAAAGACAGAAAGTGAAGTGTCAGATGTTCTTCACTGCAACCTACATTCCCTTCATTTTCCTTTTACCCTTTTACAAACCAAACCACAACCTGCCAGAAGTTAGCAGCGTTGGCTAATACTTATGAGTACAAACAAACAGACAAATACATTATGCTTACCTTTAAATAAAATGCCACCTTTTGTATGTGCCTCTAAGTGGCTCTGCAGCTTGGACAATTTTGCTGATTTAAATGGTAGGCACAGAGGGCAGTGAAACAGTTTGCAACATGACGTGCAGCGTTCCATTTTGGGCGTAGTGCCGGCGGTTGTTATTGAAATATGCATCTGTAAGAGACAAATAATGTCGTAATAAGTAAAACTAAATTTTATATATATATATATATATATATATATATATATATATATATATATAAATGGCGCATTTAAGTGAGCACTATCGATACGATAACAACGCTGAAGACTAGCCAAAAGTTTAAAAAAACCCCTGATTCTTTAAAATTAATATAACTTTACAGTATATAGTGTGCAACGTAACGTTCCAGTGAATAAAGACTGTTTCTGTTTCTTCGTATGAAAGAAAGTTGTTTTCACTCGACTTTTACTCACCTCGTCGTCTCCACAGTTCAAATGGGGAACGAAAAATACGTGCTCCTCGCTTGTCGCTTCGGGTCCTCACAGTGCAGGTGACGTCACAGTGCATGTCTGCAACTAAGGGTCCTGACAGTGCAGGTCTGCAGCCAGACGCCTCTCACTTTTTCAGCAATCACCCCCCCACACCCAAATCCACAGCCACCCCGTTTCAGACACTCCCCTTCGGCGAGAAACAGGAACAGGTGAGCCTTCCAAGGCTGTGAAAGCGGACTACGATCGTTACATATTCTTCCCCCGGAAAGCAATGTTCGCGATCAATGGCTTTTATTTATTTTTAACAGCATCCCCAACCGCCGACTTTTCCTTTGCTCTGCGCATTTCACGGAGTACAGTTTCACAAACCTTGCATGATTCCGAGCAGCTCAGTAGATGGTCTGTTCCGACAGGGACAGACACAGACTGCAGCGAGCTGTGGCTCCGCTGAGACGGTGATCGGCTGCACGTCTCCAGGACTATGGGGCGAGCAGGTCGGATCACAGCTGACCCTTCTCTATTTGCACCACTCCCCTCGGGCAGGAGGCTTCGGCCCATTCGGACCAGAACCTCCCGTCACAAAAACAGTTTTTTCCCCCTTGCAGTTGGACTTATGAACACTTCATAATCACCTCGTAACCTGCCCCAGTCACTTTACCATCATTAAAATTGCACTAATGAAGCTGCACTGTTGTTGCTCTGTATATTGGATACTGTGTATTGTTGTACACACCTTGTACATTTTACATTCATATATTTTTATTCTTTATTTTTTATTATTATATCCTATGTTACATGTTTGCACCTTACGCCGCAGCAAATTCCTAGTTAGTGAACACTGTTCACTAACAATGGCAATAAAACGAATTCTGATTCTGATGAGCTTTCTTTCCAGTCAGTGTATTACTCTATAGCTCTGTTTTCAGTGAGAGCAAGGGCAGCCAATCAAGCAACGGCAACCGAATAGCGCCAACACCTACCTGCATTTCATAATGAGGTTGCCAGATAAGCTCTGAAACGACGCCAATAAGGGAAAAAGACGCATTCTAATCCCAGCATAGTAACAGCTGTTTCAGAGAGCCTTTTAGGGAGGTTCTGAGCCATTACAGACCCAACCAATTTTTTTTGGGCTGCATATCACATCACAGAACAAGGATTAATGCCCCATTCAACCTTTCTCTATCACCTTTAAGCTTTCTGCCATTTTGAATTTTATCAAAAAGCTTAAAAAAGCATTTCAGGTCACAGAGATTGTCCAATTATCACGAAACTTGGCACAGACTCTTAAGACCAAGCCGCACAAAAGTTATCGTGTGGAATTTTGAATTAGGCTTCCATTTTTCCATAAAAGCCAATCAAACTCGAGGTTGATGCCGCCAAACCGGAAGTGAAGCCATATCTTGGCAACCATTTGATTTTATGACGTCAAACTTCTCACACAGACTCAAGACCGCTAACAGAAGAGGCCCAAGAAGTTTGGTGACGTGTGGCGTATAGGTGGCGCTATATGTAGCAAAAATGCATTTTTGCTCATATCTTTGGACCCCTTGGGCCAAATTTCACAAATGAGGTACCAATGGAATCCCTGGATGCATACGAGGTCAACGCACCTCATGACGTCATCTGCGCCATGTTGGATTTTCCGCCATTTTGAATTTAATCGAAAACCTTCAAAAAGCATTTCAGGCCACTGAGATTGTCCAATCTCCACGGGACTTGGCACATAGAGTCTTCAGACCAAGCCACACTTAAGTTATAATGTGGATTATTTTATTTCACTTCCGTTTAACCGCGGCAGCCAATCAAACTCTACGCCGACGCACAAACGGGACATTTGGCCGTATCTCTGCGATGCATTGATGTATCGATGCCAAACTTGGTGCATGGACTCACGACGCCTTCCTGAGCGTTCCAAGCCTTCCCTATTGTGCCATTCTGCTAGGACCCCCACATTGCTGCTTGCAGCTATATTTTTGGATTGGATCTGCCACCTTTTGTTGGTTTTTATACTCCTGATAGTTGGTTGCGTTCCGTGTGGATTCCCTCTTTTTTTTCCGGAGGTTGGAGGTGAATTTAGACCTGATTAGGAGGTCTTGAAGGCTGGGGTTCCTTTTGAAAGTCGATATTATTTTTAAAGTTTTGGAGTTGTGGATTGAGCTGCTGTTTTAGTTGGAAGTTGCTTTTGAGTTCCTGGTGGATTTTCAATGTATACTGTGAGAAGTACCCGGTTAATGGCAGAATTAGTTGGTTTTGGTTGGTTGTTAGTCTGGGTTTGTTGGGTTTTTCTTAGTGCGTGTCGTTTGTAGCCTCTGTGTTTGAGAGCTTTGAAGAGTGTTCTGGTGGCCTCTTCTTTATCCTCTTCCCGAGAGCAGACTCGTGCGTAACGGAGAAGTTGGGATTTGACTATCCCTGAGAAGGTGTGTTTGGGGTGGAAACTGTGGCGGTGCAGTAGGGCGTGTGTGTCTGTGGGTTTGACATATAATCTGTGGTCCAGTTTACCGGTTAGGTGGAAGTTTGGACCTTTGAATGTGGTGGTGTTCAGAAAGTGGATTTCCTGGTGGATGGTTAGATTTGAATTGATGGGTGGTGTTGGTTGAGTGTGTGGATGAACTGTTCAAACTCAAAATAAAAAAGGAAAATAAAAAAGGAAAATTTATGAGACCCTGTGTACTATACCAATACTCACCCCCTGTGAAAAATGGAACAGTAGTATACCAATAGTGTAATCTCTAGTGTAATGACTCAGTAAGAATGGTGTCTTGGGTTAGAGTTAGGGGACGAGGACCAGAGGGTGAGAGCACATTACACCAATTTTCAAATCGCTCCATTGGCAGGAAGCAGGGGACAGAGAGAGGGGGAACGCCATGCAGCACAGGGCTGTCCGATGCGGGACTCAAACCGGGGCCAGCTGCAGCGAGGACTGTAGCCTCTGTACATGGGGCACCTGCTGTACTCACTATGCCACCGACCGCCCCAGTGATATGTTTTAACTACGTTTTAGTTAGACGTTTTAACTGTACGAGCTGAAAAGCATTTGATCTATTTTGTTAATTTTATACCCTTTTATCTTATTTTACTGCTTTAGTTTTTCAGTTTTTCACTCCAGTGTTCCCCCGTGGGGGCCGACCACACTGGGAGCTGCTTTTGGTCCACTGACGGGATGCTGTCCTGTGGACTGCTCTTGCCCGGGTGGCTGGGGGGCTGTGCAACTTGGTGTGGGGCCTCTTGTCTGCCCGGCTCGGGGCTGTTTCTGTGGCGGCGCTCCCTGTAGTCCTGGGCCGGGAGCTCTCTCAGTGTGGTCGGCCCCTAAGGGTGGCTTTTTCCTCTCCTTAGGTCTCGGTGCCCGGCCATGTCTCTGTCTAATGGGTACAGCGGGTCCGAGCTTGTGTGTTTGTGTGTGCGTGCATGTGTGTGGGTGTGTGTCTGTATGTCTCTGTATGTCTTTTTTATTTTTTATCTTTTATTTGTTTCGTCGTAGTTCTTTTTAGCCTCTGTGAGGCACTTTGTGTTGCTTTTTAAGTATGAAAAGTCTCCCACTGTCATTAATAAACACCATGGAGTTAAACATATTGAGAAAAAGTCAGTGAGTATTCCTCCAGTTCTCAGTACCTTGTTGTTTGGCATCCAAACAATAGAGAATGAGGGTACATCACAATGTGTTGCATGCTGGGATGGGAGCGCCACTTTGTAAGGATAGGTCTCTTGTTACTTCTACACACTGCCATTGTTGTTAGGTTCGTTTTTGCTTTGTTTAACTAAAAACAGTCAATTCTAACCGTGAAGGGAAGAGGTAGAGAAAGAAGAGAGGTAGAGAAAGAAGAAAGGCAGAAAATGGAACTTGCACGGAATAGTTGAACTGTGCCGCTAAATCCAGAATCTGCTCATTAAAAAGCTAGTATTGTGCCGAAATCTGACCCCCCCCCCCCCCCCCCCCCCCCCCCAATAATCTCACAATAGTAGTTGTAACCTTTGGGGTACGTTGCAAAACATGCTGATTCTGTGGAATCAAGGGCAGAGGTGACAACAGCATTGGTTTCTGCAGGGCATGTTTGTCAGTTCTCCCTTTCACACAGTGCAACAACACGTCCTCTGCAGGTAGCTTACATACCCTGTGATATAAACAAAACTCTCTTAAAAGAGTTTGATGCTGTGCAAAGTGTAAAAATTAACAAAGATTATTCACAAATCACATAAATAATATTATTGTCCCAATAGAACATAGAAACATTTTGAATGTTGAAAGTGAGGTATTTAACTGGCAAAATGTCCTGTGGTAAACACGCTGCCATCATGATTAGCCAAAGTTTTCATGATATAGGAAAGAACACAGAGAGAAAAATACATTTTCTAGTTATTAGTTTTGTTATTAGTTGGCCACAGTTCAGTAACTTTGCTGGCAGTGTCAGAGCTGTTTCCCTCTACTAATGTGGGGCATGTGACTTCAAATTCTTGTGCTGTCCCATGGAGTAATGCTTGATGTAAGCTTGTGTGTAAAGCCTGTTTCATGAGGTGGTGGTGCCATATAGGCACAAAAAAGCCTATATGTCTTTGTTTAACCACCAATGTTTCACTTGTCTTGTTACAGACCAAACAAATGTGATCTACCACACTAACCGTGTGCCTTTAATTTGAGAGCACCGGCTGAGTTAACAGCACCGGTGGCTACAATGATGTGTGTCACAGTGCCATTCACTCTAAGCCATGACTCATTCATCATATGTTTTCCTGTCAGGTACGTTTATCTTTCTGCAGAAAGCAGTTGATTTTAGCTTTACAAAGGGACAAAAAGATCACTACTTTTTCTGAAAAGAGTAAAACTTATTGACACATGCTCGTCTTTTATTGGCTATAGAAACTCTAGAAATTCAAACATTAACGTTTTTTTCTGTCTTCTGTTACAGATGGCTCTGCAGTGGCTCAGGGAACTCCACTTTGGAATGTATTAATGCACCACAAAGTGGGTTTTGATGTTGCTGTCGCTGTTTTGATGTGAGTGCCATCTTTTGAGTCAGCTGTGGAATTGCTTTGTAAAGATGTTTTGTTTGATAGTTTGATCTAAAATGTTTGAACTCTTTTTAAGAAGAAGTTTTTTTAGCTTGTCTAGATTTAAGTTCTGAGTAAACAACTTCATACCATCCCTTAATGAGTGTTGATCAAGTTACTTGGAAATAGTAATTAGTTATTGAATACTTCTCCAAGAAAGTAACCCAGTAACTCTACTGATTACTTATTTCCAAAAGTAATTAGTTCCTTTACTGATGACTTTACTTAGTTACTTTTCACAAACATGAAGCACAACCTGAGTGGCTCTAAAGCAGTCGACCTTTCAGCCTAAATCTGTTCTCTCTGCATATTCCATCATGCAGAATTGAATCAAATGACACGGTCTCCTGTGGCTCTTCAGTCTGTTTTCACCTGTTCAGCTGCAGAGGGGCCGTCGGTGGTCTGCCCGGTGGAACTGGATGTGGTGGCTGCAGTGGTCATGTCCCCGGCAGTGGTCAATGAGTTTCACAGTCGTGTTCCGGCTTGTTAGGTGCTCGCTCAGATTTGAGGTGGAATTTTTCGCACACCGGACGCTAATGTTTTTGTCCCTTTTTACCGAGTCAAACTCGAAGTAATGTTGGTCCTGCCGAGCATTAAACGCTGCAGGGTCCTGCTCTCTCCGTGTCATCTCCTGGTGGTCTACACTGACGTCGCACCGCTCATACGTGATCGTCATCAGACGCTCTCACAAACTAAATCACGCTTTAGTAACGCAGTAACAGTAATCTAATTACTGTTTTTGCTATTGTAATCCCTTACTTTACTCGTTACTTGAAAAAAGTAATGGGATTACAGAAACACGTTACTGCCCATCACTGCCCATAATACAATGTTTTTTATGTTTTTTTTCAAATATTCATTATTTTTATGTAGTTTTTGTTATAAGAACCTCTGATTTTTCTATCGTGGGAAAAAAATAAATCACAATATGCAATTTTTTACAAAAACGAAGTGCAAAGTGCAATATTTGGGACGATGTTATTGCAGTCTTGGCTTGTTCAATAATTGATAAAAAACATTGATTTTGATGCATAATTATTTCTAGGGCACTGAGAGTTTATTAAAAAGATGTATACTTTTTACTGCTTGGTCCAAAAATGGACCCCTTCATAAAAGTGTAATAAAAATGTAATATACAAATAAATATTTTGCACTTTCACTGTATCAAACCTTTTCAACAACCTTCAGATCTAACCATACATATAAAGTTTAGTTTTCTGTGTTTTTGTTCACCTTTTTGTTGAAAGATGTCATGGCTTTTGTCATGTGCTTGTGTTCATAATTTAAGGCTTAAACCACAGATCCCTCACATGCATGTCTGTGTGGGACAGTCTGTGTGGGGCAGTCTGTGTGGGACAGTCTGTTTGGGACAGTTTGTGTGGGACAGTCTGTGTGGGACAGTCTGTGTGGGACAATCTGTGTGGGACAGTGTGTGTGACTGTCTGTGTGGGACAGTTTGTGTGGGACAGTCTGTGTGGGACAGTCTGTGTGGGACAGTCTGTTTGGGACAGTTTGTGTGGGACAGTGGGTGGGACAGTCTGTGTGGGACAGTTTGTGTGGGACAGTCTGGCTGGGACAGTTTGTGTGGGACAGTTTGTGTGGGACAGTCTGTGTGGGACAGTCTGGCTGGGACAGTTTGTGTGGGACAGTCTGTGTGGGACAGTCTGGCTGGGACAGTTTGTGTGGGACAGTCTGTGTGGGACAGTTTGTGTGGGAGAGTTTGTGTGGGACAGTCTGTGTGGGACAGTCTGTTTGGGACAGTTTGTGTGGGACAGTCTGTGGCTGGGACAGTCTGTGTGGGACAGTTTGTGTGGGACAGTCTGTGTGGGACAGTCTGTGTGGGACAGTCTGTGTGGGACAGTTTGTGTGGGACAGTCTGTGTGGGACAGTCTGTGTGGGACAGTCTGTTTGGGACAGTTTGTGTGGGACAGTCTGTGTGGGACAGTCTGTTTGGGACAGTTTGTGTGGGGCAGTCTGTTTGGGACAGTCTGTGTGGGACAGGTTGTGTGGGACAGTCTGTGTGGGACAGTCTGTGTGGGACAGTCTGTGTGGGAGAGTCTGTGTGGGACAGTCTGTTTGGGACAGTTTGTGTGGGACAGTCTGTTTGGGACAGTCTGTGTGGGACAGGTTGTGTGGGACAGTCTGTGTGGGACAGTCTGTGTGGGACAGTCTGTGTGGGACAGTTTGTGTGGGACAGTCTGTGTGGGACAGTTTGTGTGGGACAGTTTGTGTGGGACAGTCTGTGTGGGACAGTCTGTTTGGGACAGTTTGTGTGGGACAGTCTGTGGCTGGGACAGTCTGTGTGGGACAGTTTGTGTGGGACAGTCTGTGTGGGACAGTCTGTTTGGGACAGTTTGTGTGGGACAGTCTGTTTGGGACAGGTTGTGTGGGACAGTCTGTGTGGGACAGTTTGTGTGGGACAGTCTGTTTGGGACAGTCTGTTTGGGACAGTCTGTGGCTGGGACAGTCTGTGTGGGACAGTTTGTGTGGGACAGTCTGTGTGGGACAGTCTGTGTGGGACAGTTTGTGTGGGACAGTCTGTGTGGGACAGTTTGTGTGGGACAGTCTGTGTGGGACAGTCTGTGTGGGACAGTCTGTGTGGGACAGTCTGTGTGGGACAGTTTGTGCGGGACAGTCTGTGTGGGACAGTTTGTGTGGGACAGTCTGTGTGGGACAGTCTGTGTGGGACAGTTTGTGTGGGACAGTCTGTGTGGGACAGTTTGTGTGGGACAGTCTGTGTGGGACAGTCTGTGTGGGACAGTTTGTGTGGGACAGTCTGTGTGGGACAGTCTGTGTGGGACAGTTTGTGCGGGACAGTCTGTGTGGGACAGTTTGTGTGGGACAGTCTGTGTGGGACAGTCTGTGTGGGACAGTTTGTGTGGGACAGTCTGTTTGGGACAGTCTGTTTGGGACAGTCTGTGTGGAACAGTTTGTGTGGGACAGTTTGTGTGGGACAGTCTGTGTGGGACAGTCTGTGTGGAACAGTTTGTGTGGGACAGTTTGTGTGGGACAGTTTGTGTGGGACAGTCTGTGTGGGACAGTCTGTTTGGGACAGTCTGTGTGGGACAGTTTGTGTGGGACAGTCTGTGTGGGACAGTCTGTGTGGGACAGTCTGTGTGGGACAGTTTGTGTGGGACAGTCTGTGTGGGACAGTTTGTGTGGGACAGACTGTGTGGGACAGTTTGTGTGGGACAGTCTGTGTGGGACAGTTTGTGTGGGACAGTCTGTGTGGGACAGTCTTTCTGGGACAGTTTGTGTGGGACAGTTTGTGTGGGACAGTCTGTGTGGGACAGTTTGTGTGGGACAGTTTGTGTGGGACAGTCTGTGTGGGACAGTCTGGCTGGGAAAGTTTGTGTGGGACAGTTTGTGTGGGACAGTCTGTGTGAGACAGTCTGTGGCTGGGACAGTCTGTGTGGGACAGTCTGTTTGGGACAGTTTGTGTGGGACAGTCTGTGTGGGACAGTCTGTGTAGGACAGTCTGTGTGGGACAGTTTGTGTGGGACAGTCTTTCTTGGAAAGTCTGTGTGGGACAGTTTGTGTGGGACAGTCTTTCTTGGACAGTCTGTGTGGAACAGTTTGTGTGGGACAGTCTGTGTGGGACAGTTTGTGTGGGACAGTTTGTGTGGGACAGTTTGTGTGGGACAGTCTGTGTGGGACAGTCTGTGTGGGACAGTTTGTGTGGGACAGTCTTTCTGGGACAGTTTGTGTGGGACAGTTTATGTGGGACAGTCTGTGTGGGAGAGTTTGTGTGGGACACTCTGTGTGGGACAGTTTGTGTGGGACAGTCTGGCTGGGAAAGTTTGTGTGGGACAGTTTGTGTGGGACAGTTTGTGTGGGACAGTCTGTTTGGGACAGTTTGTGTGGGACAGTCTGTGGCTGGGACAGTTTGTGTGGGACAGTTTGTGTGGGACAGTCTGTGTGAGACAGTCTGTGGCTGGGACAGTCTGTGTGGGACAATCTGTGTGGGACAGTCTGTGTGGGACAGTTTGTGTGGGACAGTCTGTGTGGGACAGTCTGTGTGGGACAGTTTGTGTGGGACAGTTTGTGTGGGACAGTTTGTGTGGGACAGTCTGTGTGGGACAGTCTGTGTGGGACAGTCTGTGTGGGATAGTTTGTGTGGGACAGTCTATGTGGGACAGTTTTTGTGGGACAGTCTGTGTGGGACAGTCTGTGTGGGACAGTCTGTTTGGGACAGTCTGTTTGGGACAGTCTGTGTGGAACATTTTGTGTAGGAGAGTCTGTGTGGGACAGTCTTTGTGGGACAGTCTGTGTGGGACAGTCTGTGTGGGAAAGTTTGTGTGGGACAGTTTGTGTGGGATAGTCTGTGTGGGACAGTTTGTGTGGGACAGTCTGTGTGGGACAGTCTGTTTGGGACAGTTTGTGTGGGACAGTCTGTGGCTGGGACAGTCTGTGTGGGACAGTTTGTGTGGGACAGTCTGTGTGGGACAGTCTGTGTGGGACAGTCTGTGTGGGACAGTCTGTGGCTGGGACAGTCTGTGTGGGACAGTCTGTTTGGGACAGTCTTTCTGGGACAGTTTGTGTGGGACAGTCTTTCTGGGACAGTCTGTGTGGGACAGTTTGTGTGGGACAGTCTGTTTGGGACGGTTTGTGTGGGACAGTTTGTGTGGGACAGTCTGTTTGGGACAGTTTGTGTGGGACAGTCAGTGTGGGACAGTCTGGCTGGGACAGTTTGTGTGGGACAGTTTGTGTGGGACAGTCTGTGTGGGACAGTTTGTGTGGGACAGTCTTTGTGAGACAGTTTGTGTGGGACAGTCTGTGTGGGACAGTCTGTGTGGGACAGTTTGTGTGGGACAGTCTGTGTGGGACAGTTTGTGTGGGACAGTTTGTGTGGGACAGTCTGTTTAGGACAGTCTGTGTGGGACAGTTTGTGTGGGACAGTCTGTTTGGGACAGTTTGTGTGGGACAGTCTAATTGGGACAGTTTGTGTGGGACAGTTTGTGTGGGACAGTCTGTGTGGGACAGTCTGTTTGGGACAGTCTGTGTGGGACAGTTTGTGTGGGACAGTCTGTTTGGGACAGTCTGTTTGGGACAGTCTGTTTGGGACAGTCTGTGTGGAACAGTTTGTGTGGGCAGTCTGTTTGGGACAGTCTGTGTGTGACAGTCTGTGTGGGACAGTTTGTGTGGGACAGTCTGTGTGGGACAGTTTGTGTGGGACAGTTTGTGTGGGACAGTCTGTGTGGGACAGTTTGTGTGGGACAGACTGTGTGGGACAGTTTGTGTGGGACAGTCTGTGTGGGACAGTTTGTGTGGGACAGTTTGTGTGGGACAGTCTTTCTGGGACAGTTTGTGTGGGACAGTTTGTGTGGGACAGTCTGTGTGGGACAGTTTGTGTGGGACAGTTTGTGTGGGACAGTCTGTGTGGGACAGTCTGTGTGGGACAGTTTGTGTGGGACAGTCTGTGTGGGACAGTCTGTGTGGGACAGTCTGTTTGGGACAGTTTGTGTGAGACAGTTTGTGTGGGACAGTCTGTGTGGGACAGTTTGTGTGGGACAGTCTGTGTGGGACAGTTTGTGTGGGACAGTTTGTGTGGGACAGTCTGTGTGGGACAGTTTGTGTGGGACAGTTTGTGTGGGACAGTCTGTGTGGGACAGTCTGTGTGGGACAGTCTGTTTGGGACAGTCTGTGTGGGACAGTCTGTTTGGGACAGTCTCTGTGGGACATTCTGTGTGGGACAGGTTGTGTGGGACAGTTTGTGTGGGACAGTCTGTTTGGGACAGTCTGTGTGGGACAGTCTGTGTGGGACAGTCTGTTTGGGACAGTCTGTTTGGGACAGTCTGTTTGGGACAGTCTCTTTGGGACAGTCTGTTTGGGACAGTCAGTGTGGGACATTCTGTGTGGGACAGTTTGTGTGGGACAGTCTGTTTGGGACAGTCTGTGTGGGACAGTTTGTGTGGGACAGTTTGTGTGGGACAGTTTGTGTGAAACAGTTTGTGTGGGACAGTCTGTGGCTGGAACAGTTTGTGTGGGACAGTTTGTGTGGGACAGTCTGTGTGAGACAGTCTGTGTGGGACAGTCTGTGGCTGGGAGAGTCTGTGTGGGACAGTCTGTTTGGGACAGTATGTGTGGGACAGTTTGTGTGGGACAGTCTGTGTAGGACAGTCTGTGTGGGACAGTTTGTGTGGGACAGTCTTTCTGGGACAGTTTGTGTGGGACAGTTTGTGTGGGACAGTGTGTGTGGGACAGTTTGTGTGGGACAGTCTGTTTGGGACGGTTTGTGTGGGACAGTTTGTGTGGGACAGTCTGTTTGGGACAGTTTGTGTGGGACAGTCTGTGTGGGACAGTGTGTGGGACAGTCTGTGTGGGACAGTTTGTGTGGGACAGTCAGTGTGGGACAGTCTGTGTGGGACAGTTTGTGTGGGATAGTCTGTTTGGGACAGTTTTTGTGGGACAGTTTGTGTGGGACAATCTGTGTGGGACAGTCTGTGTGGGACAGTTTGTGTGGGACAGTCTGTGTGGGACAGTCTGTGTGGGACAGTTTGTGTGGGACACTCTGTGTGGGACAGTTTGTGTGGGACAGACTGTGTGGGACAGTCTGTGTGGGACAGTTTGTGTGGGACAGTCTGTTTGGGACAGTCTGTGTGGGACAGTCTGTGTGGGACAGTTTGTGTGGGACAGTCAGTGTGGGACAGTCAGTGTGGGACAGTCAGTGTGGGACAGTCTGGCTGTGACAGTTTGTGTGGGACAGTTTGTGTGGGACAGTCTGTGTGGGACAGTTTGTGTGGGACAGTCTGTGTGGGACAGTTTGTGTGGGACAGTTTGTGTGAGACAGTCTGTTTGGGACAGTTTGTGTGGGAGAGTTTGTGTGGGACAGTCTGTGTGGGACAGTTTGTGTGGGACAGTCTGTGTGGGACAGTTTTTGTGGGACAGACTGTGTGGGACAGTTTGTGTGGGACAGTCTGTGTGGGACAGTTTGTGTGGAACAGTCTGTGTGGGACAGTCTTTCTGGGACAGTTTGTGTGGGACAGTTTGTGTGGGACAGTCTATGTGGGACAGTTTATGTGGGAAAGTCTGTGTGGGACAGTTTGTGTGGGACAGTCTTTGTGGGAAAGTTTGTGTGGGACAGTCTGTGTGGGACAGTCTGGCTGGGAAAGTTTGTGTGGGACAGTTTGTGTGAGACAGTTTGTGTGGGACAGTCTGTGGCTGGAACAGTCTGTGGCTGGAACAGTTTGTGTGGGACAGTTTGTGTGGGACAGTCTGTGTGAGACAGTCTGTGTGGGACAGTCTGTGTGGGACAGTCTGTGTGGGACAGTCTGTGGCTGGGACAGTCTGTGTGGGACAGTCTGTTTGGGACAGTATGTGTGGGACAGTTTGTGTGGGACAGTTTGTGTGGGACAGTCTGTTTGGGACAGTCTGTGTGGGACAGTCTGTGTGGGACAGTTTGTGTGGGACAATCAGTGTGGGACAGTCAGTGTGGGACAGTCTGGCTGTGACAGTTTGTGTGGGACAGTTTGTGTGGGACAGTCTGTGTGGGACAGTTTGTGTGGGACAGTCTGTGTGGGACAGTTTGTGTGGGACAGTCTGTGTGGGACAGTTTTTGTGGGACAGACTGTGTGGGACAGTTTGTGTGGGACAGTCTGTGTGGGACAGTTTGTGTGGAACAGTCTGTGTGGGACAGTCTTTCTGGGACAGTTTGTGTGGGACAGTTTGTGTGGGACAGTCTGTGTGGGACAGTTTATGTGGGAAAGTCTGTGTGGGACAGTTTGTGTGGGACAGTCTGTGTGGGACAGTGTGTGGGACAGTCTGTGTGGGACAGTTTGTGTGGGACAGTCTGTGGCTGGGACAGTCTGTGTGGGACAGTCTGTTTGGGACAGTATGTGTGGGACAGTTTGTGTGGGACAGTTTGTGTGGGACAGTTTGTGTGGGACAGTCTGTGGCTGGAACAGTTTGTGTGGGACAGTTTGTGTGGGACAGTTTGTGTGAGACAGTCTGTGTGGGACAGTCTGTGTGGGACAGTCTGTGTGGGACAGTCTGTGTGGGACAGTCTGTGTGGGACAGTCTGTTTGGGACAGTTTGTGTGGGACAGTTTGTGTGGGACAGTCTGTGTAGGACAGTCTGTGTGGGACAGTTTGTGTGGGACAGTCTTTCTGGGACAGTTTGTGTGGGACAGTTTGTGTGGGACAGTCTGTGTGGGACAGTTTGTGTGGGACAGTTTGTGTGGGACAGTCTGTTTGGGACGGGTTGTGTGGGACAGTTTGTGTGGGACAGTCTGTTTGGGACAGTTTGTGTGGGACAGTCTGTGTGGGACAGTGTGTGGGACAGTCTGTGTGGGACAGTTTGTGTGGGACAGTCTGTGTGGGACAGTTTGTGTGGGACAGTCTGTTTGGGACAGTCTGTGTGGGACAGTTTGTGTGGGACAATCTGTGTGGGACAGTCTGTGTGGGACAGTTTGTGTGGGACAGTCTGTGTGGGACAGTCTGTGTGGGACAGTTTGTGTGGGACAGTTTGTGTGGGACAGTCTGTGTGGGACAGTTTGTGTGGGACAGTCTGTGTGGGACAGTCTGTGTGGGATAGTTTGTGTGGGACAGTCTATGTGGGACAGTTTTTGTGGGACAGTCTGTGTGAGACAGTCTGTGTGGGACAGTCTGTGTGGGACAGTCTGTGTGGGACAGTCTGTGGCTGGGAGAGTCTGTGTGGGACAGTCTGTTTGGGACAGTATGTGTGGGACAGTTTGTGTGGGACAGTCTGTGTAGGACAGTCTGTGTGGGACAGTTTGTGTGGGACAGTCTTTCTGGGACAGTTTGTGTGGGACAGTTTGTGTGGGACAGTGTGTGTGGGACAGTTTGTGTGGGACAGTTTGTGTGGGACAGTCTGTTTGGGACGGTTTGTGTGGGACAGTTTGTGTGGGACAGTCTGTTTGGGACAGTTTGTGTGGGACAGTCTGTGTGGGACAGTGTGTGGGACAGTCTGTGTGGGACAGTTTGTGTGGGACAGTCAGTGTGGGACAGTCTGTGTAGGACAGTCTGTGTGGGACAGTTTGTGTGGGATAGTCTGTTTGGGACAGTTTGTGTGGGACAGTCTGTTTGGGACAGTTTTTGTGGGACAGTTTGTGTGGGACAATCTGTGTGGGACAGTCTGTGTGGGACAGTTTGTGTGGGACAGTCTGTGTGGGACAGTCTGTGTGGGACAGTTTGTGTGGGACACTCTGTGTGGGACAGTTTGTGTGGGACAGTCTGTGTGGGACAGTCTGTGTGGGACAGTTTGTGTGGGACAGTCTGTGTGGGACAGTTTTTGTGGGACAGTTTGTGTGGGACAGTCTGTGTGGGACAGTCTGTGTGGGACAGTTTGTGTGGGACAGTCTGTGTGGGACAGTTTTTGTGGGACAGTCTGTGTGGGACATTCTGTGTGGGACCGTCTGTTTGGGACAGTCTGTTTGGGACAGTCTGTGTGGAACATTTTGTGTGGGACAGTCTGTGTGGGACAGTCTGTGTGGTAAAGTTTGTGTGGGACAGTTTGTGTGGGACAGTCTGTGTGGGACAGTTTGTGTGGGACAGTTTGTGTGGGACAGTCTGTGTGGGACAGTCTGTTTGGGACAGTTTGTGTGGGACAGTCTGTGGCTGGGACAGTCTGTGTGGGACAGTCTGTGTGGGACAGTCTGTGGCTGGGACAGTCTGTGTGGGACAGTCTGTTTGGGACAGTCTTTCTGGGACAGTTTGTGTGGGACAGTCTTTCTGGGACAGTCTGTGTGGGACAGTTTGTGTGGGACAGTCTGTTTGGGACGGTTTGTGTGGGACAGTTTGTGAGGGACAGTCTGTTTGGGACAGTTTGTGTGGGACAGTTTGTGTGGGACAGTCTGGCTGGGACAGTTTGTGTGGGACAGTTTGTGTGGGACAGTCTGTGTGGGACAGTTTGTGTGGGACAGTTTGTGTGGGACAGTCTGTGTGAGACAGTTCGTGTGGGACAGTCTGTGTGGGACAGTCTGTGTGGGACAGTTTTTGTGGGACAGTTTGTGTGGGACAGTCTGTGTGGGACAGTTTGTGTGGGACAGTTTGTGTGGGACAGTTTGTGTGGGACAGTCTGTTTAGGACAGTCTGTGTGGTACAGTCTGTGTGGGACAGTTTGTGTGGGACAGTCTGTTTGGGACAGTTTGTGTGGGACAGTCTAATTGGGACAGTTTGTGTGGGACAGTCTGTTTGGGACAGTTTGTGTGGGACAGTTTGTGTGGGACAGTCTGTTTGGGACAGTCTGTTTGGGACAGTCTGTGTGGAACAGTTTGTGTGGGCAGTCTGTTTGGGACAGTCTGTGTGTGACAGTCTGTGTGGGACAGTTTGTGTGGGACAGTCTGTGTGGGACAGTTTGTGTGGGACAGTCTGTGTGGGACAGTCTTTCTGGGACAGTTTGTGTGGGACAGTTTGTGTGGGACAGTCTGTGTGGGACAGTTTGTGTGGGACAGTTTGTGTGGGACAGTCTGTGTGGGACAGTTTGTGTGGGACAGTCTGTGTGGGACAGTTTGTGTGGGACAGTCTGTGTGGGACAGTCTTTCTGGGACAGTTTGTGTGGGACAGTTTGTGTGGGACAGTCTGTGTGGGACAGTTTGTGTGGGACAGTTTGTGTGGGACAGTCTGTGTGGGACAGTTTGTGTGGGACAGTCTGGCTGGGAAAGTTTGTGTGGGACAGTTTGTGTGGGACAGTTTGTGTGGGAGAGTCTGTTTGGGACAGTTTGTGTGGGACAGTCTGTGGCTGGGACAGTTTGTGTGGGACAGTTTGTGTGGGACAGTCTGTGTGAGACAGTCTGTGGCTGGGACAGTCTGTGTGGGACAGTCTGTTTAGGACAGTTTGTGTGGGACAGTCTGTGTGGGACAGTCTGTGTAGGACAGTCTGTGTGGGACAGTTTGTGTGGGACAGTCTTTCTTGGACAGTCTGTGTGGGACAGTTTGTGTGGGACAGTCTTTCTTGGACAATCTGTGTGGAACAGTTTGTGTGGGACAGTCTGTGTGGGACAGTTTGTGTGGGACAGTTTGTGTGGGACAGTTTTTGTGGGACAGTCTGTGTGGGACAGTCTGTTTGGGACAGTCTGTGTGGGACAGTTTGTGTGGGACAGTCTGTTTGGGACAGTTTGTGTGAGACAGTTTGTGTGGGACAGTTTGTGTGGGACAGTTTGTGTGGGACAGTCTGTTTGGGACAGTTTGTGTGGGACAGTCTGTGTGGGACAGTTTGTGTGGGACAGTTTGTGTGGGACTGTCTGTGTGGGACAGTTTGTGTGGGACAGTTTGTGTGGGACTGTCTGTTTGGGACAGTTTGTGTGGGACAGTCTGTTTGGGGCAGTCTGTGTGGGACAGTTTGTGTGGGACAGTCTGTGTGGGACAGTTTGTGTGGGACAGTCTGTGTGGGACAGTCTGTGTTGGACAGTCTGTGTGGGACAGTCTGTGTGGGACAGTCTGTGTGGGACAGTTTGTGTGGGACAGTCTGTTTGGGACAGTCTCTGTGGGACATTCTGTGTGGGACAGTTTGTGTGGGACAGTTTGTGTGGGACAGTCTGTTTGGGACAGTCTGTGTTGGACAGTCTGTGTGGGACAGTTTGTTTGGGACAGTCTGTTTGGGACAGTCTGTTTGGGACAGTCTGTGTGGGACATTCTGTGTGGGACAGTCTGTGTGGGACAGTTTGTGTGGGACAGTCTGTTTGGGACAGTCTGTTTGGGACAGTCTGTGTGGGACAGTTTGTGTGGGAGAGTTTGTGTGGGACAGTCTGTGTGGGACAGTTTGTGTGGGACAGTCTGTGTGGGACAGTTTGTGTGGGACAGTTTGTGTGAGACAGTCTGTGTGAGACAGTTTGTGTGAGACAGTCTGTGTGGGACAGTCTGTGTGGGACAGTTTGTGTGGGACAGTTTGTGTGGGACAGTCTGTTTGGGACAGTCTGTGTGGTACAGTCTGCGTGGGACAGTTTGTGTGGGACAGTCTGTTTGGGACAGTTTGTTTGGGACAGTCTGTTTGGGACAGTTTGTGTGGGACAGTTTGTGTGGGACAGTCTGTGTGGGACAGTTTATGTGGGACAGTCTGTGTGGGACAGTCTGTTTGGGACAGTCTGTGGGGGACAGTTTGTGTGGGACAGTCTGTGTGGGACAGTCTGTGTGGGACAGTTTGTGTGGGACATTCTGTGTGGGACAGTCTGTGTGGGACAGTTTGTGTGGGACAGTCTGTGTGGGACAGTCTGTGTGGGACAGTTTGTGTGGGACAGTCTGTGTGGGACAGTTTGTGTGGGACAGTTTGTGTGGGACAGTCTGTGTGAGACAGTTTGTGTGGGAGAGTCTGTGTGGGACAGTTTGTGTGGGACAGTTTGTGTGGGACAGTCCGTGTGGGACAGTTTGTGTGGGACAGTTTGTGTGGGACAGTTTGTGTGGGACAGTTTGTGTGGGACAGTCTGTTTGGGACAGTTTGTGTGGGACAGTTTGTGTGGGACAGTCTGTTTGGGATGGTCTGTGTGGGACAGTTTGTGTGGGACAGTCTGTTTGGCACAGTCTGTTTGGGAGAGTCTGTGTGGGACAGTTTGTGTGGGACAGTCTGTGTGGGACAGTCTGTTTGGGACAGTTTGTGTGGGACAGTCTGTTTGGGACAGTCTGTGTGGGACAGCCTGTGTGGGACAGTCTGTTTTGGACAGTCTGTGTGGGACAGTCTGTGTGGGACAGTCTGTTTGGGACAGTCTGGCTGGGACAGTCTGTGTGGGACAGTTTGTGTGGGACAGTCTGTATGGGACAGTTTGTGTGGGACAGTTTGTGTGGGACAGTTTGTGTGGGACAGTTTGTGTGGGACTGTCTGTTTGGGACAGTTTGTGTGGGACAGTTTGTGTTGGACAGTTTGTGTGGGACAGTCTGTGTGGGACAGTTTGTGTGGGACAGTCTGTTTGGGACAGTCTGTGTGGGACAGTCTGTGTGGGACAGTTTGTGTGGGACAGTCTGTGTGGGACAGTCTGTGTGGGAGAGTTTGTGTGGGACAGTCTTTCTGGGACAGTTTGTGTGGGACAGTCTTTCTGGGACAGTCTGTGTGGGACAGTTTGTGTGGGACAGTTTGTGTGGGACCGTCTGTTTGGGACAGTTTGTGTGGGACAGTTTGTGTGGGACAGTTTGTGTGGGACAGTTTGTGTGGGACCGTCTGTTTGGGACAGTTTGTGTGGGACAATTTGTTTGGGACAGTTTGTGTGGGACAGTCTGTTTGGGACAGTTTGTGTGGGACAGTTTGTGTGGGACAGTTTGTGTGGGACAGTCTGTGTGGGACAGTCTGTGCGGGACAGTTTGTGTGGGACAGTCTGCGTGGGACAGTTTGTGCGGGACAGTCTGTGTGGGACAGTTCGTGTGGGACAGTCTGTGTGGGACAGTTTGTGTGGGACAGTCTGTGTGGGACAGTTTGTGTGGGACAGTCTGTGTGGGACAGTTTGTGTGGGACAGTCTGTTTGGGACAGTCTGTGTGGTACAGTCTGTGTGGGACAGTTTGTGTGGGACAGTCTGTGTGGGACAGTTTGTGTGGGACAGTTTGTGTGGGACAGTCTGTGTGGGAAAGTCTGTGTGGGACAGTCTGTGTTGGACAGTTTGTGTGGGACAGTTTGTGTGGGACAGTCTGTGTGGGACAGTTTGTGTGGGACAGTCTGTGTGGGAAAGTCTGTGTGGGACAGTCTGTGTTGGACAGTTTGTGTGGGACAGTTTGTGTGAGACAGTTTGTGTGGGACAGTCTGTGGCTGGAACAGTCTGTGGCTGGAACAGTCTGGCTGGGAAAGTTTGTGTGGGACAGTTTGTGTGGGACAGTCTGTGGCTGGAACAGTTTGTGTGGGACAGTTTGTGTGGGACAGTTTGTGTGAGACAGTCTGTGTGGGACAGTCTGTGTGGGACAGTCTGTGTGGGACAGTCTGTGGCTGGGACAGTCTGTGTGGGACAGTCTGTTTGGGACAGTTTGTGTGGGACAGTTTGTGTGGGACAGTCTGTGTAGGACAGTCTGTGTGGGACAGTTTGTGTGGGACAGTCTTTCTGGGACAGTTTGTGTGGGACAGTTTGTGTGGGACAGTCTGTTTGGGACGGGTTGTGTGGGACAGTTTGTGTGGGACAGTCTGTTTGGGACAGTTTGTGTGGGACAGTCTGTGTGGGACAGTGTGTGGGACAGTCTGTGTGGGACAGTTTGTGTGGGACAGTCTGTGTGGGACAGTTTGTGTGGGACAGTCTGTTTGGGACAGTCTGTGTGGGACAGTTTGTGTGAAACAGTTTGTGTGGGACAGTCTGTGGCTGGAACAGTTTGTGTGGGACAGTTTGTGTGGGACAGTCTGTGTGAGACAGTCTGTGTGGGACAGTCTGTGGCTGGGAGAGTCTGTGTGGGACAGTCTGTTTGGGACAGTATGTGTGGGACAGTTTGTGTGGGACAGTCTGTGTAGGACAGTCTGTGTGGGACAGTTTGTGTGGGACAGTCTTTCTGGGACAGTTTGTGTGGGACAGTTTGTGTGGGACAGTGTGTGTGGGACAGTTTGTGTGGGACAGTCTGTTTGGGACGGTTTGTGTGGGACAGTTTGTGTGGGACAGTCTGTTTGGGACAGTTTGTGTGGGACAGTCTGTGTGGGACAGTGTGTGGGACAGTCTGTGTGGGACAGTTTGTGTGGGACAGTCAGTGTGGGACAGTCTGTGTGGGACAGTTTGTGTGGGATAGTCTGTTTGGGACAGTTTTTGTGGGACAGTTTGTGTGGGACAATCTGTGTGGGACAGTCTGTGTGGGACAGTTTGTGTGGGACAGTCTGTGTGGGACAGTCTGTGTGGGACAGTTTGTGTGGGACACTCTGTGTGGGACAGTTTGTGTGGGACAGACTGTGTGGGACAGTCTGTGTGGGACAGTTTGTGTGGGACAGTCTGTTTGGGACAGTCTGTGTGGGACAGTCTGTGTGGGACAGTTTGTGTGGGACAGTCAGTGTGGGACAGTCAGTGTGGGACAGTCAGTGTGGGACAGTCTGGCTGTGACAGTTTGTGTGGGACAGTTTGTGTGGGACAGTCTGTGTGGGACAGTTTGTGTGGGACAGTCTGTGTGGGACAGTTTGTGTGGGACAGTTTGTGTGAGACAGTCTGTTTGGGACAGTTTGTGTGGGAGAGTTTGTGTGGGACAGTCTGTGTGGGACAATTTGTGTGGGACAGTCTGTGTGGGACAGTTTTTGTGGGACAGACTGTGTGGGACAGTTTGTGTGGGACAGTCTGTGTGGGACAGTTTGTGTGGAACAGTCTGTGTGGGACAGTCTTTCTGGGACAGTTTGTGTGGGACAGTTTGTGTGGGACAGTCTATGTGGGACAGTTTATGTGGGAAAGTCTGTGTGGGACAGTTTGTGTGGGACAGTCTTTGTGGGAAAGTTTGTGTGGGACAGTCTGTGTGGGACAGTCTGGCTGGGAAAGTTTGTGTGGGACAGTTTGTGTGAGACAGTTTGTGTGGGACAGTCTGTGGCTGGAACAGTCTGTGGCTGGAACAGTTTGTGTGGGACAGTTTGTGTGGGACAGTCTGTGTGAGACAGTCTGTGTGGGACAGTCTGTGTGGGACAGTCTGTGTGGGACAGTCTGTGGCTGGGACAGTCTGTGTGGGACAGTCTGTTTGGGACAGTATGTGTGGGACAGTTTGTGTGGGACAGTTTGTGTGGGACAGTCTGTTTGGGACAGTCTGTGTGGGACAGTCTGTGTGGGACAGTTTGTGTGGGACAATCAGTGTGGGACAGTCAGTGTGGGACAGTCTGGCTGTGACAGTTTGTGTGGGACAGTTTGTGTGGGACAGTCTGTGTGGGACAGTTTGTGTGGGACAGTCTGTGTGGGACAGTTTGTGTGGGACAGTCTGTGTGGGACAGTTTTTGTGGGACAGACTGTGTGGGACAGTTTGTGTGGGACAGTCTGTGTGGGACAGTTTGTGTGGAACAGTCTGTGTGGGACAGTCTTTCTGGGACAGTTTGTGTGGGACAGTTTGTGTGGGACAGTCTGTGTGGGACAGTTTATGTGGGAAAGTCTGTGTGGGACAGTTTGTGTGGGACAGTCTTTGTGGGAAAGTTTGTGTGGGACAGTCTGTGTGGGACAGTCTGTGTGGGACAGTCTGGCTGGGAAAGTTTGTGTGGGACAGTCTGTGGCTGGAACAGTTTGTGTGGGACAGTTTGTGTGGGACAGTCTGTGTGAGACAGTCTGTGTGGGACAGTCTGTGTGGGACAGTCTGTGGCTGGGAGAGTCTGTGTGGGACAGTCTGTTTGGGACAGTATGTGTGGGACAGTTTGTGTGGGACAGTCTGTGTAGGACAGTCTGTGTGGGACAGTTTGTGTGGGACAGTCTTTCTGGGACAGTTTGTGTGGGACAGTTTGTGTGGGACAGTCTGTGTGGGACAGTTTGTGTGGGACAGTTTGTGTGGGACAGTCTGTTTGGGACGGTTTGTGTGGGACAGTTTGTGTGGGACAGTCTGTTTGGGACAGTTTGTGTGGGACAGTCTGTGTGGGACAGTGTGTGGGACAGTCTGTGTGGGACAGTTTGTGTGGGACAGTCAGTGTGGGACAGTCTGTGTAGGACAGTCTGTGTGGGACAGTTTGTGTGGGATAGTCTGTTTGGGACAGTTTGTGTGGGACAGTCTGTTTGGGACAGTTTTTGTGGGACAGTTTGTGTGGGACAATCTGTGTGGGACAGTCTGTGTGGGACAGTTTGTGTGGGACAGTCTGTGTGGGACAGTCTGTGTGGGACAGTTTGTGTGGGACACTCTGTGTGGGACAGTTTGTGTGGGACAGTCTGTGTGGGACAGTCTGTGTGGGAAAGTTTGTGTGGGACAGTCTGTGTGGGACAGTTTTTGTGGGACAGTTTGTGTGGGACAGTCTGTGTGGGACAGTTTGTGTGGGACAGTCTGTGTGGGACAGTTTTTGTGGGACAGTCTGTGTGGGACATTCTGTGTGGGACAGTCTGTTTGGGACAGTCTGTTTGGGACAGTCTGTTTGGGACAGTCTGTGTGGAACATTTTGTGTGGGAGAGTCTGTGTGGGACAGTCTGTGTGGTAAAGTTTGTGTGGGACAGTTTGTGTGGGACAGTCTGTGTGGGACAGTTTGTGTGGGACAGTTTGTGTGGGACAGTCTGTGTGGGACAGTCTGTTTGGGACAGTTTGTGTGGGACAGTCTGTGGCTGGGACAGTCTGTGTGGGACAGTCTGTGTGGGACAGTCTGTGGCTGGGACAGTCTGTGTGGGACAGTCTGTTTGGGACAGTCTTTCTGGGACAGTTTGTGTGGGACAGTCTTTCTGGGACAGTCTGTGTGGGACAGTTTGTGTGGGACAGTCTGTTTGGGACGGTTTGTGTGGGACAGTTTGTGAGGGACAGTCTGTTTGGGACAGTTTGTGTGGGACAGTTTGTGTGGGACAGTCTGGCTGGGACAGTTTGTGTGGGACAGTTTGTGTGGGACAGTCTGTGTGGGACAGTTTGTGTGGGACAGTCTGTGTGGGACAGTTTGTGTGGGACAGTTTGTGTGGGACAGTCTGTGCGGGACAGTCTGTGTGGGACAGTTTGTGTGGGACAGTCTGTGTGGGACAGTTTGTGTGGGACAGTCTGTTTGGGACAGTCTGTGTGGAACAGTTTGTGTGGGACAGTTTGTGTGGGACAGTCTGTGTGGGACAGTCTGTGTGGAACAGTTTGTGTGGGACAGTTTGTGTGGGACAGTTTGTGTGGGACAGTCTGTGTGGGACAGTCTTTTTGGGACAGTCTGTGTGGGACAGTTTGTGTGGGACAGTCTGTGTGGGACAGTCTGTGTGGGACAGTCTGTGTGGGACAGTCTGTGTGGGACAGTTTGTGTGGGACAGTCTGTTTGGGACAGTTTGTGTGGGACAGACTGTGTGGGACAGTTTGTGTGGGACAGTTTGTGTGGGACAGTTTGTGTGGGACAGTCTGTGCGGGACAGTCTGTGTGGGACAGTTTGTGTGGGACAGTCTGTGTGGGACAGTTTGTGTGGGACAGTCTGTTTGGGACAGTCTGTGTGGAACAGTTTGTGTGGGACAGTTTGTGTGGGACAGTCTGTGTGGGACAGTCTGTGTGGAACAGTTTGTGTGGGACAGTTTGTGTGGGACAGTCTGTGCGGGACAGTCTGTGTGGGACAGTTTGTGTGGGACAGTCTGTGTGGGACAGTTTGTGTGGGACAGTCTGTTTGGGACAGTCTGTGTGGGACAGTTTGTGTGGGACAGTCTGTGTGGGACAGTCTGTGTGGGACAGTTTGTGTGGGACAGTCTGTTTGGGACAGTTTGTGTGGGACAGACTGTGTGGGACAGTTTGTGTGGGACAGTTTGTGTGGGACAGTTTGTGTGGGACAGTCTGTGCGGGACAGTCTGTGTGGGACAGTTTGTGTGGGACAGTCTGTGTGGGACAGTTTGTGTGGGACAGTCTGTTTGGGACAGTTTGTGTGGGACAGTCTGTTTGGGACAGTTTGTGTGGGACAGTTTGTGTGGGACAGTCTGTGTGGGACAGTTTGTGTGGGACAGTTTGTGTGGGACAGTCTGTGCGGGACAGTCTGTGTGGGACAGTTTGTGTGGGACAGTCTGTGTGGGACAGTTTGTGTGGGACAGTCTGTTTGGGACAGTCTGTGTGGAACAGTTTGTGTGGGACAGTTTGTGTGGGACAGTCTGTGTGGGACAGTCTGTGTGGAACAGTTTGTGTGGGACAGTTTGTGTGGGACAGTTTGTGTGGGACAGTCTGTGTGGGACAGTCTTTTTGGGACAGTCTGTGTGGGACAGTTTGTGTGGGACAGTCTGTGTGGGACAGTCTGTGTGGGACAGTCTGTGGCTGGGAGAGTCTGTGTGGGACAGTCTGTTTGGGACAGTATGTGTGGGACAGTTTGTGTGGGACAGTCTGTGTAGGACAGTCTGTGTGGGACAGTTTGTGTGGGACAGTCTTTCTGGGACAGTTTGTGTGGGACAGTTTGTGTGGGACAGTGTTTGTGGGACAGTTTGTGTGGGACAGTTTGTGTGGGACAGTCTGTTTGGGACGGTTTGTGTGGGACAGTTTGTGTGGGACAGTCTGTTTGGGACAGTTTGTGTGGGACAGTCTGTGTGGGACAGTGTGTGGGACAGTCTGTGTGGGACAGTTTGTGTGGGACAGTCAGTGTGGGACAGTCTGTGTAGGACAGTCTGTGTGGGACAGTTTGTGTGGGATAGTCTGTTTGGGACAGTTTGTGTGAGACAGTATGTTTGGGACAGTTTTTGTGGGACAGTTTGTGTGGGACAATCTGTGTGGGACAGTCTGTGTGGGACAGTTTGTGTGGGACAGTCTGTGTGGGACAGTCTGTGTGGGACAGTTTGTGTGGGACACTCTGTGTGGGACAGTTTGTGTGGGACAGTCTGTGTGGGACAGTCTGTGTGGGACAGTTTGTGTGGGACAGTCTGTGTGGGACAGTTTTTGTGGGACAGTTTGTGTGGGACAGTCTGTGTGGGACAGTCTGTGTGGGACAGTTTGTGTGGGACAGTCTGTGTGGGACAGTTTTTGTGGGACAGTCTGTGTGGGACATTCTGTGTGGGACCGTCTGTTTGGGACAGTCTGTTTGGGACAGTCTGTGTGGAACATTTTGTGTGGGACAGTCTGTGTGGGACAGTCTGTGTGGTAAAGTTTGTGTGGGACAGTTTGTGTGGGACAGTCTGTGTGGGACAGTTTGTGTGGGACAGTTTGTGTGGGACAGTCTGTGTGGGACAGTCTGTTTGGGACAGTTTGTGTGGGACAGTCTGTGGCTGGGACAGTCTGTGTGGGACAGTCTGTGTGGGACAGTCTGTGGCTGGGACAGTCTGTGTGGGACAGTCTGTTTGGGACAGTCTTTCTGGGACAGTTTGTGTGGGACAGTCTTTCTGGGACAGTCTGTGTGGGACAGTTTGTGTGGGACAGTCTGTTTGGGACGGTTTGTGTGGGACAGTTTGTGAGGGACAGTCTGTTTGGGACAGTTTGTGTGGGACAGTTTGTGTGGGACAGTCTGGCTGGGACAGTTTGTGTGGGACAGTTTGTGTGGGACAGTCTGTGTGGGACAGTTTGTGTGGGACAGTTTGTGTGGGACAGTCTGTGTGAGACAGTTCGTGTGGGACAGTCTGTGTGGGACAGTCTGTGTGGGACAGTTTTTGTGGGACAGTTTGTGTGGGACAGTCTGTGTGGGACAGTTTGTGTGGGACAGTTTGTGTGGGACAGTTTGTGTGGGACAGTCTGTTTAGGACAGTCTGTGTGGTACAGTCTGTGTGGGACAGTTTGTGTGGGACAGTCTGTTTGGGACAGTTTGTGTGGGACAGTCTAATTGGGACAGTTTGTGTGGGACAGTCTGTTTGGGACAGTTTGTGTGGGACAGTTTGTGTGGGACAGTCTGTTTGGGACAGTCTGTTTGGGACAGTCTGTGTGGAACAGTTTGTGTGGGCAGTCTGTTTGGGACAGTCTGTGTGTGACAGTCTGTGTGGGACAGTTTGTGTGGGACAGTCTGTGTGGGACAGTTTGTGTGGGACAGTCTGTGTGGGACAGTCTTTCTGGGACAGTTTGTGTGGGACAGTTTGTGTGGGACAGTCTGTGTGGGACAGTTTGTGTGGGACAGTTTGTGTGGGACAGTCTGTGTGGGACAGTTTGTGTGGGACAGTCTGGCTGGGAAAGTTTGTGTGGGACAGTTTGTGTGGGACAGTTTGTGTGGGAGAGTCTGTTTGGGACAGTTTGTGTGGGACAGTCTGTGGCTGGGACAGTTTGTGTGGGACAGTTTGTGTGGGACAGTCTGTGTGAGACAGTCTGTGGCTGGGACAGTCTGTGTGGGACAGTCTGTTTAGGACAGTTTGTGTGGGACAGTCTGTGTGGGACAGTCTGTGTAGGACAGTCTGTGTGGGACAGTTTGTGTGGGACAGTCTTTCTTGGACAGTCTGTGTGGGACAGTTTGTGTGGGACAGTCTTTCTTGGACAATCTGTGTGGAACAGTTTGTGTGGGACAGTCTGTGTGGGACAGTTTGTGTGGGACAGTTTGTGTGGGACAGTCTGTGTGGGACAGTTTGTGTGGGACAGTTTGTGTGGGACAGTCTGTGTGAGACAGTTCGTGTGGGACAGTCTGTGTGGGACAGTCTGTGTGGGACAGTTTTTGTGGGACAGTTTGTGTGGGACAGTCTGTGTGGGACAGTTTGTGTGGGACAGTTTGTGTGGGACAGTTTGTGTGGGACAGTCTGTTTAGGACAGTCTGTGTGGTACAGTCTGTGTGGGACAGTTTGTGTGGGACAGTCTGTTTGGGACAGTTTGTGTGGGACAGTCTAATTGGGACAGTTTGTGTGGGACAGTCTGTTTGGGACAGTTTGTGTGGGACAGTTTGTGTGGGACAGTCTGTTTGGGACAGTCTGTTTGGGACAGTCTGTGTGGAACAGTTTGTGTGGGCAGTCTGTTTGGGACAGTCTGTGTGTGACAGTCTGTGTGGGACAGTTTGTGTGGGACAGTCTGTGTGGGACAGTTTGTGTGGGACAGTCTGTGTGGGACAGTCTTTCTGGGACAGTTTGTGTGGGACAGTTTGTGTGGGACAGTCTGTGTGGGACAGTTTGTGTGGGACAGTTTGTGTGGGACAGTCTGTGTGGGACAGTTTGTGTGGGACAGTCTGGCTGGGAAAGTTTGTGTGGGACAGTTTGTGTGGGACAGTTTGTGTGGGAGAGTCTGTTTGGGACAGTTTGTGTGGGACAGTCTGTGGCTGGGACAGTTTGTGTGGGACAGTTTGTGTGGGACAGTCTGTGTGAGACAGTCTGTGGCTGGGACAGTCTGTGTGGGACAGTCTGTTTAGGACAGTTTGTGTGGGACAGTCTGTGTGGGACAGTCTGTGTAGGACAGTCTGTGTGGGACAGTTTGTGTGGGACAGTCTTTCTTGGACAGTCTGTGTGGGACAGTTTGTGTGGGACAGTCTTTCTTGGACAATCTGTGTGGAACAGTTTGTGTGGGACAGTCTGTGTGGGACAGTTTGTGTGGGACAGTTTGTGTGGGACAGTTTTTGTGGGACAGTCTGTGTGGGACAGTCTGTGTGGGACAGTCTGTGTGGGACAGTTTGTGTGGGACAGTCTGTTTGGGACAGTTTGTGTGAGACAGTTTGTGTGGGACAGTTTGTGTGGGACAGTTTGTGTGGGACAGTCTGTTTGGGACAGTTTGTGTGGGACAGTCTGTGTGGGACAGTTTGTGTGGGACAGTTTGTGTGGGACTGTCTGTGTGGGACAGTTTGTGTGGGACAGTTTGTGTGGGACTGTCTGTTTGGGACAGTTTGTGTGGGACAGTCTGTTTGGGGCAGTCTGTGTGGGACAGTTTGTGTGGGACAGTCTGTGTGGGACAGTCTGTGTTGGACAGTCTGTGTGGGACAGTCTGTGTGGGACAGTCTGTGTGGGACAGTTTGTGTGGGACAGTCTGTTTGGGACAGTCTCTGTGGGACATTCTGTGTGGGACAGTTTGTGTGGGACAGTTTGTGTGGGACAGTCTGTTTGGGACAGTCTGTGTTGGACAGTCTGTGTGGGACAGTTTGTTTGGGACAGTCTGTTTGGGACAGTCTGTTTGGGACAGTCTGTGTGGGACATTCTGTGTGGGACAGTCTGTGTGGGACAGTTTGTGTGGGACAGTCTGTTTGGGACAGTCTGTTTGGGACAGTCTGTGTGGGACAGTTTGTGTGGGAGAGTTTGTGTGGGACAGTCTGTGTGGGACAGTTTGTGTGGGACAGTCTGTGTGGGACAGTTTGTGTGGGACAGTTTGTGTGAGACAGTCTGTGTGAGACAGTTTGTGTGAGACAGTCTGTGTGGGACAGTCTGTGTGGGACAGTTTGTGTGGGACAGTTTGTGTGGGACAGTCTGTTTGGGACAGTCTGTGTGGTACAGTCTGCGTGGGACAGTTTGTGTGGGACAGTCTGTTTGGGACAGTTTGTTTGGGACAGTCTGTTTGGGACAGTTTGTGTGGGACAGTTTGTGTGGGACAGTCTGTGTGGGACAGTTTATGTGGGACAGTCTGTGTGGGACAGTCTGTTTGGGACAGTCTGTGGGGGACAGTTTGTGTGGGACAGTCTGTGTGGGACAGTCTGTGTGGGACAGTTTGTGTGGGACATTCTGTGTGGGACAGTCTGTGTGGGACAGTTTGTGTGGGACAGTCTGTGTGGGACAGTCTGTGTGGGACAGTTTGTGTGGGACAGTCTGTGTGGGACAGTTTGTGTGGGACAGTTTGTGTGGGACAGTCTGTGTGAGACAGTTTGTGTGGGAGAGTCTGTGTGGGACAGTTTGTGTGGGACAGTTTGTGTGGGACAGTCCGTGTGGGACAGTTTGTGTGGGACAGTTTGTGTGGGACAGTTTGTGTGGGACAGTTTGTGTGGGACAGTCTGTTTGGGACAGTTTGTGTGGGACAGTTTGTGTGGGACAGTCTGTTTGGGATGGTCTGTGTGGGACAGTTTGTGTGGGACAGTCTGTTTGGCACAGTCTGTTTGGGAGAGTCTGTGTGGGACAGTTTGTGTGGGACAGTCTGTGTGGGACAGTCTGTTTGGGACAGTTTGTGTGGGACAGTTTGTGTGGGACAGTTTGTGTGGGACAGTCTGTTTGGGACAGTCTGTGTGGGACAGCCTGTGTGGGACAGTCTGTTTTGGACAGTCTGTGTGGGACAGTCTGTGTGGGACAGTCTGTTTGGGACAGTCTGGCTGGGACAGTCTGTGTGGGACAGTTTGTGTGGGACAGTCTGTATGGGACAGTTTGTGTGGGACAGTTTGTGTGGGACAGTTTGTGTGGGACAGTTTGTGTGGGACTGTCTGTTTGGGACAGTTTGTGTGGGACAGTTTGTGTTGGACAGTTTGTGTGGGACAGTCTGTGTGGGACAGTTTGTGTGGGACAGTCTGTTTGGGACAGTCTGTGTGGGACAGTCTGTGTGGGACAGTTTGTGTGGGACAGTCTGTGTGGGACAGTCTGTGTGGGAGAGTTTGTGTGGGACAGTCTTTCTGGGACAGTTTGTGTGGGACAGTCTTTCTGGGACAGTCTGTGTGGGACAGTTTGTGTGGGACAGTTTGTGTGGGACCGTCTGTTTGGGACAGTTTGTGTGGGACAGTTTGTGTGGGACAGTTTGTGTGGGACAGTTTGTGTGGGACAGTCTGTGTGGGACAGTTTGTGTGGGACCGTCTGTTTGGGACAGTTTGTGTGGGACAATTTGTTTGGGACAGTTTGTGTGGGACAGTCTGTTTGGGACAGTTTGTGTGGGACAGTTTGTGTGGGACAGTTTGTGTGGGACAGTCTGTGTGGGACAGTCTGTGCGGGACAGTTTGTGTGGGACAGTCTGCGTGGGACAGTTTGTGCGGGACAGTCTGTGTGGGACAGTTCGTGTGGGACAGTCTGTGTGGGACAGTTTGTGTGGGACAGTCTGTGTGGGACAGTTTGTGTGGGACAGTCTGTGTGGGACAGTTTGTGTGGGACAGTCTGTTTGGGACAGTCTGTGTGGTACAGTCTGTGTGGGACAGTTTGTGTGGGACAGTCTGTGTGGGACAGTTTGTGTGGGACAGTTTGTGTGGGACAGTCTGTGTGGGAAAGTCTGTGTGGGACAGTCTGTGTTGGACAGTTTGTGTGGGACAGTTTGTGTGGGACAGTCTGTGTGGGACAGTTTGTGTGGGACAGTCTGTGTGGGAAAGTCTGTGTGGGACAGTCTGTGATGGACAGTTTGTGTGGGACAGTTTGTGTGAGACAGTCTGTGGCTGGAACAGTCTGTGGCTGGAACAGTCTGGCTGGGAAAGTTTGTGTGGGACAGTTTGTGTGGGACAGTCTGTGGCTGGAACAGTTTGTGTGGGACAGTTTGTGTGGGACAGTTTGTGTGAGACAGTCTGTGTGGGACAGTCTGTGTGGGACAGTCTGTGTGGGACAGTCTGTGGCTGGGACAGTCTGTGTGGGACAGTCTGTTTGGGACAGTTTGTGTGGGACAGTTTGTGTGGGACAGTCTGTGTAGGACAGTCTGTGTGGGACAGTTTGTGTGGGACAGTCTTTCTGGGACAGTTTGTGTGGGACAGTTTGTGTGGGACAGTCTGTTTGGGACGGGTTGTGTGGGACAGTTTGTGTGGGACAGTCTGTTTGGGACAGTTTGTGTGGGACAGTCTGTGTGGGACAGTGTGTGGGACAGTCTGTGTGGGACAGTTTGTGTGGGACAGTCTGTGTGGGACAGTTTGTGTGGGACAGTCTGTTTGGGACAGTCTGTGTGGGACAGTTTTTGTGGGACAATCTATGTGGGACAGTCTGTGTGGGACAGTTTGTGTGGGACAGTCTGTGTGGGACAGTCTGTGTGGGACAGTTTGTGTGGGACAGTCTGTGTGGGACAGTTTGTGTGGGACAGTCTGTGTGGGATAGTTTGTGTGGGACAGTCTGTGTGGGACAGTTTTTGTGGGACAGTCTGTGTGGGACAGTCTGTGTGGGACAGTCTGTTTGGGACAGTCTGTTTGGGACAGTCTGTGTGGAACATTTTGTGTGGGAGAGTCTGTGTGGGACAGTCTGTGTGGGACAGTCTGTGTGGGACAGTCTGTGTGGGAAAGTTTGTGTGGGACAGTTTGTGTGGGACAGTCTGTGTGGGACAGTTTGTGTGGGACAGTCTGTGTGGGACAGTCTGTTTGGGACAGTTTGTGTGGGACAGTCTGTGGCTGGGACAGTCTGTGTGGGACAGTTTGTGTGGGACAGTCTGTGTGGGACAGTCTGTGTGGGACAGTCTGTGGCTGGGACAGTCTGTGTGGGACAGTCTGTTTGGGACAGTCTTTCTGGGACAGTTTGTGTGGGACAGTCTTTCTGGGACAGTCTGTGTGGGACAGTTTGTGTGGGACAGTTTGTGTGGGACAGTCTGTTTGGGACGGTTTGTGTGGGACAGTTTGTGTGGGACAGTCTGTTTGGGACAGTTTGTGTGGGACATTCAGTGTGGGACAGTCTGGCTGGGACAGTTTGTGTGGGACAGTTTGTGTGGGACAGTCTGTGTGGGACAGTTTGTGTGGGACAGTCTGTGTGGGACAGTTTGTTTGGGACAGTCTTTGTGAGACAGTTTGTGTGGGACAGTCTGTGTGGGACAGTCTGTGTGGGACAGTTTGTGTGGGACAGTTTGTGTGGGACAGTCTGTGTGGGACAGTTTGTGTGGGACAGTTTGTGTGGGACAGTCTGTTTAGAACAGTCTGTGTGGTACAGTCTGTGTGGGACAGTTTGTGTGGGACAGTCTGTGTGGGACAGTTTGTGTGGGACAGTCTAATTGGGACAGTTTGTGTGGGACAGTCTGTTTGGGACAGTTTGTGTGGGACAGTTTGTGTGGGACAGTCTGTGTGGGACAGTCTGTTTGGGACAGTCTGTGTGGGACAGTTTGTGTGGGACAGTATGTTTGGGACAGTCTGTTTGGGATAGTCTGTGTGGAACAGTTTGTGTGGGCAGTCTGTTTGGGACAGTCTGTGTGTGACAGTCTGTGTGGGACAGTTTGTGTGGGACAGACTGTGTGGGACAGTTTGTGTGGGACAGTCTGTGTGGGACAGTTTGTGTGGGACAGTCTGTGTGGGACAGTCTGTGAGGGACAGTTTGTGTGGGACAGTCTGTTTGGGACAGTTTGTGTGAGACAGTTTGTGTGGGACAGTTTGTGTGGGACAGTCTGTTTTGGACAGTTTGTGTGGGACAGTCTGTGTGGGACAGTTTGTGTGGGACTGTCTGTTTGGGACAGTCTGTGTGGGACAGTCTGTTTGGGGCAGTCTGTGTGGGACAGTTTGTGTGGGACAGTCTGTGTGGGACAGTTTGTGTGGGACAGTTTGTGTGGGACAGTCTGTGTGGGACAGTTTGTGTGGGACAGTTTGTGTGGGACAGTCTGTGTGGGACAGTCTGTGTGGGATAGTTTGTGTGGGACAGTCTGTGTGGGACAGTTTTTGTGGGACAGTCTGTGTGGGACAGTCTGTGTGGGACAGTCTGTGTGGGACAGTCTGTTTGGGACAGTCTGTTTGGGACAGTCTGTTTGGGACAGTCTGTGTGGAACATTTTGTGTGGGAGAGTCTGTGTGGGACAGTCTGTGTGGGACAGTCTGTGTGGGAAAGTTTGTGTGGGACAGTTTGTGTGGGACAGTCTGTGTGGGACAGTTTGTGTGGGACAGTCTGTGTGGGACAGTCTGTGTGGGACAGTCTGTGGCTGGGACAGTCTGTGTGGGACAGTCTGTTTGGGACAGTATTTCTGGGACAGTTTGTGTGGGACAGTCTTTCTGGGACAGTCTGTGTGGGACAGTTTGTGTGGGATAGTTTGTGTGGGACAGTCTGTTTGGGACGGTTTGTGTGGGACAGTTTGTGTGGGACAGTCTGTTTGGGACAGTTTGTGTGGGACAGTCAGTGTGGGACAGTCTGGCTGGGACAGTTTGTGTGGGACAGTTTGTGTGGGACAGTCTGTGTGGGACAGTTTGTGTGGGACAGTCTGTGTGGGACAGTTTGTTTGGGACAGTATTTGTGAGACAGTTTGTGTGGGACAGTCTGTGTGGGACAGTCTGTGTGGGACAGTTTGTGTGGGACAGTCTTTCTGGGACAGTCTGTGTGGGACAGTTTGTGTGGGACAGTTTGTGTGGGACAGTTTGTGTGGGACAGTCTGTTTAGGACAGTCTGTGTGGTACAGTCTGTGTGGGACAGTTTGTGTGGGACAGTCTGTTTGGGACAGTTTGTGTGGGACAGTCTAATTGGGACAGTTTGTGTGGGACAGTCTGTTTGGGACAGTTTGCGTGGGACAGTTTGTGTGGGACAGTCTGTGTGGGACAGTCTGTTTGGGACAGTCTGTGTGGGACAGTTTGTGTGGGACAGTCTGTTTGGGACAGTCTGTTTGGGACAGTCTGTGTGGAACAGTTTGTGTGGGCAGTCTGTTTGGGACAGTCTGTGTGTGACAGTCTGTGTGGGACAGTTTGTGTGGGACAGTCTGTGTGGGACAGTTTGTGTGGGACAGTTTGTGTGGGACAGTCTGTGTGGGACAGTTTGTGTGGGACAGACTGTGTGGGACAGTTTGTGTGGGACAGTCTGTGTGGGACAGTTTGTGTGGGACAGTCTGTGTGGGACAGTCTTTCTGGGACAGTTTGTGTGGGACAGTTTGTGTGGGACAGTCTGTGTGGGACAGTTTGTGTGGGACAGTTTGTGTGGGACAGTTTGTGTGGGACAGTCTGTGTGGGACAGTTTGTGTGGGACAGTCTGTGTGGGACAGTCTGTGTGGGACAGTTTGTGTGGGACAGTCTGTTTGGGACAGTTTGTGTGAGACAGTTTGTGTGGGACAGTTTGTGTGGGACAGTCTGTTTTGGACAGTTTGTGTGGGACAGTCTGTGTGGGACAGTTTGTGTGGGACTGTCTGTTTGGGACAGTCTGTGTGGGACAGTCTGTTTGGGGCAGTCTGTGTGGGACAGTTTGTGTGGGACAGTCTGTGTGGGACAGTTTGTGTGGGACAGTTTGTGTGGGACAGTCTGTGTGGGACAGTTTGTGTGGGACAGTTTGTGTGGGACAGTCTGTGTGGGACAGTCTGTGTGGGACAGTCTGTGTGGGACATTCTGTGTGGGACAGTTTGTGTGGGACAGTTTGTGTGGGACAGTCTGTTTGGGACAGTCTGTGTGGGACAGTTTGTGTGGGACAGTCTGTTTGGGACAGTCTGTGTGGGACAGTCTGTGTGGGACAGTTTGTGTGGGACAGTCAGTGTGGGACAGTCAGTGTGGGACAGTCTGGCTGTGACAGTTTGTGTGGGACAGTTTGTGTGGGACAGTCTATGTGGGACAGTTTGTGTGGGACAGTCTGTGTGGGACAGTTTGTGTGGGACAGTTTGTGTGAGACAGTCTGTTTGGGACAGTCTGTGTGGGAAAGTTTGTGTGGGACAGTCTGTGTGGGACAGTTTGTGTGGGACAGTCTGTGTGGGACAGTTTTTGTGGGACAGTCTTTCTTGGATAGTCTGTGTGGAACAGTTTGTGTGGGACAGTCTGTGTGGGACAGTTTGTGTGGGACAGTTTGTGTGGGACAGTCTGTGTAGGACAGTCTGTGTGGGACAGTTTGTGTGGGACAGTCTTTCTGGGACAGTTTGTGTGGGACAGTTTATGTGGGACAGTCTGTGTGGGAGAGTTTGTGTGGGACAGTTTGTGTGGGACAGTCTGTTTGGGACAGTTTGTGTGGGACAGTTTGTGTGGGACAGTCTGTGTGGGACAGTTTTTGTGGGACAGTCTGTGTGGGACAGTCTGTGTGGGACAGTTTGTGTGGGACAGTCTGTGTGGGACAGTCTGTGTGGGACAGTTTGTGTGGGACAGTCTGTTTGGGACAGTTTGTGTGAGACAGTTTGTGTGGGACAGTTTGTGTGGGACAGTTTGTGTGGGACAGTCTGTTTGGGACAGTTTGTGTGGGACAGTCTGTGTGGGACAGTTTGTGTGGGACAGTCTGTGTGGGACAGTTTGTGTGGGACAGTTTGTGTGGGACTGTCTGTTTGGGACAGTTTGTGTGGGACAGTCTGTTTGGGGCAGTCTGTGTGGGACAGTTTGTGTGGGACAGTCTGTGTGGGACAGTTTGTGTGGGACAGTCTGTGTGGGACAGTTTGTGTGGGACAGTCTGTGTGGGACAGTCTGTTTGGGACAGTCTGTGTGGGACAGTCTGTGTGGGACAGTCTGTGTGGGACAGTTTGTGTGGGACAGTCTGTGTGGGACAGTTTGTGTGGGACTGTCTGTTTGGGACAGTCTGTGTGGGACAGTCTGTTTGGGGCAGTCTGTGTGGGACAGTTTGTGTGGGACAGTCTGTGTGGGACAGTTTGTGTGGGACAGTTTGTGTGGGACAGTCTGTGTGGGACAGTTTGTGTGGGACAGTTTGTGTGGGACAGTTTGTGTGGGACAGTCTGTGTGGGACAGTCTGTGTGGGACAGTCTGTTTGGGACAGTCTCTGTGGGACATTCTGTGTGGGACAGTTTGTGTGGGACAGTCTGTTTGGGACAGTCTGTGTGGGACAGTCTGTGTGGGACAGTTTGTTTGGGACAGTCTGTTTGGCACAGTCTGTTTGGGACAGTCTGTGTGGGACATTCTGTGTGGGACAGTTTGTGTGGGACAGTTTGTGTGGGACAGTCTGTTTGGGACAGTCTGTGTGGGACAGTTTGTGTGGGACAGTTTGTGTGGGACAGTCTGTTTGGGACAGTCTGTGTGGGACAGTCTGTGTGGGACAGTTTGTGTGGGACAGTCAGTGTGGGACAGTCAGTGTGGGACAGTCTGGCTGTGACAGTTTGTGTGGGACAGTTTGTGTGGGACAGTCTATGTGGGACAGTTTGTGTGGGACAGTCTGTGTGGGACAGTTTGTGTGGGACAGTTTGTGTGAGACAGTCTGTTTGGGACAGTCTGTGTGGGAAAGTTTGTGTGGGACAGTCTGTGTGGGACAGTTTGTGTGGGACAGTTTGTGTGGGACTGTCTGTTTGGGACAGTCTGTGTGGGACAGTCTGTTTGGGGCAGTCTGTGTGGGACAGTTTGTGTGGGACAGTCTGTGTGGGACAGTTTGTGTGGGACAGTTTGTGTGGGACAGTCTGTGTGGGACAGTTTGTGTGGGACAGTTTGTGTGGGACAGTCTGTGTGGGACAGTCTGTGTGGGACAGTCTGTTTGGGACAGTCTCTGTGGGACAGTCTCTGTGGGACATTCTGTGTGGGACAGTTTGTGTGGGACAGTCTGTTTGGGACAGTCTGTGTGGGACAGTCTGTGTGGGACAGTTTGTTTGGGACAGTCTGTTTGGCACAGTCTGTTTGGGACAGTCTGTGTGGGACATTCTGTGTGGGACAGTTTGTGTGGGACAGTTTGTGTGGGACAGTCTGTTTGGGACAGTCTGTGTGGGACAGTTTGTGTGGGACAGTTTGTGTGGGACAGTCTGTTTGGGACAGTCTGTGTGGGACAGTCAGTGTGGGACAGTCAGTGTGGGACAGTCTGGCTGTGACAGTTTGTGTGGGACAGTTTGTGTGGGACAGTCTATGTGGGACAGTTTGTGTGGGACAGTCTGTGTGGGACAGTTTGTGTGGGACAGTTTGTGTGAGACAGTCTGTTTGGGACAGTCTGTGTGGGAAAGTTTGTGTGGGACAGTCTGTGTGGGACAGTTTGTGTGGGACAGTCTGTGTGGGACAGTTTTTGTGGGACAGTCTTTCTTGGATAGTCTGTGTGGAACAGTTTGTGTGGGACAGTCTGTGTGGGACAGTTTGTGTGGGACAGTTTGTTTGGGACAGTTTGTGTGGGACAGTCTGTGTAGGACAGTCTGTGTGGGACAGTTTGTGTGGGACAGTCTTTCTGGGACAGTTTGTGTGGGACAGTTTATGTGGGACAGTCTGTGTGGGAGAGTTTGTGTGGGACAGTTTGTGTGGGAGAGTCTGTTTGGGACAGTTTGTGTGGGACAGTTTGTGTGGGACAGTCTGTGTGGGACAGTCTGTGTGGGACAGTTTGTGTGGGACAGTCTGTGTGGGACAGTCTGTGTGGGACAGTCTGTGTGGGACAGTTTTTGTGGGACAGTCTGTTTGGGACAGTTTGTGTGAGACAGTTTGTGTGGGACAGTTTGTGTGGGACAGTTTGTGTGGGACAGTCTGTTTGGGACAGTTTGTGTGGGACAGTCTGTGTGGGACAGTTTGTGTGGGACAGTTTGTGTGGGACAGTTTGTGTGGGACTGTCTGTTTGGGACAGTTTGTGTGGGACAGTCTGTTTGGGGCAGTCTGTGTGGGACAGTTTGTGTGGGACAGTCTGTGTGGGACAGTTTGTGTGGGACAGTCTGTGTGGGACAGTTTGTGTGGGACAGTCTGTGTGGGACAGTCTGTTTGGGACAGTCTGTGTGGGACAGTCTGTGTGGGACAGTCTGTGTGGGACAGTTTGTGTGGGACAGTCTGTTTGGGACAGTCTCTGTGGGACATTCTGTGTGGGACAGTCTGTGTGGGACAGTTTGTGTGGGACAGTCTGTTTGGGACAGTCTGTGTGGGACAGTCTGTGTGGGACAGTTTGTTTGGTACAGTCTGTTTGGGACAGTCTGTTTGGGACAGTCTGTGTGGGACATTCTGTGTGGGACAGTCTGTGTGGGACAGTTTGTGTGGGACAGTCTGTTTGGGACAGTCTGTTTGGGACAGTCTGTGTGGGACAGTTTGTGTGGGACAGTTTGTGTGGGACAGTTTGTGTGGGACAGTCTGTGTGGGACAGTTTTTGTGGGACAGTCTATTTGGGACAGTCTGTTTGGGACAGTCTGTGTGGGACAGTTTGTGTGGGACAGTCAGTGTGGGACAGTCAGTGTGGGACAGTCTGGCTGTGACAGTTTGTGTGGGACAGTTTGTGTGGGACAGTTTGTGTGGGACAGTTTGTGTGGGACAGTCTGTGTGGGACAGTTTGTGTGGGACAGTTTGTGTGAGACAGTCTGTGTGAGACAGTTTGTGTGAGACAGTCTGTGTGGGACAGTCTGTGTGGGACAGTTTGTGTGGGACAGTTTGTGTGGGACAGTCTGTTTGGGACAGTCTGTGTGGTACAGTCTGCGTGGGACAGTTTGTGTGGGACAGTCTGTTTGGGACAGTTTGTTTGGGACAGTCTGTTTGGGACAGTTTGTGTGGGACAGTTTGTGTGGGACAGTCTGTGTGGGACAGTTTATGTGGGACAGTCTGTGTGGGACAGTCTGTTTGGGACAGTCTGTGGGGGACAGTTTGTGTGGGACAGTCTGTGTGGGACAGTCTGTGTGGGACAGTCTGTGTGGGACAGTTTGTGTGTGACAGTCTGTGTGGGACAGTCTGTGTGGGATAGGTTGTGTGGGACAGTCTGTGTGGGACAGTTTTTGTGGGACAGTCTGTGTGGGACAGTCTGTGTGGGACAGTCTGTGTGGGACAGTCTGTTAGGGACAGTCTGTTTGGGACAGTCTGTGTGGAACATTTTGTGTGGGAGAGTCTGTGTGGGACAGTCTGTGTGGGACAGTCTGTGTGGGACAGTCTGTGTGGGAAAGTTTGTGTGGGACAGTTTGTGTGGGACAGTCTGTGTGGGACAGTTTGTGTGGGACAGTCTGTGTGGGACAGTCTGTTTGGGACAGTTTGTGTGGGACAGTCTGTGGCTGGGACAGTCTGTGTGGGACAGTTTGTGTGGGACAGTCTGTGTGGGACAGTCTGTGTGGGACAGTCTGTGTGGGACTGTCTGTTTGGGACAGTCTTTCTGGGACAGTTTGTGTGGGACAGTCTTTCTGGGACAGTCTGTGTGGGACAGTTTGTGTGGGACAGTCTGTTTGGGACGGTTTGTGTGGGACAGTTTGTGTGGGACAGTCTGTTTGGGACAGTTTGTGTGGGACAGTCAGTGTGGGACAGTCTGGCTGGGACAGTTTGTGTGGGACAGTTTGTGTGGGAAAGTCTGTGTGGGACAGTTTGTGTGGGACAGTCTGTGTGGGACAGTTTGTGTGGGACAGTCTTTGTGAGACAGTTTGTGTGGGACAGTCTGTGTGGGACAGTTTGTGTGGGACAGTTTGTGTGGGACAGTCTGTGTGGGACAGTTTGTGTGGGACAGTTTGTGTGGGACAGTTTGTGTGGGACAGTCTTTTTAGGACAGTCTGTGTGGTACAGTCTGTGTGGGACAGTTTGTGTGGGACAGTCTGTTTGGGACAGTTTGTGTGGGACAGTCTAATTGGGACAGTTTGTGTGGGACAGTCTGTTTGGGACAGTTTGTGTGGGACAGTTTGTGTGGGACAGTCTGTGTGGGACAGTCTGTTTGGGACAGTCTGTGTGGGACAGTTTGTGTGGGACAGTCTGTTTGGGACAGTCTGTTTGGGACAGTCTGTTTGGGACAGTCTGTTTGGGACAGTCTGTGTGGAACAGTTTGTGTGGGCAGTCTGTTTGGGACAGTCTGTGTGTGACAGTCTGTGTGGGACAGTTTGTGTGGGACAGTCTGTGTGGGACAGTTTGTGTGGGACAGTTTGTGTGGGACAGTCTGTGTGGGACAGTTTGTGTGGGACAGTTTGTGTGGGACAGACTGTGTGGGACAGTTTGTGTGGGACAGTCTGTGTGGGACAGTTTGTGTGGGACAGTCTGTGTGGGACAGTCTTTCTGGGACAGTTTGTGTGGGACAGTTTGTTTGGGACAGTCTGTGTGGGACAGTTTGTGTGGGACAGTTTGTGTGGGACAGTTTGTGTGGGACAGTCTGTGTGGGACAGTTTTTGTGGGACAGACTGTGTGGGACAGTTTGTGTGGGACAGTCTGTGTGGGACAGTTTGTGTGGAACAGTCTGTGTGGGACAGTCTTTCTAGGACAGTTTGTGTGGGACAGTTTGTGTGGGACAGTCTGTGTGGGACAGTTTATGTGGGACAGTCTGTGTGGGACAGTTTGTGTGGGACAGTCTTCGTGGGAAAGTTTGTGTGGGACAGTCTGTGTGTGACAGTCTGTGTGGGACAGTCTGGCTGGGAAAGTTTGTGTGGGACAGTTTGTGTGAGACAGTTTGTGTGGGACAGTCTGTGGCTGGAACAGTCTGTGGCTGGAACAGTTTGTGTGGGACAGTTTGTGTGGGACAGTCTGTGTGAGACAGTCTGTGTGGGACAGTCTGTGTGGGACAGTCTGTGGCTGGGACAGTCTGTGTGGGACAGTCTGTTTGGGACAGTATGTGTGGGACAGTTTGTGTGGGACAGTCTGTGTAGGACAGTCTGTGTGGGACAGTTTGTGTGGGACAGTCTTTCTGGGACAGTTTGTGTGGGACAGTTTGTGTGGGACAGTCTTTGTGGGACAGTTTGTGTGGGACAGTTTGTGTGGGACAGTCTGTTTGGGACGGTTTGTGTGGGACAGTTTGTGTGGGACAGTCTGTTTGGGACAGTTTGTGTGGGACAGTCTGTGTGGGACAGTGTGTGGGACAGTCTGTGTGGGACAGTTTGTGTGGGACAGTCAGTGTGGGACAGTCTGTGTAGGACAGTCTGTGTGGGACAGTTTGTGTGGGACAGTCTGTTTGGGACAGTTTGTGTGGGACAGTCTGTTTGGGACAGTCTGTGTGGGACAGTTTGTGTGGGACAATCTGTGTGGGACAGTCTGTGTGGGACAGTTTGTGTGGGAGAGTCTGTGTGGGACAGTCTGTGTGGGACAGTTTGTGTGGGACACTCTGTGTGGGACAGTTTGTGTGGGACAGTCTGTGTGGGACAGTTTGTGTGGGACAGTCTGTGTGGGACAGTTTTTGTGGGACAGTCTGTGTGGGACAGTCTGTGTGGGACAGTTTGTGTGGGACAGTCTGTTTGGGACAGTCTGTTAGGGACAGTCTGTTTGGGACAGTTTGTGTGGGACAGTCTGTGGCTGGGACAGTCTGTGTGGGACAGTCTTTCTGGGACAGTCTGTGTGGGACAGTTTGTGTGGGACAGTTTGTGTGGGACAGTCTGTTTGGGACGGTTTGTGTGGGACAGTTTGTGAGGGACAGTCTGTTTGGGACAGTTTGTGTGGGACAGTCTGGCTGGGACAGTTTGTGTGGGACAGTTTGTGTGGGACAGTCTGTGTGGGACAGTTTGTGTGGGACAGTCTGTGTGGGACAGTTTGTGTGGGACAGTTTGTGTGAAACAGTCTGTGTGAGACAGTTTGTGTGGGACAGTCTGTGTGGGACAGTCTGTGTGGGACAGTTTGTGTGGGACAGTTTGTGTGGGACAGTCTGTGTGGGACAGTTTGTGTGGCACAGTTTGTGTGGGACAGTTTGTGTGGGACAGTCTGTTTAGGACAGTCTGTGTGGTACAGTCTGTGTGGGACAGTTTGTGTGGGACAGTCTGTTTGGGACAGTTTGTGTGGGACAGTCTAATTGGGACAGTTTGTGTGGGACAGTCTGTTTGGGACAGTTTGTGTGGGACAGTCTGTGTGGGACAGTCTGTGTGGGACAGTCTGTTTGGGACAGTCTGTGTGGGACAGTTTGTGTGGGACAGTCTGTTTGGGACAGTCTGTTTGGGACAGTCTGTGTGGAACAGTTTGTGTGGGCAGTCTGTTTGGGACAGTCTGTGTGTGACAGTCTGTGTGGGACAGTTTGTGTGGGACAGTCTGTGTGGGACAGTTTGTGTGGGACAGTCTGTGTGGGACAGTCTTTCTGGGACAGTTTTTGTGGGACAGTTTGTGTGGGACAGTCTGTGCGGGACAGTTTGTGTGGGACAGTTTGTGTGGGACAGTTTGTGTGGGACAGTCTGTGTGGGACAGTTTGTGTGGGACAGTCTGTGTGGGAAAGTTTGTGTGGGACAGTCTGGCTGGGAAAGTTTGTGTGGGACAGTTTGTGTGTGGGACAGTTTGTGTGGGACAGTCTGTTTGGGACAGTTTGTGTGGGACAGTCTGTGGCTGGGACAGTTTGTGTGGGACAGTTTGTGTGGGACAGTCTGTGTGAGACAGTCTGTGTGGGACAGTCTGTGGCTGGGACAGTCTGTGTGGGACAGTCTGTTTGGGACAGTTTGTGTGGGACAGTCTGTGTGGGACAGTCTGTGTGGGACAGTTTGTGTGGGACAGTCTTTCTTGGACAGTCTGTGTGGGACAGTTTGTGTGGGACAGTCTTTCTTGGACAGTCTGTGTGGAACAGTTTGTGTGGGACAGTTTGTGTGGGACAGTCTGTGTAGGACAGTCTGTGTGGGACAGTTTGTGTGGGACAGTTTGTGTGGGACAGTCTGTGTAGGACAGTCTGTGTGGGACAGTTTGTGTGGGACAGTGTTTCTGGGACAGTTTGTGTGGGACAGTTTGTGTGGGACAGTCTGTGTGGGAGAGTTTGTGTGGGACAGTTTGTGTGGGACAGTCTGTTTGGGACAGTTTGTGTGGGACAGTTTGTGTGGGACTGTCTGTGTGGGACAGTTTTTGTGGGACAGTCTGTGTGGGACAGTCTGTGTGGGACAGTCTGTGTGGGACAGTTTGTGTGGGACAGTTTGTGTGGGACAGTCTGTTTGGGACAGTTTGTGTGAGACAGTTTGTGTGGGACAGTTTGTGTGGGACAGTTTGTGTGGGACAGTCTGTTTGGGACAGTTTGTGTGGGACAGTCTAATTGGGACAGTTTGTGTGGGACAGTCTGTTTGGGACAGTTTGTGTGGGACAGTTTGTGTGGGACAGTCTGTGTGGGACAGTCTATTTGGGACAGTCTGTGTGGGACAGTTTGTGTGGGACAGTCTGATTGGGACAGTCTGTTTGGGACAGTCTGTTTGGGACAGTCTGTGTGGAACAGTTTGTGTGGGCAGTCTGTTTGGGACAGTTTGTGTGGGACAGTTTGTGTGGGACAGTCTGTGTGGGACAGTTTGTGTGGGACAGACTGTGTGGGACAGTTTGTGTTGGACAGTCTGTGTGGGACAGTTTGTGTGGGACAGTCTGTGTGGGACAGTCTTTCTGGGACAGTTTGTGTGGGACAGTTTGTTTGGGACAGTCTGTGTGGGACAGTTTGTGTGGGACAGTTTGTGTGGGACAGTCTGTGTGGGACAGTCTGAGTGGGACAGTTTGTGTGGGACAGTCTGTGGGACAGTCTGTGTGGGACAGTTTGTGTGGGACAGTCTGTTTGGGACAGTTTGTGTGAGACAGTTTGTGTGGGACAGTTTGTGTGGGACAGTCTGTTTGGGACAGTTTGTGTGGGACAGTCTGTGTGGGACAGTTTGTGTGGGACTGTCTGTTTGGGACAGTCTGTGTGGGACAGTCTGTTTGGGGCAGTCTGTGTGGGACAGTTTGTGTGGGACAGTCTGTGTGGGACAGTTTGTGTGGGACAGTTTGTGTGGGACAGTCTGTGTGGGACAGTCTGTGTGGGACAGTCTGTTTGGGACAGTCTCTGTGGGACATTCTGTGTGGGACAGTTTGTGTGGGACAGTCTGTTTGGGACAGTCTGTGTGGGACAGTCTGTGTGGGACAGTTTGTTTGGGACAGTCTGTTTGGGACAGTCTGTTTGGGACAGTCTGTGTGGGCCATTCTGTGTGGGACAGTTTGTGTGGGACAGTTTGTGTGGGACAGTCTGTTTGGGACAGTCTGTGTGGGACAGTTTGTGTGGGACAGTTTGTGTGGGACAGTCTGTTTGGGACAGTCTGTGTGGGACAGTCTGTGTGGGACAGTTTGTGTGGGACAGTCAGTGTGGGACAGTCAGTGTGGGACAGTCTGGCTGTGACAGTTTGTGTGGGACAGTTTGTGTGGGACAGTCTATGTGGGACAGTTTGTGTGGGACAGTCTGTGTGGGACAGTTTGTGTGGGACAGTTTGTGTGAGACAGTCTGTTTGGGACAGTCTGTGTGGGAAAGTTTGTGTGGGACAGTCTGTGTGGGACAGTTTGTGTGGGACAGTCTTTCTGGGACAGTTTGTGTGGGACAGTTTGTGTGGGACAGTCTTTGTGGGACAGTTTGTGTGGGACAGTCTGTTTGGGACGGTTTGTGTGGGACAGTTTGTGTGGGACAGTCTGTTTGGGACAGTTTGTGTGGGACAGTCTGTGTGGGACAGTGTGTGGGACAGTCTGTGTGGGACAGTTTGTGTGGGACAGTCAGTGTGGGACAGTCTGTGTAGGACAGTCTGTGTGGGACAGTTTGTGTGGGACAGTCTGTTTGGGACAGTTTGTGTGGGACAGTCTGTTTGGGACAGTCTGTGTGGGACAGTTTGTGTGGGACAATCTGTGTGGGACAGTCTGTGTGGGACAGTTTGTGTGGGAGAGTCTGTGTGGGACAGTCTGTGTGGGTTAGTTTGTGTGGGACACTCTGTGTGGGACAGTCTGTGTGGGACAGTTTGTGTGGGACAGTCTGTGTGGGACAGTTTTTGTGGGACAGTCTGTGTGGGACAGTCTGTGTGGGACAGTTTGTGTGGGACAGTCTGTTTGGGACAGTCTGTTAGGGACAGTCTGTTTGGGACAGTCTGTGTGGAACATTTTGTGTGGGAGAGTCTGTGTGGGACAGTCTGTGTGGGACAGTCTGTGTGGTAAAGTTTGTGTGGGACAGTTTGTGTGGGACAGTTTGTGTGGGACAGTCTGTGTGGGACAGTTTGTGTGGGACAGTTTGTGTGGGACAGTCTGTGTGGGACAGTCTGTTTGGGACAGTTTGTGTGGGACAGTCTGTGGCTGGGACAGTCTGTGTGGGACAGTCTGTTTGGGACAGTCTTTCTGGGACAGTTTGTGTGGGACAGTCTTTCTGGGACAGTCTGTGTGGGACAGTTTGTGTGGGACAGTTTGTGTGGGACAGTCTGTTTGGGACGGTTTGTGTGGGACAGTTTGTGAGGGACAGTCTGTTTGGGACAGTTTGTGTGGGACAGTTTGTGTAGGACAGTCTGGCTGGGACAGTTTGTGTGGGACAGTTTGTGTGGGACAGTCTGTGTGGGACAGTTTGTGTGGGACAGTCTGTGTGGGACAGTTTGTGTGGGACAGTTTGTGTGGGACAGTCTGTGTGAGACAGTTTGTGTGGGACAGTCTGTGTGGGACAGTCTGTGTGGGACAGTTTGTGTGGGACAGTTTGTGTGGGACAGTCTGTGTGGGACAGTTTGTGTGGGACAGTTTGTGTGGGACAGTTTGTGTGGGACAGTCTGTTTAGGACAGTCTGTGTGGTACAGTCTGTGTGGGACAGTTTGTGTGGGACAGTCTGTTTGGGACAGTTTGTGTGGGACAGTCTAATTGGGACAGTTTGTGTGGGACAGTCTGTTTGGGACAGTTTGTGTGGGACAGTCTGTGTGGGACAGTTTGTGTGGGACTGTCTGTTTGGGACAGTCTGTTTGGGACAGTCTGTGTGGAACAGTTTGTGTGGGCAGTCTGTTTGGGACAGTCTGTGTGTGACAGTCTGTGTGGGACAGTTTGTGTGGGACAGTCTGTGTGGGACAGTTTGTGTGGGACAGTCTGTGTGGGACAGTCTTTCTGGGATAGTTTTTGTGGGACAGTTTGTGTGGGACAGTCTGTGTGGGACAGTTTGTGTGGGACAGTTTGTGTGGGACAGTCTGTGTGGGACAGTTTGTGTGGGACAGTCTGTGTGGGAAAGTTTGTGTGGGACAGTCTGGCTGGGAAAGTTTGTGTGGGACAGTTTGTGTGGGACAGTTTGTGTGGGACAGTCTGTTTGGGACAGTTTGTGTGGGACAGTCTGTGGCTGGGACAGTTTGTGTGGGACAGTTTGTGTGGGACAGTCTGTGTGGGACAGTCTGTGGCTGGGACAGTCTGTGTGGGACAGTCTGTTTGGGACAGTTTGTGTGGGACAGTCTGTGTGGGACAGTCTGTGTAGGACAGTCTGTGTGGGACAGTTTGTGTGGGACAGTCTTTCTTGGACAGTCTGTGTGGGACAGTTTGTGTGGGACAGTCTTTCTTGGACAGTCTGTGTGGAACAGTTTGTGTGGGACAGTTTGTGTGGGACAGTCTGTGTAGGACAGTCTGTGTGGGACAGTTTGTGTGGGACAGTTTGTGTGGGACAGTCTGTGTAGGACAGTCTGTGTGGGACAGTTTGTGTGGGACAGTCTTTCTGGGACAGTTTGTGTGGGACAGTTTGTGTGGGACAGTCTGTGTGGGAGAGTTTGTGTGGGACAGTTTGTGTGGGACAGTCTGTTTGGGACAGTTTGTGTGGGACAGTTTGTGTGGGACAGTCTGTGTGGGACAGTTTTTGTGGGACAGTCTGTGTGGGACAGTTTGTGTGGGACAGTCTGTGTGGGAAAGTCTGTGTGGGACAGTCTGTGTTGGACAGTTTGTGTGGGACAGTTTGTGTGGGACAGTCTGTGTGGGACAGTTTGTGTGGGACAGTCTGTGTGGGAAAGTCTGTGTGGGACAGTCTGTGTTGGACAGTTTGTTTGGGACAGTTTGTGTGAGACAGTTTGTGTGGGACAGTCTGTGGCTGGAACAGTCTGTGGCTGGAACAGTCTGGCTGGGAAAGTTTGTGTGGGACAGTTTGTGTGGGACAGTCTGTGTGGGACAGTCTGTGTGGGACAGTCTGTGTATGGGACAGTCTGTGGCTGGGACAGTCTGTGTGGGACAGTCTGTTTGGGACAGTTTGTGTGGGACAGTTTGTGTGGGACAGTCTGTGTAGGACAGTCTGTGTGGGACAGTTTGTGTGGGACAGTCTTTCTGGGACAGTTTGTGTGGGACAGTTTGTGTGGGACAGTCTGTGTGGGACAGTTTGTGTGGGACAGTCTGTTTGGGACGGGTTGTGTGGGACAGTTTGTGTGGGACAGTCTGTTTGGGACAGTTTGTGTGGGACAGTCTGTGTGGGACAGTGTGTGGGACAGTCTGTGTGGGACAGTTTGTGTGGGACAGTCTGTGTGGGACAGTTTGTGTGGGACAGTCTGTTTGGGACAGTCTGTGTGGGACAGTCTGTGTGGGACAGTTTGTGTGGGACAGTCTGTGTGGGACAGTCTGTTTGGGACAGTCTGTGTGGGACAGTCTGTGTGGGACAGTCTGTGTGGGACAGTCTGTGTGGGATAGTTTGTGTGGGACAGTCTGTGTGGGACAGTTTTTGTGGGACAGTCTGTGTGGGACAGTCTGTGTGGGACAGTCTGTTTGGGACAGTCTGTTTGGGACAGTCTGTGTGGAACATTTTGTGTGGGAGAGTCTGTGTGGGACAGTCTGTGTGGGACAGTCTGTGTGGGAAAGTTTGTGTGGGACAGTTTGTGTGGGACAGTCTGTGTGGGACAGTTTGTGTGGGACAGTCTGTGTCTGGGACAGTCTGTGTGGGACAGTTTGTGTGGGACAGTCTGTGTGGGACAGTCTGTGTGGGACAGTCTGTGTGGGACAGTCTGTTTGGGACAGTCTTTCTGGGACAGTTTGTGTGGGACAGTCTTTCTGGGACAGTCTGTGTGGGACAGTCTGTGTGGGACAGTCTGTTTGGGACGGTTTGTGTGGGACAGTTTGTGTGGGACAGTCTGTTTGGGACAGTTTGTGTGGGACAGTCAGTGTGGGACAGTCTGGCTGGGACAGTTTGTGTGGGACAGTTTGTGTGGGAAAGTCTGTGTGGGACAGTTTGTGTGGGACAGTCTGTGTGGGACAGTTTGTGTGGGACAGTCTTTGTGAGACAGTTTGTGTGGGACAGTCTGTGTGGGACAGTCTGTGTGGGACAGTTTGTGTGGGACAGTTTGTGTGGGACAGTCTGTGTGGGACAGTTTGTGTGGGACAGTTTGTGTGGGACAGTTTGTGTGGGACAGTCTGTTTAGGACAGTCTGTGTGGTACAGTCTGTGTGGGACAGTCTGTGTGGGACAGTTTGTGTGGGACAGTTTGTGTGGGACAGTCTGTGTAGGACAGTCTGTGTGGGACAGTTTGTGTGGGACAGTCTTTCTGGGACAGTTTGTGTGGGACAGTTTGTGTGGGACAGTCTGTGTGGGAGAGTTTGTGTGGGACAGTTTGTGTGGGACAGTCTGTTTGGGACAGTTTGTGTGGGACAGTTTGTGTGGGACAGTCTGTGTGGGACAGTTTTTGTGGGACAGTCTGTGTGGGACAGTTTGTGTGGGACAGTCTGTGTGGGAAAGTCTGTGTGGGACAGTCTGTGTTGGACAGTTTGTGTGGGACAGTTTGTGTGGGACAGTCTGTGTGGGACAGTTTGTGTGGGACAGTCTGTGTGGGAAAGTCTGTGTGGGACAGTCTGTGTTGGACAGTTTGTTTGGGACAGTTTGTGTGAGACAGTTTGTGTGGGACAGTCTGTGGCTGGAACAGTCTGTGGCTGGAACAGTCTGGCTGGGAAAGTTTGTGTGGGAGAGTTTGTGTGGGACAGTCTGTGGCTGGAACAGTTTGTGTGGGACAGTTTGTGTGGGACAGTTTGTGTGAGACAGTCTGTGTGGGACAGTCTGTGTGGGACAGTCTGTGTGGGACAGTCTGTGTATGGGACAGTCTGTGGCTGGGACAGTCTGTGTGGGACAGTCTGTTTGGGACAGTTTGTGTGGGACAGTTTGTGTGGGACAGTCTGTGTAGGACAGTCTGTGTGGGACAGTTTGTGTGGGACAGTCTTTCTGGGACAGTTTGTGTGGGACAGTTTGTGTGGGACAGTCTGTGTGGGACAGTTTGTGTGGGACAGTCTGTTTGGGACGGGTTGTGTGGGACAGTTTGTGTGGGACAGTCTGTTTGGGACAGTTTGTGTGGGACAGTCTGTGTGGGACAGTGTGTGGGACAGTCTGTGTGGGACAGTTTGTGTGGGACAGTCTGTGTGGGACAGTTTGTGTGGGACAGTCTGTTTGGGACAGTCTGTGTGGGACAGTCTGTGTGGGACAGTTTGTGTGGGACAGTCTGTGTGGGACAGTCTGTGTGGGACAGTCTGTGTGGGACAGTTTGTGTGGGACAGTCTGTGTGGGACAGTTTGTGTGGGACAGTCTGTGTGGGACAGTCTGTGTGGGATAGTTTGTGTGGGACAGTCTGTGTGGGACAGTTTTTGTGGGACAGTCTGTGTGGGACAGTCTGTGTGGGACAGTCTGTGTGGGACAGTTTGTGTGGGACAGTCTGTGTGGGACAGTTTGTGTGGGACAGTCTGTGTGGGACAGTCTTTCTGGGATAGTTTTTGTGGGACAGTTTGTGTGGGACAGTCTGTGTGGGACAGTTTGTGTGGGACAGTTTGTGTGGGACAGTCTGTGTGGGACAGTTTGTGTGGGACAGTCTGTGTGGGAAAGTTTGTGTGGGACAGTCTGGCTGGGAAAGTTTGTGTGGGACAGTTTGTGTGGGACAGTTTGTGTGGGACAGTCTGTTTGGGACAGTTTGTGTGGGACAGTCTGTGGCTGGGACAGTTTGTGTGGGACAGTTTGTGTGGGACAGTCTGTGTGGGACAGTCTGTGGCTGGGACAGTCTGTGTGGGACAGTCTGTTTGGGACAGTTTGTGTGGGACAGTCTGTGTGGGACAGTCTGTGTAGGACAGTCTGTGTGGGACAGTTTGTGTGGGACAGTCTTTCTTGGACAGTCTGTGTGGGACAGTTTGTGTGGGACAGTCTTTCTTGGACAGTCTGTGTGGAACAGTTTGTGTGGGACAGTTTGTGTGGGACAGTCTGTGTAGGACAGTCTGTGTGGGACAGTTTGTGTGGGACAGTTTGTGTGGGACAGTCTGTGTAGGACAGTCTGTGTGGGACAGTTTGTGTGGGACAGTCTTTCTGGGACAGTTTGTGTGGGACAGTTTGTGTGGGACAGTCTGTGTGGGAGAGTTTGTGTGGGACAGTTTGTGTGGGACAGTCTGTTTGGGACAGTTTGTGTGGGACAGTTTGTGTGGGACAGTCTGTGTGGGACAGTTTTTGTGGGACAGTCTGTGTGGGACAGTTTGTGTGGGACAGTCTGTGTGGGAAAGTCTGTGTGGGACAGTCTGTGTTGGACAGTTTGTGTGGGACAGTTTGTGTGGGACAGTCTGTGTGGGACAGTTTGTGTGGGACAGTCTGTGTGGGAAAGTCTGTGTGGGACAGTCTGTGTTGGACAGTTTGTTTGGGACAGTTTGTGTGAGACAGTTTGTGTGGGACAGTCTGTGGCTGGAACAGTCTGTGGCTGGAACAGTCTGGCTGGGAAAGTTTGTGTGGGACAGTTTGTGTGGGACAGTCTGTGTGGGACAGTCTGTGTGGGACAGTCTGTGTATGGGACAGTCTGTGGCTGGGACAGTCTGTGTGGGACAGTCTGTTTGGGACAGTTTGTGTGGGACAGTTTGTGTGGGACAGTCTGTGTAGGACAGTCTGTGTGGGACAGTTTGTGTGGGACAGTCTTTCTGGGACAGTTTGTGTGGGACAGTTTGTGTGGGACAGTCTGTGTGGGACAGTTTGTGTGGGACAGTCTGTTTGGGACGGGTTGTGTGGGACAGTTTGTGTGGGACAGTCTGTTTGGGACAGTTTGTGTGGGACAGTCTGTGTGGGACAGTGTGTGGGACAGTCTGTGTGGGACAGTTTGTGTGGGACAGTCTGTGTGGGACAGTTTGTGTGGGACAGTCTGTTTGGGACAGTCTGTGTGGGACAGTCTGTGTGGGACAGTTTGTGTGGGACAGTCTGTGTGGGACAGTCTGTGTGGGACAGTCTGTGTGGGACAGTCTGTGTGGGATAGTTTGTGTGGGACAGTCTGTGTGGGACAGTTTTTGTGGGACAGTCTGTGTGGGACAGTCTGTGTGGGACAGTCTGTTTGGGACAGTCTGTTTGGGACAGTCTGTGTGGAACATTTTGTGTGGGAGAGTCTGTGTGGGACAGTCTGTGTGGGACAGTCTGTGTGGGAAAGTTTGTGTGGGACAGTTTGTGTGGGACAGTCTGTGTGGGACAGTTTGTGTGGGACAGTCTGTGTCTGGGACAGTCTGTGTGGGACAGTTTGTGTGGGACAGTCTGTGTGGGACAGTCTGTGTGGGACAGTCTGTGTGGGACAGTCTGTTTGGGACAGTCTTTCTGGGACAGTTTGTGTGGGACAGTCTTTCTGGGACAGTCTGTGTGGGACAGTCTGTGTGGGACAGTCTGTTTGGGACGGTTTGTGTGGGACAGTTTGTGTGGGACAGTCTGTTTGGGACAGTTTGTGTGGGACAGTCAGTGTGGGACAGTCTGGCTGGGACAGTTTGTGTGGGACAGTTTGTGTGGGAAAGTCTGTGTGGGACAGTTTGTGTGGGACAGTCTGTGTGGGACAGTTTGTGTGGGACAGTCTTTGTGAGACAGTTTGTGTGGGACAGTCTGTGTGGGACAGTCTGTGTGGGACAGTTTGTGTGGGACAGTTTGTGTGGGACAGTCTGTGTGGGACAGTTTGTGTGGGACAGTTTGTGTGGGACAGTTTGTGTGGGACAGTCTGTTTAGGACAGTCTGTGTGGTACAGTCTGTGTGGGACAGTCTGTGTGGGACAGTTTGTGTGGGACAGTTTGTGTGGGACAGTCTGTGTAGGACAGTCTGTGTGGGACAGTTTGTGTGGGACAGTCTTTCTGGGACAGTTTGTGTGGGACAGTTTGTGTGGGACAGTCTGTGTGGGAGAGTTTGTGTGGGACAGTTTGTGTGGGACAGTCTGTTTGGGACAGTTTGTGTGGGACAGTTTGTGTGGGACAGTCTGTGTGGGACAGTTTTTGTGGGACAGTCTGTGTGGGACAGTTTGTGTGGGACAGTCTGTGTGGGAAAGTCTGTGTGGGACAGTCTGTGTTGGACAGTTTGTGTGGGACAGTTTGTGTGGGACAGTCTGTGTGGGACAGTTTGTGTGGGACAGTCTGTGTGGGAAAGTCTGTGTGGGACAGTCTGTGTTGGACAGTTTGTTTGGGACAGTTTGTGTGAGACAGTTTGTGTGGGACAGTCTGTGGCTGGAACAGTCTGTGGCTGGAACAGTCTGGCTGGGAAAGTTTGTGTGGGAGAGTTTGTGTGGGACAGTCTGTGGCTGGAACAGTTTGTGTGGGACAGTTTGTGTGGGACAGTTTGTGTGAGACAGTCTGTGTGGGACAGTCTGTGTGGGACAGTCTGTGTGGGACAGTCTGTGTATGGGACAGTCTGTGGCTGGGACAGTCTGTGTGGGACAGTCTGTTTGGGACAGTTTGTGTGGGACAGTTTGTGTGGGACAGTCTGTGTAGGACAGTCTGTGTGGGACAGTTTGTGTGGGACAGTCTTTCTGGGACAGTTTGTGTGGGACAGTTTGTGTGGGACAGTCTGTGTGGGACAGTTTGTGTGGGACAGTCTGTTTGGGACGGGTTGTGTGGGACAGTTTGTGTGGGACAGTCTGTTTGGGACAGTTTGTGTGGGACAGTCTGTGTGGGACAGTGTGTGGGACAGTCTGTGTGGGACAGTTTGTGTGGGACAGTCTGTGTGGGACAGTTTGTGTGGGACAGTCTGTTTGGGACAGTCTGTGTGGGACAGTCTGTGTGGGACAGTTTGTGTGGGACAGTCTGTGTGGGACAGTCTGTGTGGGACAGTCTGTGTGGGACAGTTTGTGTGGGACAGTCTGTGTGGGACAGTTTGTGTGGGACAGTCTGTGTGGGACAGTCTGTGTGGGATAGTTTGTGTGGGACAGTCTGTGTGGGACAGTTTTTGTGGGACAGTCTGTGTGGGACAGTCTGTGTGGGACAGTCTGTGTGGGACAGTCTGTGTGGGACAGTCTGTTTGGGACAGTCTGTGTGGAACATTTTGTGTGGGAGAGTCTGTGTGGGACAGTCTGTGTGGGACAGTCTGTGTGGGAAAGTTTGTGTGGGACAGTATGTGTGGGACAGTCTGTGTGGGACAGTTTGTGTGGGACAGTCTGTGTGGGACAGTCTGTTTGGGACAGTTTGTGTGGGACAGTCTGTGGCTGGGACAGTCTGTGTGGGACAGTTTGTGTGGGACAGTCTGTGTGGGACAGTCTGTGTGGGACAGTCTGTGTGGGACAGTCTGTTTGGGACAGTCTTTCTGGGACAGTTTGTGTGGGACAGTCTTTCTGGGACAGTCTGTGTGGGACAGTCTGTGTGGGACAGTCTGTTTGGGACGGTTTGTGTGGGACAGTTTGTGTGGGACAGTCTGTTTGGGACAGTTTGTGTGGGACAGTCAGTGTGGGACAGTCTGGCTGGGACAGTTTGTGTGGGACAGTTTGTGTGGGAAAGTCTGTGTGGGACAGTTTGTGTGGGACAGTCTGTGTGGGACAGTTTGTGTGGGACAGTCTTTGTGAGACAGTTTGTGTGGGACAGTCTGTGTGGGACAGTCTGTGTGGGACAGTTTGTGTGGGACAGTTTGTGTGGGACAGTCTGTGTGGGACAGTTTGTGTGGGACAGTTTGTGTGGGACAGTTTGTGTGGGACAGTCTGTTTAGGACAGTCTGTGTGGTACAGTCTGTGTGGGACAGTTTGTGTGGGACAGTCTGTTTGGGACAGTTTGTGTGGGACAGTCTAATTGGGACAGTTTGTGTGGGACAGTCTGTTTGGGACAGTTTGTGTGGGACAGTTTGTGTGGGACAGTCTGTGTGGGACAGTCTGTTTGGGACAGTCTGTGTGGGACAGTTTGTGTGGGACAGTCTGATTGGGACAGTCTGTTTTGGACAGTCTGTTTGGGACAGTCTGTGTGGAACAGTTTGTGTGGGCAGTCTGTTTGGGACAGTCTGTGTGTGACAGTCTGTGTGGGACAGTTTGTGTGGGACAGTCTGTGTGGGACAGTTTGTGTGGGACAGTTTGTGTGGGACAGTCTGTGTGGGACAGTTTGTGTGGGACAGACGGTGTGGGACAGTTTGTGTGGGACAGTCTGTGTGGGACAGTTTGTGTGGGACAGTCTGTGTGGGACAGTCTTTCTGGGACAGTTTGTGTGGGACAGTTTGTTTGGGACAGTCTGTGTGGGACAGTTTGTGTGGGACAGTCTGTGTGGGACAGTCTGTGTGGGACAGTTTGTGTGGGACAGTCTGTGTGGGACAGTCTGTGTGGGACAGTTTGTGTGGGACAGTCTGTTTGGGACAGTTTGTGTGAGACAGTTTGTGTGGGACAGTTTGTGTGGGACAGTCTGTTTGGGACAGTTTGTGTGGGACAGTCTGTGTGGGACAGTTTGTGTGGGACTGTCTGTTTGGGACAGTCTGTGTGGGACAGTCTGTTTGGGGCAGTCTGTGTGGGACAGTTTGTGTGGGACAGTCTGTGTGGGACAGTTTGTGTGGGACAGTTTGTGTGGGACAGTCTGTGTGGGACAGTTTGTGTGGGACAGTCTGTGTGGGAAAGTCTGTGTGGGACAGTCTGTGTTGGACAGTTTGTTTGGGACAGTTTGTGTGAGACAGTTTGTGTGGGACAGTCTGTGGCTGGAACAGTCTGTGGCTGGAACAGTCTGGCTGGGAAAGTTTGTGTGGGACAGTTTGTGTGGGACAGTCTGTGGCTGGAACAGTTTGTGTGGGACAGTTTGTGTGGGACAGTTTGTGTGAGACAGTCTGTGTGGGACAGTCTGTGTGGGACAGTCTGTGTATGGGACAGTCTGTGGCTGGGACAGTCTGTGTGGGACAGTCTGTTTGGGACAGTTTGTGTGGGACAGTTTGTGTGGGACAGTCTGTGTAGGACAGTCTGTGTGGGACAGTTTGTGTGGGACAGTCTTTCTGGGACAGTTTGTGTGGGACAGTTTGTGTGGGACAGTCTGTGTGGGACAGTTTGTGTGGGACAGTCTGTTTGGGACGGGTTGTGTGGGACAGTTTGTGTGGGACAGTCTGTTTGGGACAGTTTGTGTGGGACAGTCTGTGTGGGACAGTGTGTGGGACAGTCTGTGTGGGACAGTTTGTGTGGGACAGTCTGTGTGGGACAGTTTGTGTGGGACAGTCTGTTTGGGACAGTCTGTGTGGGACAGTCTGTGTGGGACAGTTTGTGTGGGACAGTCTGTGTGGGACAGTCTGTGTGGGACAGTCTGTGTGGGACAGTTTGTGTGGGACAGTCTGTGTGGGACAGTTTGTGTGGGACAGTCTGTGTGGGACAGTCTGTGTGGGATAGTTTGTGTGGGACAGTCTGTGTGGGACAGTTTTTGTGGGACAGTCTGTGTGGGACAGTCTGTGTGGGACAGTCTGTGTGGGACAGTCTGTTTGGGACAGTCTGTTTGGGACAGTCTGTGTGGAACATTTTGTGTGGGAGAGTCTGTGTGGGACAGTCTGTGTGGGACAGTCTGTGTGGGAAAGTTTGTGTGGGACAGTTTGTGTGGGACAGTCTGTGTGGGACAGTTTGTGTGGGACAGTCTGTGTGGGACAGTCTGTTTGGGACAGTTTGTGTGGGACAGTCTGTGGCTGGGACAGTCTGTGTGGGACAGTTTGTGTGGGACAGTCTGTGTGGGACAGTCTGTGTGGGACAGTCTGTGTGGGACAGTCTGTTTGGGACAGTCTTTCTGGGACAGTTTGTGTGGGACAGTCTTTCTGGGACAGTCTGTGTGGGACAGTCTGTGTGGGACAGTCTGTTTGGGACGGTTTGTGTGGGACAGTTTGTGTGGGACAGTCTGTTTGGGACAGTTTGTGTGGGACAGTCAGTGTGGGACAGTCTGGCTGGGACAGTTTGTGTGGGACAGTTTGTGTGGGAAAGTCTGTGTGGGACAGTTTGTGTGGGACAGTCTGTGTGGGACAGTTTGTGTGGGACAGTCTTTGTGAGACAGTTTGTGTGGGACAGTCTGTGTGGGACAGTCTGTGTGGGACAGTTTGTGTGGGACAGTTTGTGTGGGACAGTCTGTGTGGGACAGTTTGTGTGGGACAGTTTGTGTGGGACAGTTTGTGTGGGACAGTCTGTTTAGGACAGTCTGTGTGGTACAGTCTGTGTGGGACAGTTTGTGTGGGACAGTCTGTTTGGGACAGTTTGTGTGGGACAGTCTAATTGGGACAGTTTGTGTGGGACAGTCTGTTTGGGACAGTTTGTGTGGGACAGTTTGTGTGGGACAGTCTGTGTGGGACAGTCTGTTTGGGACAGTCTGTGTGGGACAGTTTGTGTGGGACAGTCTGATTGGGACAGTCTGTTTGGGACAGTCTGTTTGGGACAGTCTGTGTGGAACAGTTTGTGTGGGCAGTCTGTTTGGGACAGTCTGTGTGTGACAGTCTGTGTGGGACAGTTTGTGTGGGACAGTCTGTGTGGGACAGTTTGTGTGGGACAGTTTGTGTGGGACAGTCTGTGTGGGACAGTTTGTGTGGGACAGACGGTGTGGGACAGTTTGTGTGGGACAGTCTGTGTGGGACAGTTTGTGTGGGACAGTTTGTGTGGGACAGTCTGTTTAGGACAGTCTGTGTGGTACAGTCTGTGTGGGACAGTTTGTGTGGGACAGTCTGTTTGGGACAGTTTGTGTGGGACAGTCTAATTGGGACAGTTTGTGTGGGACAGTCTGTTTGGGACAGTTTGTGTGGGACAGTCTGTGTGGGACAGTCTGTTTGGGACAGTCTGTGTGGGACAGTTTGTGTGGGACAGTCTGATTGGGACAGTCTGTTTTGGACAGTCTGTGTGGGACAGTCTGTGTGGAACAGTTTGTGTGGGCAGTCTGTTTGGGACAGTCTGTGTGTGACAGTCTGTGTGGGACAGTTTGTGTGGGACAGTCTGTGTGGGACAGTTTGTGTGGGACAGTTTGTGTGGGACAGTCTGTGTGGGACAGTTTGTGTGGGACAGACGGTGTGGGACAGTTTGTGTGGGACAGTCTGTGTGGGACAGTTTGTGTGGGACAGTCTGTGTGGGACAGTCTTTCTGGGACAGTTTGTGTGGGACAGTTTGTTTGGGACAGTCTGTGTGGGACAGTTTGTGTGGGACAGTCTGTGTGGGACAGTCTTTCTGGGACAGTTTGTGTGGGACAGTTTGTTTGGGACAGTCTGTGTGGGACAGTTTGTGTGGGACAGTCTGTGTGGGACAGTCTGTGTGGGACAGTTTGTGTGGGACAGTCTGTGTGGGACAGTCTGTGTGGGACAGTTTGTGTGGGACAGTCTGTTTGGGACAGTTTGTGTGAGACAGTTTGTGTGGGACAGTTTGTGTGGGACAGTCTGTTTGGGACAGTTTGTGTGGGACAGTCTGTGTGGGACAGTTTGTGTGGGACTGTCTGTTTGGGACAGTCTGTGTGGGACAGTCTGTTTGGGGCAGTCTGTGTGGGACAGTTTGTGTGGGACAGTCTGTGTGGGACAGTTTGTGTGGGACAGTTTGTGTGGGACAGTCTGTGTGGGACAGTTTGTGTGGGACAGTCTGTGTGGGAAAGTCTGTGTGGGACAGTCTGTGTTGGACAGTTTGTTTGGGACAGTTTGTGTGAGACAGTTTGTGTGGGACAGTCTGTGGCTGGAACAGTCTGTGGCTGGAACAGTCTGGCTGGGAAAGTTTGTGTGGGACAGTTTGTGTGGGACAGTCTGTGGCTGGAACAGTTTGTGTGGGACAGTTTGTGTGGGACAGTTTGTGTGAGACAGTCTGTGTGGGACAGTCTGTGTGGGACAGTCTGTGTATGGGACAGTCTGTGGCTGGGACAGTCTGTGTGGGACAGTCTGTTTGGGACAGTTTGTGTGGGACAGTTTGTGTGGGACAGTCTGTGTAGGACAGTCTGTGTGGGACAGTTTGTGTGGGACAGTCTTTCTGGGACAGTTTGTGTGGGACAGTTTGTGTGGGACAGTCTGTGTGGGACAGTTTGTGTGGGACAGTCTGTTTGGGACGGGTTGTGTGGGACAGTTTGTGTGGGACAGTCTGTTTGGGACAGTTTGTGTGGGACAGTCTGTGTGGGACAGTGTGTGGGACAGTCTGTGTGGGACAGTTTGTGTGGGACAGTCTGTGTGGGACAGTTTGTGTGGGACAGTCTGTTTGGGACAGTCTGTGTGGGACAGTCTGTGTGGGACAGTTTGTGTGGGACAGTCTGTGTGGGACAGTCTGTGTGGGACAGTCTGTGTGGGACAGTTTGTGTGGGACAGTCTGTGTGGGACAGTTTGTGTGGGACAGTCTGTGTGGGACAGTCTGTGTGGGATAGTTTGTGTGGGACAGTCTGTGTGGGACAGTTTTTGTGGGACAGTCTGTGTGGGACAGTCTGTGTGGGACAGTCTGTGTGGGACAGTCTGTTTGGGACAGTCTGTTTGGGACAGTCTGTGTGGAACATTTTGTGTGGGAGAGTCTGTGTGGGACAGTCTGTGTGGGACAGTCTGTGTGGGAAAGTTTGTGTGGGACAGTTTGTGTGGGACAGTCTGTGTGGGACAGTTTGTGTGGGACAGTCTGTGTGGGACAGTCTGTTTGGGACAGTTTGTGTGGGACAGTCTGTGGCTGGGACAGTCTGTGTGGGACAGTTTGTGTGGGACAGTCTGTGTGGGACAGTCTGTGTGGGACAGTCTGTGTGGGACAGTCTGTTTGGGACAGTCTTTCTGGGACAGTTTGTGTGGGACAGTCTTTCTGGGACAGTCTGTGTGGGACAGTCTGTGTGGGTCAGTCTGTTTGGGACGGTTTGTGTGGGACAGTTTGTGTGGGACAGTCTGTTTGGGACAGTTTGTGTGGGACAGTCAGTGTGGGACAGTCTGGCTGGGACAGTTTGTGTGGGACAGTTTGTGTGGGAAAGTCTGTGTGGGACAGTTTGTGTGGGACAGTCTGTGTGGGACAGTTTGTGTGGGACAGTCTTTGTGAGACAGTTTGTGTGGGACAGTCTGTGTGGGACAGTCTGTGTGGGACAGTTTGTGTGGGACAGTTTGTGTGGGACAGTCTGTGTGGGACAGTTTGTGTGGGACAGTTTGTGTGGGACAGTTTGTGTGGGACAGTCTGTTTAGGACAGTCTGTGTGGTACAGTCTGTGTGGGACAGTTTGTGTGGGACAGTCTGTTTGGGACAGTTTGTGTGGGACAGTCTAATTGGGACAGTTTGTGTGGGACAGTCTGTTTGGGACAGTTTGTGTGGGACAGTTTGTGTGGGACAGTCTGTGTGGGACAGTCTGTTTGGGACAGTCTGTGTGGGACAGTTTGTGTGGGACAGTCTGATTGGGACAGTCTGTTTGGGACAGTCTGTTTGGGACAGTCTGTGTGGAACAGTTTGTGTGGGCAGTCTGTTTGGGACAGTCTGTGTGTGACAGTCTGTGTGGGACAGTTTGTGTGGGACAGTCTGTGTGGGACAGTTTGTGTGGGACAGTTTGTGTGGGACAGTCTGTGTGGGACAGTTTGTGTGGGACAGACGGTGTGGGACAGTTTGTGTGGGACAGTCTGTGTGGGACAGTTTGTGTGGGACAGTCTGTGTGGGACAGTCTTTCTGGGACAGTTTGTGTGGGACAGTTTGTTTGGGACAGTCTGTGTGGGACAGTTTGTGTGGGACAGTCTGTGTGGGACAGTCTGTGTGGGACAGTTTGTGTGGGACAGTCTGTGTGGGACAGTCTGTGTGGGACAGTTTGTGTGGGACAGTCTGTTTGGGACAGTTTGTGTGAGACAGTTTGTGTGGGACAGTTTGTGTGGGACAGTCTGTTTGGGACAGTTTGTGTGGGACAGTCTGTGTGGGACAGTTTGTGTGGGACTGTCTGTTTGGGACAGTCTGTGTGGGACAGTCTGTTTGGGGCAGTCTGTGTGGGACAGTTTGTGTGGGACAGTCTGTGTGGGACAGTTTGTGTGGGACAGTTTGTGTGGGACAGTCTGTGTGGGACAGTTTGTGTGGGACAGTTTGTGTGGGACAGTCTGTGTGGGACAGTCTGTGTGGGACAGTCTGTTTGGGACAGTCTCTGTGGGACATTCTGTGTGGGACAGTCTGTGTGGGACAGTTTGTGTGGGACAGTCTGTGTGGGACAGTTTGTGTGGGACAGTCTGTGTGGGACAGTCTGTGTGGGATAGTTTGTGTGGGACAGTCTGTGTGGGACAGTTTTTGTGGGACAGTCTGTGTGGGACAGTCTGTGTGGGACAGTCTGTGTGGGACAGTCTGTTTGGGACAGTCTGTTTGGGACAGTCTGTGTGGAACATTTTGTGTGGGAGAGTCTGTGTGGGACAGTCTGTGTGGGACAGTTTGTGTGGGACAGTCTGTGTGGGAGAGTTTGTGTGGGACAGTTTGTGTGGGACAGTCTGTTTGGGACAGTTTGTGTGGGACAGTTTGTGTGGGACAGTCTGTGTGGGACAGTTTTTGTGGGACAGTCTGTGTGGGACAGTCTGTGTGGGACAGTCTGTGTGGGACAGTTTGTGTGGGACAGTCTGTGTGGGACAGGCTGTGTGGGACAGTTTGTGTGGGACAGTCTGTTTGGGACAGTTTGTGTGAGACAGCTTGTGTGGGACAGTTTGTGTGGGACAGTCTGTTTGGGACAGTTTGTGTGGGACAGTCTAATTGGGACAGTTTGTGTGGGACAGTCTGTTTGGGACAGTTTGTGTGGGACAGTTTGTGTGGGACAGTCTGTGTGGGACAGTCTGTTTGGGACAGTCTGTGTGGAACAGTTTGTGTGGGCAGTCTGTTTGGGACAGTCTGTGTGTGACAGTCTGTGTGGGACAGTTTGTGTGGGACAGTCTGTGTGGGACAGTTTGTGTGGGACAGTTTGTGTGGGACAGTCTGTGTGGGACAGTTTGTGTGGGACAGACTGTGTGGGACAGTTTGTGTGGGACAGTCTGTGTGGGACAGTCTTTCTGGGACAGTTTGTGTGGGACAGTTTGTTTGGGACAGTCTGTGTGGGACAGTTTGTGTGGGACAGTTTGTGTGGGACAGTTTGTGTGGGACAGTCTGTGTGGGACAGTCTGTGTGGGACAGTTTGTGTGGGACAGTCTGTGTGGGACAGTTTGTGTGGGACAGTCTGTTTGGGACAGTTTGTGTGAGACAGTTTGTGTGGGACAGTTTGTGTGGGACAGTCTGTTTGTGACAGTTTGTGTGGGACAGTCTGTGTGGGACAGTTTGTGTGGGACTGTCTGTTTGGGACAGTCTGTGTGGGACAGTCTGTATGGGGCAGTCTGTGTGGGACAGTCTGTGTGGGACAGTCTGTGTGGGACAGTTTGTGTGGGACAGTCAGTGTGGGACAGTCAGTGTGGGACAGTCTGGCTGTGACAGTTTGTGTGGGACAGTTTGTGTGGGACAGTCTATGTGGGACAGTTTGTGTGGGACACTCTGTGTGGGACAGTTTGTGTGGGACGGTTTGTGTGAGACAGTCTGTTTGGGACAGTCTGTGTGGGAAAGTTTGTGTGGGACAGTCTGTGTGGGACAGTCTTTCTGGGACAGTTTGTGTGGGACAGTTTGTGTGGGACAGTCTTTGTGGGACAGTTTGTGTGGGACAGTCTGTTTGGGACGGTTTGTGTGGGACAGTTTGTGTGGGACAGTCTGTTTGGGACAGTTTGTGTGGGACAGTCTGTGTGGGACAGTGTGTGGGACAGTCTGTGTGGGACAGTTTGTGTGGGACAGTCAGTGTGGGACAGTCTGTGTAGGACAGTCTGTGTGGGACAGTTTGTGTGGGACAGTCTGTTTGGGACAGTTTGTGTGGGACAGTCTGTTTGGGACAGTATGTGTGGGACAGTTTGTGTGGGACAATCTGTGTGGGACAGTCTGTGTGGGACAGTTTGTGTGGGAGAGTCTGTGTGGGACAGTCTGTGTGGGACAGTTTGTGTGGGACACTCTGTGTGGGACAGTTTGTGTGGGACAGTCTGTGTGGGACAGTTTGTGTGGGACAGACTGTGTGGCACAGTTTGTGTGGGACAGTCTGTGTGGGACAGTCTTTCTGGGACAGTTTGTGTGGGACAGTTTGTTTGGGACAGTCTGTGTGGGACAGTTTGTGTGGGACAGTCTGTGTGGGACAGTCTGTGTGGGACAGTTTGTGTGGGACAGTCTGTGTGGGACAGTCTGTGTGGGACAGTTTGTGTGGGACAGTCTGTTTGGGACAGTCTGTGTGGGACAGTCTGTTTGGGACAGTCTTTCTGGGACAGTTTGTGTGGGACAGTCTTTCTGGGACAGTCTGTGTGGGACAGTTTGTGTGGGACAGTTTGTGTGGGACAGTCTGTTTGGGACGGTTTGTGTGGGACAGTTTGTGAGGGACAGTCTGTTTGGGACAGTTTGTGTGGGACAGTTTGTGTGGGACAGTCTGGCTGGGACAGTTTGTGTGGGACAGTTTGTGTGGGACAGTCTGTGTGGGACAGTTTGTGTGGGACAGTTTGTGTGGGACAGTTTGTGTGGGACAGTCTGTGTGAGACAGTTTGTGTGGGACAGTCTGTGTGGGACAGTCTGTGTGGGACAGTTTGTGTGGGACAGTTTGTGTGGGACAGTCTGTTTAGGACAGTCTGTGTGGTACAGTCTGTGTGGGACAGTTTGTGTGGGACAGTCTGTTTGGGACAGTTTGTGTGGGACAGTCTAATTGGGACAGTTTGTGTGGGACAGTCTGTTTGGGACAGTTTGTGTGGGACAGTTTGTGTGGGACAGTCTGTGTGGGACAGTCTGTTTGGGACAGTCTGTGTGGGACAGTTTGTGTGGGACAGTCTGTTTGGGACAGTCTGTTTGGGACAGTCTGTGTGGAACAGTTTGTGTGGGCAGTCTGTTTGGGACAGTCTGTGTGTGACAGTCTGTGTGGGACAGTTTGTGTGGGACAGTCTGTGTGGGACAGTTTGTGTGGGACAGTCTGTTTGGGACAGTCTTTCTGGGACAGTTTTTGTGGGACAGTTTGTGTGGGACAGTCTGTGTGGGACAGTTTGTGTGGGACAGTTTGTGTGGGACAGTTTGTGTGGGACAGTCTGTGTGAGACAGTCTGTGTGGGACAGTCTGTGTGGGACAGTCTGTGGCTGGGACAGTCTGTGTGGGACAGTCTGTTTGGGACAGTTTGTGTGGGACAGTCTGTGTGGGAAAGTTTGTGTGGGACAGTCTGTGGCTGGGACAGTTTGTGTGGGACAGTTTGTGTGGGACAGTCTGTGTGAGACAGTCTGTGTGGGACAGTCTGTGTGGGACAGTTTGTGTGGGACAGTCTGTGTGGGAAAGTTTGTGTGGGACAGTCTGTGGCTGGGACAGTTTGTGTGGGACAGTTTGTGTGGGACAGTCTGTGTGAGACAGTCTGTGTGGGACAGTCTGTGTGGGACAGTCTGTGGCTGGGACAGTCTGTGTGGGACAGTCTGTTTGGGACAGTTTGTGTGGGACAGTCTGTGTGGGACAGTCTGTGTAGGACAGTCTGTGTGGGACTGTCTGTTTGGGACAGTCTGTGTGGGACAGTCTGTATGGGGCAGTCTGTTTGGGACAGTCTGTGTGGGACAGTCTGTGGCTGGGACAGTCTGTGTGGGACAGTCTGTTTGGGACAGTTTGTGTGGGACAGTCTGTGTGGGACAGTCTGTGTAGGACAGTCTGTGTGGGACTGTCTGTTTGGGACAGTCTGTGTGGGACAGTCTGTATGGGGCAGTCTGTGTGGGACAGTCTGTGTGGGACAGTCTGTGTGGGACAGTTTGTGTGGGACAGTCAGTGTGGGACAGTCAGTGTGGGACAGTCTGGCTGTGACAGTTTGTGTGGGACAGTTTGTGTGGGACAGTTTGTGTGGGACAGTCTATGTGGGACAGTTTGTGTGGGACACTCTGTGTGGGACAGTTTGTGTGGGACAGTTTGTGTGAGACAGTCTGTTTGGGACAGTCTGTGTGGGAAAGTTTGTGTGGGACAGTCTGTGTGGGACAGTCTTTCTGGGACAGTTTGTGTGGGACAGTTTGTGTGGGACAGTCTTTGTGGGACAGTTTGTGTGGGACAGTCTGTTTGGGACGGTTTGTGTGGGACAGTTTGTGTGGGACAGTCTGTTTGGGACAGTTTGTGTGGGACAGTCTGTGTGGGACAGTGTGTGGGACAGTCTGTGTGGGACAGTTTGTGTGGGACAGTCAGTGTGGGACAGTCTGTGTAGGACAGTCTGTGTGGGACAGTTTGTGTGGGACAGTCTGTTTGGGACAGTTTGTGTGGGACAGTCTGTTTGGGACAGTCTGTGTGGGACAGTTTGTGTGGGACAATCTGTGTGGGACAGTCTGTGTGGGACAGTTTGTGTGGGAGAGTCTGTGTGGGACAGTCTGTGTGGGACAGTTTGTGTGGGACACTCTGTGTGGGACAGTTTGTGTGGGACAGTCTGTGTGGGACAGTCTGTGTGGGACAGTTTGTGTGGGACAGTCTGTGTGGGACAGTTTTTGTGGGACAGTCTGTGTGGGACAGTCTGTGTGGGACAGTCTGTGTGGAACATTTTGTGTGGGAGAGTCTGTGTGGGACAGTCTGTGTGGTAAAGTTTGTGTGGGACAGTTTGTGTGGGACAGTCTGTGTGGGACAGTTTGTGTGGGACAGTTTGTGTGGGACAGTCTGTGTGGGACAGTCTGTTTGGGACAGTTTGTGTGGGACAGTCTGTGGCTGGGACAGTCTGTGTGGGACAGTCTGTTTGGGACAGTCTTTCTGGGACAGTTTGTGTGGGACAGTCTTTCTGGGACAGTCTGTGTGGGACAGTTTGTGTGGGACAGTTTGTGTGGGACAGTCTGTTTGGGACGGTTTGTGTGGGACAGTTTGTGAGGGACAGTCTGTTTGGGACAGTTTGTGTGGGACAGTTTGTGTGGGACAGTCTGGCTGGGACAGTTTGTGTGGGACAGTTTGTGTGGGACAGTCTGTGTGGGACAGTTTGTGTGGGACAGTCTGTGTGGGACAGTCTGTGTGGGACAGTTTGTGTGGGACAGTTTGTGTGGGACAGTTTGTGTGGGACAGTTTGTGTGGGACAGACTGTTTAGGACAGTCTGTGTGGTACAGTCTGTGTGGGACAGTTTGTGTGGGACAGTCTGTTTGGGACAGTTTGTGTGGGACAGTCTAATTGGGACAGTTTGTGTGGGACAGTCTGTTTGGGACAGTTTGTGTGGGACAGTTTGTGTGGGACAGTTTGTGAGGGACAGTCTGTTTGGGACAGTTTGTGTGGGACAGTTTGTGTGGGACAGTCTGTGTGAGACAGTTTGTGTGGGACAGTCTGTGTGGGACAGTCTGTGTGGGACAGTTTGTGTGGGACAGTTTGTGTGGGACAGTTTGTGTGGGACAGTTTGTGTGGGACAGACTGTTTAGGACAGTCTGTGTGGTACAGTCTGTGTGGGACAGTTTGTGTGGGACAGTCTGTTTGGGACAGTTTGTGTGGGACAGTCTAATTGGGACAGTTTGTGTGGGACAGTCTGTTTGGGACAGTTTGTGTGGGACAGTCTGTTTGGGACAGTTTGTGTGGGACAGTTTGTGTGGGACAGTCTGTGTGGGACAGTCTGTTTGGGACAGTCTGTGTGGGACAGTTTGTGTGGGACAGTCTGTTTGGGACAGTCTGTTTGGGACAGTCTGTGTGGAACAGTTTGTGTGGGCAGTCTGTTTGGGACAGTCTGTGTGTGACAGTCTGTGTGGGACAGTTTGTGTGGGACAGTCTGTGTGGGACAGTTTGTGTGGGACAGTCTGTTTGGGACAGTCTTTCTGGGACAGTTTTTGTGGGACAGTTTGTGTGGGACAGTCTGTGTGGGACAGTTTGTGTGGGACAGTTTGTGTGGGACAGTCTGTGTGGGACAGTTTGTGTGGGACAGTCTGTGTGGGAAAGTTTGTGTGGGACAGTCTGGCTGGGAAAGTTTGTGTGGGACAGTTTGTGTGGGACAGTTTGTGTGGGACAGTCTGTTTGGGACAGTTTGTGTGGGACAGTCTGTGGCTGGGACAGTTTGTGTGGGACAGTTTGTGTGGGACAGTCTGTGTGAGACAGTCTGTGTGAGACAGTCTGTGTGGGACAGTCTGTGGCTGGGACAGTCTGTGTGGGACAGTCTGTTTGGGACAGTTTGTGTGGGACAGTCTGTGTGGGACAGTCTGTTTGGGACAGTTTGTGTGGGACAGTCTGTGTGGGACAGTCTGTGTAGGACAGTCTGTGTGGGACAGTTTGTGTGGGACAGTCTTTCTTGGACAGTCTGTGTGGGACAGTTTGTGTGGGACAGTCTTTCTTGGACAGTCTGTGTGGAACAGTTTGTGTGGGACAGTTTGTGTGGGACAGTCTGTGTAGGACAGTCTGTCTGGGACAGTTTGTGTGGGACAGTTTGTGTGGGACAGTCTGTGTAGGACAGTCTGTGTGGGACAGTTTGTGTGGGACAGTCTTTCTGGGACAGTTTGTGTGGGACAGTTTGTGTGGGACAGTCTGTGTGGGAGAGTTTGTGTGGGACAGTTTGTGTGGGACAGTCTGTTTGGGACAGTTTGTGTGGGACAGTTTGTGTGGGACAGTCTGTGTGGGACAGTTTTTGTGGGACAGTCTGTGTGGGACAGTCTGTGTGGGACAGTCTGTGTGGGACAGTTTGTGTGGGACAGTCTGTGTGGGACAGGCTGTGTGGGACAGTTTGTGTGGGACAGTCTGTTTGGGACAGTTTGTGTGAGACAGCTTGTGTGGGACAGTTTGTGTGGGACAGTCTGTTTGGGACAGTTTGTGTGGGACAGTCTAATTGGGACAGTTTGTGTGGGACAGTCTGTTTGGGACAGTTTGTGTGGGACAGTTTGTGTGGGACAGTCTGTGTGGGACAGTCTGTTTGGGACAGTCTGTGTGGGACAGTTTGTGTGGGACAGTCTGATTGGGACAGTCTGTTTGGGACAGTCTGTTTGGGACAGTCTGTGTGGAACAGTTTGTGTGGGCAGTCTGTTTGGGACAGTCTGTGTGTGACAGTCTGTGTGGGACAGTTTGTGTGGGACAGTCTGTGTGGGACAGTTTGTGTGGGACAGTTTGTGTGGGACAGTCTGTGTGGGACAGTTTGTGTGGGACAGACTGTGTGGGACAGTTTGTGTGGGACAGTCTGTGTGGGACAGTCTTTCTGGGACAGTTTGTGTGGGACAGTTTGTTTGGGACAGTCTGTGTGGGACAGTTTGTGTGGGACAGTTTGTGTGGGACAGTTTGTGTGGGACAGTCTGTGTGGGACAGTCTGTGTGGGACAGTTTGTGTGGGACAGTCTGTGTGGGACAGTCTGTGTGGGACAGTTTGTGTGGGACAGTCTGTTTGGGACAGTTTGTGTGAGACAGTTTGTGTGGGACAGTTTGTGTGGGACAGTCTGTTTGTGACAGTTTGTGTGGGACAGTCTGTGTGGGACAGTTTGTGTGGGACTGTCTGTTTGGGACAGTCTGTGTGGGACAGTCTGTATGGGGCAGTCTGTGTGGGACAGTCTGTGTGGGACAGTCTGTGTGGGACAGTTTGTGTGGGACAGTCAGTGTGGGACAGTCAGTGTGGGACAGTCTGGCTGTGACAGTTTGTGTGGGACAGTTTGTGTGGGACAGTCTATGTGGGACAGTTTGTGTGGGACACTCTGTGTGGGACAGTTTGTGTGGGACGGTTTGTGTGAGACAGTCTGTTTGGGACAGTCTGTGTGGGAAAGTTTGTGTGGGACAGTCTGTGTGGGACAGTCTTTCTGGGACAGTTTGTGTGGGACAGTTTGTGTGGGACAGTCTTTGTGGGACAGTTTGTGTGGGACAGTCTGTTTGGGACGGTTTGTGTGGGACAGTTTGTGTGGGACAGTCTGTTTGGGACAGTTTGTGTGGGACAGTCTGTGTGGGACAGTGTGTGGGACAGTCTGTGTGGGACAGTTTGTGTGGGACAGTCAGTGTGGGACAGTCTGTGTAGGACAGTCTGTGTGGGACAGTTTGTGTGGGACAGTCTGTTTGGGACAGTTTGTGTGGGACAGTCTGTTTGGGACAGTATGTGTGGGACAGTTTGTGTGGGACAATCTGTGTGGGACAGTCTGTGTGGGACAGTTTGTGTGGGAGAGTCTGTGTGGGACAGTCTGTGTGGGACAGTTTGTGTGGGACACTCTGTGTGGGACAGTTTGTGTGGGACAGTCTGTGTGGGACAGTTTGTGTGGGACAGACTGTGTGGCACAGTTTGTGTGGGACAGTCTGTGTGGGACAGTCTTTCTGGGACAGTTTGTGTGGGACAGTTTGTTTGGGACAGTCTGTGTGGGACAGTTTGTGTGGGACAGTCTGTGTGGGACAGTCTGTGTGGGACAGTTTGTGTGGGACAGTCTGTGTGGGACAGTCTGTGTGGGACAGTTTGTGTGGGACAGTCTGTTTGGGACAGTCTGTGTGGGACAGTCTGTTTGGGACAGTCTTTCTGGGACAGTTTGTGTGGGACAGTCTTTCTGGGACAGTCTGTGTGGGACAGTTTGTGTGGGACAGTTTGTGTGGGACAGTCTGTTTGGGACGGTTTGTGTGGGACAGTTTGTGAGGGACAGTCTGTTTGGGACAGTTTGTGTGGGACAGTTTGTGTGGGACAGTCTGGCTGGGACAGTTTGTGTGGGACAGTTTGTGTGGGACAGTTTGTGTGGGACAGTCTGTGTGGGACAGTTTGTGTGGGACAGTTTGTGTGGGACAGTTTGTGTGGGACAGTCTGTGTGAGACAGTTTGTGTGGGACAGTCTGTGTGGGACAGTCTGTGTGGGACAGTTTGTGTGGGACAGTTTGTGTGGGACAGTCTGTTTAGGACAGTCTGTGTGGTACAGTCTGTGTGGGACAGTTTGTGTGGGACAGTCTGTTTGGGACAGTTTGTGTGGGACAGTCTAATTGGGACAGTTTGTGTGGGACAGTCTGTTTGGGACAGTTTGTGTGGGACAGTTTGTGTGGGACAGTCTGTGTGGGACAGTCTGTTTGGGACAGTCTGTGTGGGACAGTTTGTGTGGGACAGTCTGTTTGGGACAGTCTGTTTGGGACAGTCTGTGTGGAACAGTTTGTGTGGGCAGTCTGTTTGGGACAGTCTGTGTGTGACAGTCTGTGTGGGACAGTTTGTGTGGGACAGTCTGTGTGGGACAGTTTGTGTGGGACAGTCTGTTTGGGACAGTCTTTCTGGGACAGTTTTTGTGGGACAGTTTGTGTGGGACAGTCTGTGTGGGACAGTTTGTGTGGGACAGTTTGTGTGGGACAGTCTGTGTGGGACAGTTTGTGTGGGACAGTCTGTGTGGGAAAGTTTGTGTGGGACAGTCTGTGGCTGGGACAGTTTGTGTGGGACAGTTTGTGTGGGACAGTCTGTGTGAGACAGTCTGTGTGGGACAGTCTGTGTGGGACAGTCTGTGGCTGGGACAGTCTGTGTGGGACAGTCTGTTTGGGACAGTTTGTGTGGGACAGTCTGTGTGGGACAGTCTGTGTAGGACAGTCTGTGTGGGACTGTCTGTTTGGGACAGTCTGTGTGGGACAGTCTGTATGGGGCAGTCTGTTTGGGACAGTCTGTGTGGGACAGTCTGTGGCTGGGACAGTCTGTGTGGGACAGTCTGTTTGGGACAGTTTGTGTGGGACAGTCTGTGTGGGACAGTCTGTGTAGGACAGTCTGTGTGGGACTGTCTGTTTGGGACAGTCTGTGTGGGACAGTCTGTATGGGGCAGTCTGTGTGGGACAGTCTGTGTGGGACAGTCTGTGTGGGACAGTTTGTGTGGGACAGTCAGTGTGGGACAGTCAGTGTGGGACAGTCTGGCTGTGACAGTTTGTGTGGGACAGTTTGTGTGGGACAGTCTATGTGGGACAGTTTGTGTGGGACACTCTGTGTGGGACAGTTTGTGTGGGACAGTTTGTGTGAGACAGTCTGTTTGGGACAGTCTGTGTGGGAAAGTTTGTGTGGGACAGTCTGTGTGGGACAGTCTTTCTGGGACAGTTTGTGTGGGACAGTTTGTGTGGGACAGTCTTTGTGGGACAGTTTGTGTGGGACAGTCTGTTTGGGACGGTTTGTGTGGGACAGTTTGTGTGGGACAGTCTGTTTGGGACAGTTTGTGTGGGACAGTCTGTGTGGGACAGTGTGTGGGACAGTCTGTGTGGGACAGTTTGTGTGGGACAGTCAGTGTGGGACAGTCTGTGTAGGACAGTCTGTGTGGGACAGTTTGTGTGGGACAGTCTGTTTGGGACAGTTTGTGTGGGACAGTCTGTTTGGGACAGTCTGTGTGGGACAGTTTGTGTGGGACAATCTGTGTGGGACAGTCTGTGTGGGACAGTTTGTGTGGGAGAGTCTGTGTGGGACAGTCTGTGTGGGACAGTTTGTGTGGGACACTCTGTGTGGGACAGTTTGTGTGGGACAGTCTGTGTGGGACAGTCTGTGTGGGACAGTTTGTGTGGGACAGTCTGTGTGGGACAGTTTTTGTGGGACAGTCTGTGTGGGACAGTCTGTGTGGGACAGTCTGTGTGGAACATTTTGTGTGGGAGAGTCTGTGTGGGACAGTCTGTGTGGTAAAGTTTGTGTGGGACAGTTTGTGTGGGACAGTCTGTGTGGGACAGTTTGTGTGGGACAGTTTGTGTGGGACAGTCTGTGTGGGACAGTCTGTTTGGGACAGTTTGTGTGGGACAGTCTGTGGCTGGGACAGTCTGTGTGGGACAGTCTGTTTGGGACAGTCTTTCTGGGACAGTTTGTGTGGGACAGTCTTTCTGGGACAGTCTGTGTGGGACAGTTTGTGTGGGACAGTTTGTGTGGGACAGTCTGTTTGGGACGGTTTGTGTGGGACAGTTTGTGAGGGACAGTCTGTTTGGGACAGTTTGTGTGGGACAGTTTGTGTGGGACAGTCTGGCTGGGACAGTTTGTGTGGGACAGTTTGTGTGGGACAGTCTGTGTGGGACAGTTTGTGTGGGACAGTCTGTGTGGGACAGTCTGTGTGGGACAGTTTGTGTGGGACAGTTTGTGTGGGACAGTTTGTGTGGGACAGACTGTTTAGGACAGTCTGTGTGGTACAGTCTGTGTGGGACAGTTTGTGTGGGACAGTCTGTTTGGGACAGTTTGTGTGGGACAGTCTAATTGGGACAGTTTGTGTGGGACAGTCTGTTTGGGACAGTTTGTGTGGGACAGTTTGTGTGGGACAGTTTGTGAGGGACAGTCTGTTTGGGACAGTTTGTGTGGGACAGTTTGTGTGGGACAGTCTGTGTGAGACAGTTTGTGTGGGACAGTCTGTGTGGGACAGTCTGTGTGGGACAGTTTGTGTGGGACAGTTTGTGTGGGACAGTTTGTGTGGGACAGTTTGTGTGGGACAGACTGTTTAGGACAGTCTGTGTGGTACAGTCTGTGTGGGACAGTTTGTGTGGGACAGTCTGTTTGGGACAGTTTGTGTGGGACAGTCTAATTGGGACAGTTTGTGTGGGACAGTCTGTTTGGGACAGTTTGTGTGGGACAGTTTGTGTGGGACAGTCTGTGTGGGACAGTTTGTGTGGGACAGTCTGTGTGGGACAGTCTGTTTGGGACAGTCTGTGTGGGACAGTTTGTGTGGGACAGTCTGTTTGGGACAGTCTGTTTGGGACAGTCTGTGTGGAACAGTTTGTGTGGGCAGTCTGTTTGGGACAGTCTGTGTGTGACAGTCTGTGTGGGACAGTTTGTGTGGGACAGTCTGTGTGGGACAGTTTGTGTGGGACAGTCTGTGTGGGACAGTCTTTCTGGGACAGTTTTTGTGGGACAGTTTGTGTGGGACAGTCTGTGTGGGACAGTTTGTGTGGGACAGTTTGTGTGGGACAGTCTGTGTGGGAAAGTTTGTGTGGGACAGTTTGTGTGGGACAGTTTGTGTGGGACAGTCTGTTTGGGACAGTTTGTGTGGGACAGTCTGTGGCTGGGACAGTTTGTGTGGGACAGTTTGTGTGGGACAGTCTGTGTGAGACAGTCTGTGTGGGACAGTCTGTGTGGGACAGTCTGTGGCTGGGACAGTCTGTGTGGGACAGTCTGTTTGGGACAGTTTGTGTGGGACAGTCTGTGTGGGACAGTCTGTGTAGGACAGTCTGTGTGGGACAGTTTGTGTGGGACAGTCTTTCTTGGACAGTCTGTGTGGGACAGTTTGTGTGGGACAGTCTTTCTTGGACAGTCTGTGTGGAACAGTTTGTGTGGGACAGTTTGTGTGGGACAGTTTGTGTGGGACAGTTTGTGTGGGACAGTCTGTGTAGGACAGTCTGTGTGGGACAGTTTGTGTGGGACAGTCTTTCTGGGACAGTTTGTGTGGGACAGTTTGTGTGGGACAGTCTGTGTGGGAGAGTTTGTGTGGGACAGTTTGTGTGGGACAGTCTGTTTGGGAAAGTTTGTGTGGGACAGTTTGTGTGGGACAGTCTGTGTGGGACAATTTTTGTGGGACAGTCTGTGTGGGACAGTCTGTGTGGGACAGTTTGTGTGGGACAGTCTGTGTGGGACAGGCTGTGTGGGACAGTTTGTGTGGGACAGTCTATGTGGGACAGTTTGTGTGGGACACTCTGTGTGGGACAGTTTGTGTGAGACAGTCTGTTTGGGACAGTCTGTGTGGGAAAGTTTGTGTGGGACAGTCTGTGTGGGACAGTCTTTCTGGGACAGTTTGTGTGGGACAGTTTGTGTGGGACAGTCTTTGTGGGACAGTTTGTGTGGGACAGTCTGTTTGGGACGGTTTGTGTGGGACAGTTTGTGTGGGACAGTCTGTTTGGGACAGTTTGTGTGGGACAGTCTGTGTGGGACAGTGTGTGGGACAGTCTGTGTGGGACAGTTTGTGTGGGACAGTCAGTGTGGGACAGTCTGTGTAGGACAGTCTGTGTGGGACAGTTTGTGTGGGACAGTCTGTTTGGGACAGTTTGTGTGGGACAGTCTGTTTGGGACAGTCTGTGTGGGACAGTTTGTGTGGGACAATCTGTGTGGGACAGTCTGTGTGGGACAGTTTGTGTGGGAGAGTCTGTGTGGGACAGTCTGTGTGGGACAGTTTGTGTGGGACACTCTGTGTGGGACAGTTTGTGTGGGACAGTCTGTGTGGGACAGTCTGTGTGGGACAGTTTGTGTGGGACAGTCTGTGTGGGACAGTTTTTGTGGGACAGTCTGTGTGGGACAGTCTGTGTGGGACAGTTTGTGTGGGACAGTCTGTTTGGGACAGTCTGTGTGGAACATTTTGTGTGGGAGAGTCTGTGTGGGACAGTCTGTGTGGTAAAGTTTGTGTGGGACAGTTTGTGTGGGACAGTCTGTGTGGGACAGTTTGTGTGGGACAGTTTGTGTGGGACAGTTTGTGTGGGACAGTCTGTGTGGGACAGTCTGTTTGGGACAGTTTGTGTGGGACAGTCTGTGGCTGGGACAGTCTGTGTGGGACAGTCTGTTTGGGACAGTCTTTCTGGGACAGTTTGTGTGGGACAGTCTTTCTGGGACAGTCTGTGTGGGACAGTTTGTGTGGGACAGTTTGTGTGGGACAGTCTGTTTGGGACGGTTTGTGTGGGACAGTTTGTGAGGGACAGTCTGTTTGGGACAGTTTGTGTGGGACAGTTTGTGTGGGACAGTCTGGCTGGGACAGTTTGTGTGGGACAGTTTGTGTGGGACAGTCTGTGTGGGACAGTTTGTGTGGGACAGTCTGTGTGGGACAGTCTGTGTGGGACAGTTTGTGTGGGACAGTTTGTGTGGGACAGTTTGTGTGGGACAGACTGTTTAGGACAGTCTGTGTGGTACAGTCTGTGTGGGACAGTTTGTGTGGGACAGTCTGTTTAGGACAGTCTGGCTGGGACAGTCTGTGTGGGACAGTTTTTGTGGGACAGTCTGTGTGGGACAGTCTGTGTGGGACAGTCTGTGTGGGACAGTTTGTGTGGGACAGTCTGTGTGGGACAGGCTGTGTGGGACAGTTTGTGTGGGACAGTCTGTTTGGGACAGTTTGTGTGAGACAGCTTGTGTGGGACAGTTTGTGTGGGACAGTCTGTTTGGGACAGTTTGTGTGGGACAGTCTAATTGGGACAGTTTGTGTGGGACAGTCTGTTTGGGACAGTTTGTGTGGGACAGTTTGTGTGGGACAGTCTGTGTGGGACAGTCTGTTTGGGACAGTCTGTGTGGGACAGTTTGTGTGGGACAGTCTGATTGGGACAGTCTGTTTGGGACAGTCTGTTTGGGACAGTCTGTGTGGAACAGTTTGTGTGGGCAGTCTGTTTGGGACAGTCTGTGTGTGACAGTCTGTGTGGGACAGTTTGTGTGGGACAGTCTGTGTGGGACAGTTTGTGTGGGACAGTTTGTGTGGGACAGTCTGTGTGGGACAGTTTGTGTGGGACAGACTGTGTGGGACAGTTTGTGTGGGACAGTCTGTGTGGGACAGTCTTTCTGGGACAGTTTGTGTGGGACAGTTTGTTTGGGACAGTTTGTGTGGGACAGTTTGTGTGGGACAGTTTGTGTGGGACAGTCTGTGTGGGACAGTCTGTGTGGGACAGTTTGTGTGGGACAGTCTGTGTGGGACAGTCTGTGTGGGACAGTTTGTGTGGGACAGTCTGTTTGGGACAGTTTGTGTGAGACAGTTTGTGTGGGACAGTTTGTGTGGGACAGTCTGTTTGTGACAGTTTGTGTGGGACAGTCTGTGTGGGACAGTTTGTGTGGGACTGTCTGTTTGGGACAGTCTGTGTGGGACAGTCTGTATGGGGCAGTCTGTGTGGGACAGTCTGTGTGGGACAGTCTGTGTGGGACAGTTTGTGTGGGACAGTCAGTGTGGGACAGTCAGTGTGGGACAGTCTGGCTGTGACAGTTTGTGTGGGACAGTCTATGTGGGACAGTTTGTGTGGGACACTCTGTGTGGGACAGTTTGTGTGAGACAGTCTGTTTGGGACAGTCTGTGTGGGAAAGTTTGTGTGGGACAGTCTGTGTGGGACAGTCTTTCTGGGACAGTTTGTGTGGGACAGTTTGTGTGGGACAGTCTTTGTGGGACAGTTTGTGTGGGACAGTCTGTTTGGGACGGTTTGTGTGGGACAGTTTGTGTGGGACAGTCTGTTTGGGACAGTTTGTGTGGGACAGTCTGTGTGGGACAGTGTGTGGGACAGTCTGTGTGGGACAGTTTGTGTGGGACAGTCAGTGTGGGACAGTCTGTGTAGGACAGTCTGTGTGGGACAGTTTGTGTGGGACAGTCTGTTTGGGACAGTTTGTGTGGGACAGTCTGTTTGGGACAGTCTGTGTGGGACAGTTTGTGTGGGACAATCTGTGTGGGACAGTCTGTGTGGGACAGTTTGTGTGGGAGAGTCTGTGTGGGACAGTCTGTGTGGGACAGTTTGTGTGGGACACTCTGTGTGGGACAGTTTGTGTGGGACAGTCTGTGTGGGACAGTCTGTGTGGGACAGTTTGTGTGGGACAGTCTGTGTGGGACAGTTTTTGTGGGACAGTCTGTGTGGGACAGTCTGTGTGGGACAGTTTGTGTGGGACAGTCTGTTTGGGACAGTCTGTGTGGAACATTTTGTGTGGGAGAGTCTGTGTGGGACAGTCTGTGTGGTAAAGTTTGTGTGGGACAGTTTGTGTGGGACAGTCTGTGTGGGACAGTTTGTGTGGGACAGTTTGTGTGGGACAGTTTGTGTGGGACAGTCTGTGTGGGACAGTCTGTTTGGGACAGTTTGTGTGGGACAGTCTGTGGCTGGGACAGTCTGTGTGGGACAGTCTGTTTGGGACAGTCTTTCTGGGACAGTTTGTGTGGGACAGTCTTTCTGGGACAGTCTGTGTGGGACAGTTTGTGTGGGACAGTTTGTGTGGGACAGTCTGTTTGGGACGGTTTGTGTGGGACAGTTTGTGAGGGACAGTCTGTTTGGGACAGTTTGTGTGGGACAGTTTGTGTGGGACAGTCTGGCTGGGACAGTTTGTGTGGGACAGTTTGTGTGGGACAGTCTGTGTGGGACAGTTTGTGTGGGACAGTCTGTGTGGGACAGTCTGTGTGGGACAGTTTGTGTGGGACAGTTTGTGTGGGACAGTTTGTGTGGGACAGACTGTTTAGGACAGTCTGTGTGGTACAGTCTGTGTGGGACAGTTTGTGTGGGACAGTCTGTTTGGGACAGTTTGTGTGGGACAGTCTAATTGGGACAGTTTGTGTGGGACAGTCTGTTTGGGACAGTTTGTGTGGGACAGTTTGTGTGGGACAGTTTGTGAGGGACAGTCTGTTTGGGACAGTTTGTGTGGGACAGTTTGTGTGGGACAGTCTGTGTGAGACAGTTTGTGTGGGACAGTCTGTGTGGGACAGTCTGTGTGGGACAGTTTGTGTGGGACAGTTTGTGTGGGACAGTTTGTGTGGGACAGTTTGTGTGGGACAGACTGTTTAGGACAGTCTGTGTGGTACAGTCTGTGTGGGACAGTTTGTGTGGGACAGTCTGTTTGGGACAGTTTGTGTGGGACAGTCTAATTGGGACAGTTTGTGTGGGACAGTCTGTTTGGGACAGTTTGTGTGGGACAGTTTGTGTGGGACAGTCTGTGTGGGACAGTCTGTTTGGGACAGTCTGTGTGGGACAGTTTGTGTGGGACAGTCTGTGTGGGACAGTCTGTTTGGGACAGTCTGTGTGGGACAGTTTGTGTGGGACAGTCTGTTTGGGACAGTCTGTTTGGGACAGTCTGTGTGGAACAGTTTGTGTGGGCAGTCTGTTTGGGACAGTCTGTGTGTGACAGTCTGTGTGGGACAGTTTGTGTGGGACAGTCTGTGTGGGACAGTTTGTGTGGGACAGTCTGTGTGGGACAGTCTTTCTGGGACAGTTTTTGTGGGACAGTTTGTGTGGGACAGTCTGTGTGGGACAGTTTGTGTGGGACAGGTTGTGTGGGACAGTCTGTGTGGGAAAGTTTGTGTGGGACAGTCTGGCTGGGAAAGTTTGTGTGGGACAGTTTGTGTGGGACAGTTTGTGTGGGACAGTCTGTTTGGGACAGTTTGTGTGGGACAGTCTGTGGCTGGGACAGTTTGTGTGGGACAGTTTGTGTGGGACAGTCTGTGTGAGACAGTCTGTGTGGGACAGTCTGTGTGGGACAGTCTGTGGCTGGGACAGTCTGTGTGGGACAGTCTGTTTGGGACAGTTTGTGTGGGACAGTCTGTGTGGGACAGTCTGTGTAGGACAGTCTGTGTGGGACAGTTTGTGTGGGACAGTCTTTCTTGGACAGTCTGTGTGGGACAGTTTGTGTGGGACAGTCTTTCTTGGACAGTCTGTGTGGAACAGTTTGTGTGGGACAGTTTGTGTGGGACAGTCTGTGTAGGACAGTCTGTGTGGGACAGTTTGTGTGGGACAGTTTGTGTGGGACAGTTTGTGTGGGACAGTCTGTGTAGGACAGTCTGTGTGGGACAGTTTGTGTGGGACAGTCTTTCTGGGACAGTTTGTGTGGGACAGTTTGTGTGGGACAGTCTGTGTGGGAGAGTTTGTGTGGGACAGTTTGTGTGGGACAGTCTGTTTGGGACAGTTTGTGTGGGACAGTTTGTGTGGGACAGTCTGTGTGGGACAATTTTTGTGGGACAGTCTGTGTGGGACAGTCTGTGTGGGACAGTCTGTGTGGGACAGTTTGTGTGGGACAGTCTGTGTGGGACAGTCTGTGTGGGACAGGCTGTGTGGGACAGTTTGTGTGGGACAGTCTGTTTCGGACAGTTTGTGTGAGACAGTTTGTGTGGGACAGTTTGTGTGGGACAGTCTGTTTGGGACAGTTTGTGTGGGACAGTCTAATTGGGACAGTTTGTGTGGGACAGTCTGTTTGGGACAGTTTGTGTGGGACAGTTTGTGTGGGACAGTCTGTGTGGGACAGTCTGTTTGGGACAGTCTGTGTGGGACAGTTTGTGTGGGACAGTCTGATTGGGACAGTCTGTTTGGGACAGTCTGTTTGGGACAGTCTGTGTGGAACAGTTTGTGTGGGCAGTCTGTTTGGGACAGTCTGTGTGTGACAGTCTGTGTGGGACAGTTTGTGTGGGACAGTCTGTGTGGGACAGTTTGTGTGGGACAGTTTGTGTGGGACAGTCTGTGTGGGACAGTTTGTGTGGGACAGACTGTGTGGCACAGTTTGTGTGGGACAGTCTGTGTGGGACAGTCTTTCTGGGACAGTTTGTGTGGGACAGTTTGTTTGGGACAGTCTGTGTGGGACAGTTTGTGTGGGACAGTCTGTGTGGGACAGTCTGTGTGGGACAGTTTGTGTGGGACAGTCTGTGTGGGACAGTCTGTGTGGGACAGTTTGTGTGGGACAGTCTGTTTGGGACAGTTTGTGTGGGACAGTCTGTGTGGGACAGTTTGTGTGGGACTGTCTGTTTGGGACAGTCTGTGTGGGACAGTCTGTATGGGGCAGTCTGTGTGGGACAGTTTGTGTGGGACAGTCTGTGTGGGACAGTTTGTGTGGGACAGTTTGTGTGGGACAGTCTGTGTGGGACAGTTTGTGTGGGACAGTTTGTGTGGGACAGTCTGTGTGGGACAGTCTGTGTGGGACAGTCTGTGTGGGACAGTCTGTTTGGGACAGTCTCTGTGGGACATTCTGTGTGGGACAGTTTGTGTGGGACAGTCTGTTTGGGACAGTCTGTGTGGGACAGTCTGTGTGGGACAGTTTGTTTGGGACAGTCTGTTTGGGACAGTCTGTTTGGGACAGTCTGTTTGGGACAGTCTGTGTGGGCCATTCTGTGTGGGACAGTTTGTGTGGGACAGTTTGTGTGGGACAGTCTGTTTGGGACAGTCTGTGTGGGACAGTTTGTGTGGGACAGTCTGTTTGGGACAGTCTGTGTGGGACAGTTTGTGTGGGACAGTTTGTGTGGGACAGTCAGTGTGGGACAGTCAGTGTGGGACAGTCTGGCTGTGACAGTTTGTGTGGGACAGTTTGTGTGGGACAGTCTGTGTGGGACAGTTTGTGTGGGACAGTCTGTGTGGGACAGTCTTTCTGGGACAGTTTTTGTGGGACAGTTTGTGTGGGACAGTCTGTGTGGGACAGTTTGTGTGGGACAGTTTGTGTGGGACAGTCTGTGTGGGACAGTTTGTGTGGGACAGTCTGTGTGGGAAAGTTTGTGTGGGACAGTCTGGCTGGGAAAGTTTGTGTGGGACAGTTTGTGTGGGACAGTTTGTGTGGGACAGTCTGTTTGGGACAGTTTGTGTGGGACAGTCTGTGGCTGGGACAGTTTGTGTGGGACAGTTTGTGTGGGACAGTCTGTGTGAGACAGTCTGTGTGGGACAGTCTGTGTGGGACAGTCTGTGGCTGGGACAGTCTGTGTGGGACAGTCTGTTTGGGACAGTTTGTGTGGGACAGTCTGTGTGGGACAGTCTGTGTAGGACAGTCTGTGTGGGACAGTTTGTGTGGGACAGTCTTTCTTGGACAGTCTGTGTGGAACAGTTTGTGTGGGACAGTTTGTGTGGGACAGTCTGTGTAGGACAGTCTGTGTGGGACAGTTTGTGTGGGACAGTTTGTGTGGGACAGTCTGTGTAGGACAGTCTGTGTGGGACAGTTTGTGTGGGACAGTCTTTCTGGGACAGTTTGTGTGGGACAGTTTGTGTGGGACAGTCTGTGTGGGAGAGTTTGTGTGGGACAGTTTGTGTGGGACAGTCTGTTTGGGACAGTTTGTGTGGGACAGTTTGTGTGGGACAGTCTGTGTGGGACAGTCTGTGTGGGACAGTTTTTGTGGGACAGTCTGTGTGGGACAGTCTGTGTGGGACAGTTTGTGTGGGACAGTCTGTGTGGGACAGGCTGTGTGGGACAGTTTGTGTGGGACAGTCTGTTTGGGACAGTTTGTGTGAGACAGTTTGTGTGGGACAGTTTGTGTGGGACAGTCTGTTTGGGACAGTTTGTGTGGGACAGTCTAATTGGGACAGTTTGTGTGGGACAGTCTGTTTGGGACAGTTTGTTTGGGACAGTTTGTGTGGGACAGTCTGTGTGGGACAGTCTGTTTGGGACAGTCTGTGTGGGACAGTTTGTGTGGGACAGTCTGATTGGGACAGTCTGTTTGGGACAGTCTGTTTGGGACAGTCTGTGTGGAACAGTTTGTGTGGGCAGTCTGTTTGGGACAGTCTGTGTGTGACAGTCTGTGTGGGACAGTTTGTGTGGGACAGTCTGTGTGGGACAGTTTGTGTGGGACAGTTTGTGTGGGACAGTCTGTGTGGGACAGTTTGTGTGGGACAGACTGTGTGGCACAGTTTGTGTGGGACAGTCTGTGTGGGACAGTCTTTCTGGGAAAGTCTGTGTGGGACAGTTTGTTTGGGACAGTCTGTGTGGGACAGTTTGTGTGGGACAGTTTGTGTGGGACAGTCTGTGTGGGACAGTCTGTGTGGGACAGTTTGTGTGGGACAGTCTGTTTGGGACAGTTTGTGTGAGACAGTTTGTGTGGGACAGTTTGTGTGGGACAGTCTGTTTGGGACAGTTTGTGTGGGACAGTCTGTGTGGGACAGTTTGTGTGGGACTGTCTGTTTGGGACAGTCTGTGTGGGACAGTCTGTATGGGGCAGTCTGTGTGGGACAGTTTGTGTGGGACAGTCTGTGTGGGACAGTTTGTGTGGGACAGTCTGTTTGGAACAGTCTGTGTGGAACATTTTGTGTGGGAGAGTCTGTGTGGGACAGTCTGTGTGGTAAAGTTTGTGTGGGACAGTTTGTGTGGGACAGTCTGTGTGGGACAGTTTGTGTGGGACAGTTTGTGTGGGACAGTCTGTGTGGGACAGTCTGTTTGGGACAGTTTGTGTGGGACAGTCTGTGGCTGGGACAGTCTGTGTGGGACAGTCTGTTTGGGACAGTCTTTCTGGGACAGTTTGTGTGGGACAGTCTTTCTGGGACAGTCTGTGTGGGACAGTTTGTGTGGGACAGTTTGTGTGGGACAGTCTGTTTGGGACGGTTTGTGTGGGACAGTTTGTGAGGGACAGTCTGTTTGGGACAGTTTGTGTGGGACAGTTTGTGTGGGACAGTCTGGCTGGGACAGTTTGTGTGGGACAGTTTGTGTGGGACAGTCTGTGTGGGACAGTTTGTGTGGGACAGTCTGTGTGGGACAGTCTGTGTGGGACAGTTTGTGTGGGACAGTTTGTGTGGGACAGTTTGTGTGGGACAGTTTGTGTGGGACAGACTGTTTAGGACAGTCTGTGTGGTACAGTCTGTGTGGGACAGTTTGTGTGGGACAGTCTGTTTGGGACAGTTTGTGTGGGACAGTCTAATTGGGACAGTTTGTGTGGGACAGTCTGTTTGGGACAGTTTGTGTGGGACAGTTTGTGTGGGACAGTTTGTGAGGGACAGTCTGTTTGGGACAGTTTGTGTGGGACAGTTTGTGTGGGACAGTCTGTGTGAGACAGTTTGTGTGGGACAGTCTGTGTGGGACAGTCTGTGTGGGACAGTTTGTGTGGGACAGTTTGTGTGGGACAGTTTGTGTGGGACAGTTTGTGTGGGACAGACTGTTTAGGACAGTCTGTGTGGTACAGTCTGTGTGGGACAGTTTGTGTGGGACAGTCTGTTTGGGACAGTTTGTGTGGGACAGTCTAATTGGGACAGTTTGTGTGGGACAGTCTGTTTGGGACAGTTTGTGTGGGACAGTTTGTGTGGGACAGTCTGTGTGGGACAGTCTGTTTGGGACAGTCTGTGTGGGACAGTTTGTGTGGGACAGTCTGTGTGGGACAGTCTGTTTGGGACAGTCTGTGTGGGACAGTTTGTGTGGGACAGTCTGTTTGGGACAGTCTGTTTGGGACAGTCTTTGTGGAACAGTTTGTGTGGGCAGTCTGTTTGGGACAGTCTGTGTGTGACAGTCTGTGTGGGACAGTTTGTGTGGGACAGTCTGTGTGGGACAGTTTGTGTGGGACAGTCTGTGTGGGACAGTCTTTCTGGGACAGTTTTTGTGGGACAGTTTGTGTGGGACAGTCTGTGTGGGACAGTTTGTGTGGGACAGTTTGTGTGGGACAGTCTGTGTGGGAAAGTTTGTGTGGGACAGTCTGGCTGGGAAAGTTTGTGTGGGACAGTTTGTGTGGGACAGTTTGTGTGGGACAGTCTGTTTGGGACAGTTTGTGTGGGACAGTCTGTGGCTGGGACAGTTTGTGTGGGACAGTTTGTGTGGGACAGTCTGTGTGAGACAGTCTGTGTGGGACAGTCTGTGTGGGACAGTCTGTGGCTGGGACAGTCTGTGTGGGACAGTCTGTTTGGGACAGTTTGTGTGGGACAGTCTGTGTGGGACAGTCTGTGTAGGACAGTCTGTGTGGGACAGTTTGTGTGGGACAGTCTTTCTTGGACAGTCTGTGTGGGACAGTTTGTGTGGGACAGTCTTTCTTGGACAGTCTGTGTGGAACAGTTTGTGTGGGACAGTTTGTGTGGGACAGTCTGTGTAGGACAGTCTGTGTGGGACAGTTTGTGTGGGACAGTTTGTGTGGGACAGTTTGTGTGGGACAGTCTGTGTAGGACAGTCTGTGTGGGACAGTTTGTGTGGGACAGTCTTTCTGGGACAGTTTGTGTGGGACAGTTTGTGTGGGACAGTCTGTGTGGGAGAGTTTGTGTGGGACAGTTTGTGTGGGACAGTCTGTTTGGGACAGTTTGTGTGGGACAGTTTGTGTGGGACAGTCTGTGTGGGACAATTTTTGTGGGACAGTCTGTGTGGGACAGTCTGTGTGGGACAGTTTGTGTGGGACAGTCTGTGTGGGACAGGCTGTGTTGGACAGTTTGTGTGGGACAGTCTGTTTGGGACAGTTTGTGTGAGACAGTTTGTGTGGGACAGTTTGTGTGGGACAGTCTGTTTGGGACAGTTTGTGTGGGACAGTCTAATTGGGACAGTTTGTGTGGGACAGTCTGTTTGGGACAGTTTGTGTGGGACAGTTTGTGTGGGACAGTCTGTGTGGGACAGTCTGTTTGGGACAGTCTGTGTGGGACAGTTTGTGTGGGACAGTCTGATTGGGACAGTCTGTTTGGGACAGTCTGTTTGGGACAGTCTGTGTGGAACAGTTTGTGTGGGCAGTCTGTTTGGGACAGTCTGTGTGTGACAGTCTGTGTGGGACAGTTTGTGTGGGACAGTCTGTGTGGGACAGTTTGTGTGGGACAGTTTGTGTGGGACAGTCTGTGTGGGACAGTTTGTGTGGGACAGACTGTGTGGCACAGTTTGTGTGGGACAGTCTGTGTGGGACAGTCTTTCTGGGACAGTTTGTGTGGGACAGTCTGTGTGGGACAGTTTGTGTGGGACAGTCTGTGTGGGACAGTTTTTGTGGGACAGACTGTGTGGGACAGTTTGTGTGGGACAGTCTGTGTGGGACAGTTTGTGTGGAACAGTCTGTGTGGGACAGTCTTTCTGGGACAGTTTGTGTGGGACAGTTTGTGTGGGACAGTCTGTGTGGGACAGTTTATGTGGGACAGTCTGTGTGGGACAGTTTGTGTGGGACAGTCTTTGTGGGAAAGTTTGTGTGGGACAGTCTGTGTGGGACAGTCTGGCTGGGAAAGTTTGTGTGGGACAGTTTGTGTGAGACAGTTTGTGTGGGACAGTCTGTGGCTGGAACAGTCTGTGGCTGGAACAGTTTGTGTGGGACAGTTTGTGTGGGACAGTCTGTGTGAGACAGTCTGTGTGGGACAGTCTGTGTGGGACAGTCTGTGTGGGACAGTCTGTGTGGGACAGTCTGTGGCTGGGACAGTCTGTGTGGGACAGTCTGTTTGGGACAGTATGTGTGGGACAGTTTGTGTGGGACAGTTTGTTTGGGACAGTCTGTTTGGGACAGTCTGTTTGGGACAGTCTGTGTGGGCCATTCTGTGTGGGACAGTTTGTGTGGGACAGTTTGTGTGGGACAGTCTGTTTGGGACAGTCTGTGTGGGACAGTTTGTGTGGGACAGTTTGTGTGGGACAGTCTGTTTGGGACAGTCTGTGTGGGACAGTTTGTGTGGGACAGTTTGTGTGGGACAGTCAGTGTGGGACAGTCAGTGTGGGACAGTCTGGCTGTGACAGTTTGTGTGGGACAGTTTGTGTGGGACAGTCTGTGTGGGACAGTTTGTGTGGGACAGTCTGTGTGGGACAGTCTTTCTGGGACAGTTTTTGTGGGACAGTTTGTGTGGGACAGTTTGTGTGGGACAGTCTGTGTGGGACAGTTTGTGTGGGACAGTTTGTGTGGGACAGTCTGTGTGGGACAGTTTGTGTGGGACAGTCTGTGTGGGAAAGTTTGTGTGGGACAGTCTGGCTGGGAAAGTTTGTGTGGGACAGTTTGTGTGGGACAGTTTGTGTGGGACAGTCTGTTTGGGACAGTTTGTGTGGGACAGTCTGTGGCTGGGACAGTTTGTGTGGGACAGTTTGTGTGGGACAGTCTGTGTGAGACAGTCTGTGTGGGACAGTCTGTGTGGGACAGTCTGTGGCTGGGACAGTCTGTGTGGGACAGTCTGTTTGGGACAGTTTGTGTGGGACAGTCTGTGTGGGACAGTCTGTGTAGGACAGTCTGTGTGGGACAGTTTGTGTGGGACAGTCTTTCTTGGACAGTCTGTGTGGGACAGTTTGTGTGGGACAGTCTTTCTTGGACAGTCTGTGTGGAACAGTTTGTGTGGGACAGTTTGTGTGGGACAGTCTGTGTAGGACAGTCTGTGTGGGACAGTTTGTGTGGGACAGTTTGTGTGGGACAGTCTGTGTAGGACAGTCTGTGTGGGACAGTTTGTGTGGGACAGTCTTTCTGGGACAGTTTGTGTGGGACAGTTTGTGTGGGACAGTCTGTGTGGGAGAGTTTGTGTGGGACAGTTTGTGTGGGACAGTCTGTTTGGGACAGTTTGTGTGGGACAGTTTGTGTGGGACAGTCTGTGTGGGACAGTCTGTGTGGGACAGTTTTTGTGGGACAGTCTGTGTGGGACAGTCTGTGTGGGACAGTCTGTGTGGGACAGTTTGTGTGGGACAGTCTGTGTGGGACAGGCTGTGTGGGACAGTTTGTGTGGGACAGTCTGTTTGGGACAGTTTGTGTGAGACAGTTTGTGTGGGACAGTTTGTGTGGGACAGTCTGTTTGGGACAGTTTGTGTGGGACAGTCTAATTGGGACAGTTTGTGTGGGACAGTCTGTTTGGGACAGTTTGTGTGGGACAGTTTGTGTGGGACAGTCTGTGTGGGACAGTCTGTTTGGGACAGTCTGTGTGGGACAGTTTGTGTGGGACAGTCTGATTGGGACAGTCTGTTTGGGACAGTCTGTTTGGGACAGTCTGTGTGGAACAGTTTGTGTGGGCAGTCTGTTTGGGACAGTCTGTGTGTGACAGTCTGTGTGGGACAGTTTGTGTGGGACAGACTGTGTGGCACAGTTTGTGTGGGACAGTCTGTGTGGAACAGTCTTTCTGGGACAGTCTGTGTGGGACAGTTTGTTTGGGACAGTCTGTGTGGGACAGTTTGTGTGGGACAGTTTGTGTGGGACAGTCTGTGTGGGACAGTCTGTGTGGGACAGTTTGTGTGGGACAGACTGTGTGGCACAGTTTGTGTGGGACAGTCTGTGTGGGACAGTTTGTGTGGGACAGTCTGTGTGGGACAGTTTGTGTGGGACAGACTGTGTGGCACAGTTTGTGTGGGACAGTCTGTGTGGGACAGTTTGTTTGGGACAGTCTGTGTGGGACAGTTTGTGTGGGACAGTTTGTGTGGGACAGTCTGTGTGGGACAGTCTGTGTGGGACAGTCTGTGTGGGACAGTCTGTGTGGGACAGTTTGTGTGGGACAGTCTGTTTGGGACAGTTTGTGTGAGACAGTTTGTGTGGGACAGTTTGTGTGGGACAGTCTGTTTGGGACAGTTTGTGTGGGACAGTCTGTGTGGGACAGTTTGTGTGGGACTGTCTGTTTGGGACAGTCTGTGTGGGACAGTCTGTATGGGGCAGTCTGTGTGGGACAGTTTGTGTGGGACAGTCTGTGTGGGACAGTTTGTGTGGGACAGTTTGTGTGGGACAGTCTGTGTGGGACAGTTTGTGTGGGACAGTTTGTGTGGGACAGTCTGTGTGGGACAGTCTGTGTGGGACAGTCTGTTTGGGATAGTCTCTGTGGGACATTCTGTGTGGGACAGTTTGTGTGGGACAGTCTGTTTGGGACAGTCTGTGTGGGACAGTCTGTGTGGGACAGTTTGTTTGGGACAGTCTGTTTGGGACAGTCTGTTTGGGACAGTCTGTGTGGGCCATTCTGTGTGGGACAGTTTGTGTGGGACAGTTTGTGTGGGACAGTCTGTTTGGGACAGTCTGTGTGGGACAGTTTGTGTGGGACAGTTTGTGTGGGACAGTCTGTTTGGGACAGTCTGTGTGGGACAGTCTGTGTGGGACAGTTTGTGTGGGACAGTCAGTGTGGGACAGTCAGTGTGGGACAGTCTGGCTGTGACAGTTTGTGTGGGACAGTTTGTGTGGGACAGTCTATGTGGGACAGTTTGTGTGGGACAGTCTGTGTGGGACAGTTTGTGTGGGACAGTTTGTGTGAGACAGTCTGTTTGGGACAGTCTGTGTGGGAAAGTTTGTGTGGGACAGTCTGTGTGGGACAGTTTGTGTGGGACAGTCTGTGTGGGACAGTTTTTGTGGGACAGACTGTGTGGGACAGTTTGTGTGGGACAGTCTGTGTGGGACAGTTTGTGTGGAACAGTCTGTGTGGGACAGTCTTTCTGGGACAGTTTGTGTGGGACAGTTTGTGTGGGACAGTCTGTGTGGGACAGTTTATGTGGGACAGTCTGTGTGGGACAGTTTGTGTGGGACAGTCTTTGTGGGAAAGTTTGTGTGGGACAGTCTGTGTGGGACAGTCTGGCTGGGAAAGTTTGTGTGGGACAGTTTGTGTGAGACAGTTTGTGTGGGACAGTCTGTGGCTGGAACAGTCTGTGGCTGGAACAGTTTGTGTGGGACAGTTTGTGTGGGACAGTCTGTGTGAGACAGTCTGTGTGGGACAGTCTGTGTGGGACAGTCTGTGTGGGACAGTCTGTGTGGGACAGTCTGTGGCTGGGACAGTCTGTGTGGGACAGTCTGTTTGGGACAGTATGTGTGGGACAGTTTGTGTGGGACAGTCTGTGTAGGACAGTCTGTGTGGGACAGTTTGTGTGGGACAGTCTTTCTGGGACAGTTTGTGTGGGACAGTTTGTGTGGGACAGTCTTTGTGGGACAGTTTGTGTGGGACAGTTTGTGTGGGACAGTCTGTTTGGGACAGTTTGTGTGGGACAGTCTGTGTGGGACAGTGTGTGGGACAGTCTGTGTGGGACAGTTTGTGTGGGACAGTCAGTGTGGGACAGTCTGTGTAGGACAGTCTGTGTGGGACAGTTTGTGTGGGACAGTCTGTTTGGGACAGTTTGTGTGGGACAGTCTGTTTGGGACAGTCTGTGTGGGACAATCTGTGTGGGACAGTCTGTGTGGGACAGTTTGTGTGGGAGAGTCTGTGTGGGACAGTCTGTGTGGGACAGTTTGTGTGGGACACTCTGTGTGGGACATTTTGTGTGGGACAGTTTGTGTGGGACAGTCTGTGTGGGACAGTTTTTGTGGGACAGTCTGTGTGGGACAGTCTGTGTGGGACAGTTTGTGTGGGACAGTCTGTTTGGGACAGTCTGTTAGGGACAGTCTGTTTGGGACAGTCTGTGTGGAACATTTTGTGTGGGAGAGTCTGTGTGGGACAGTCTGTGTGGTAAAGTTTGTGTGGGACAGTTTGTGTGGGACAGTCTGTGTGGGACAGTTTGTGTGGGACAGTTTGTGTGGGACAGTCTGTGTGGGACAGTCTGTTTGGGACAGTTTGTGTGGGACAGTCTGTGGCTGGGACAGTCTGTGTGGGACAGTCTGTTTGGGACAGTCTTTCTGGGACAGTTTGTGTGGGACAGTCTTTCTGGGACAGTCTGTGTGGGACAGTTTGTGTGGGACAGTTTGTGTGGGACAGTCTGTTTGGGACGGTTTGTGTGGGACAGTTTGTGAGGGACAGTCTGTTTGGGACAGTTTGTGTGGGACAGTTTGTGTGGGACAGTCTGGCTGGGACAGTTTGTGTGGGACAGTTTGTGTGGGACAGTTTGTGTGGGACAGTCTGTGTGGGACAGTTTGTGTGGGACAGTCTGTTTGAGACAGTTTGTGTGGGACAGTCTGTGTGGGACAGTCTGTGTGGGACAGTTTGTGTGGGACAGTTTGTGTGGGACAGTCTGTGTGGGACAGTTTGTGTGGGACAGTTTGTGTGGGACAGTTTGTGTGGGACAGTTTGTGTGGGACAGTCTGTGTGGTACAGTCTGTGTGGGACAGTTTGTGTGGGACAGTCTGTTTGGGACAGTTTGTGTGGGACAGTCTAATTGGGACAGTTTGTGTGGGACAGTCTGTTTGGGACAGTCTGTGTGGGACAGTTTGTGTGGGACAGTCTGTGTGGGACAGTTTGTGTGGGACTGTCTGTTTGGGACAGTTTGTGTGGGACAGTTTGTGTTGGACAGTTTGTGTGGGACAGTCTGTTTGGGACAGTCTGTGTGGGACAGTCTGTGTGGGACAGTTTGTGTTGGACAGTCTGTGTGGGACAGTCTGTGTGGGACAGTTTGTGTGGGACAGTCTTTCTGGGACAGTTTGTGTGGGACAGTCTTTCTGGGACAGTCTGTGTGGGACAGTTTGTGTGGGACAGTTTGTGTGGGACCGTCTGTTTGGGACAGTTTGTGTGGGACAGTTTGTTTGGGACAGTTTGTGTGGGGCAGTCTGTTTGGGACAGTTTGTGTGGGACAGTCTGTGTGGGACAGTTTGTGTGGGACAGTCTGTGTGGGACAGTTTGTGTGGGACAGTCTGTGTGGGACAGTCTGTGTGGGACAGTCTGTGTGAGACAGTTTGTGTGGGACAGTCTGTGTGGGACAGTTTGTGTGGGACAGTCTGTTTGGGACAGTCTGTGTGGTACAGTCTGTGTGGGACAGTTTGTGTGGGACAGTCTGTGTGGGACAGTTTGTGTGGGACAGTCTGTGTGGGAAAGTCTGTGTGGGACAGTCTGTGTTGGACAGTTTGTGTGGTACAGTTTGTGTGGGACAGTCTGTGTGGGACAGTTTGTGTGGGACAGTCTGTGTGGGACAGTTTGTGTGGGACAGTCTGTGTGGGACTGTCTGTTTGGGACAGTTTGTGTGGGACAGTCTGTGTGGGACAGTTTGTGTGGGACTGTCTGTTTGGGACAGTTTGTGTGGGACAGTCTGTTTGGGACAGTCTGTGTGGGACAGTTTGTGTGGGACAGTTTGTGTGGGACAGCCTGTGTGGGACAGTCTGTGTGGGACAGTTTGTGTGGGACAGTCTGTTTGGGACAGTCTGTGTGGGACAGTTTGTGTGGGACAGTTTGTGTGGGACAGTCTGTTTGGGACAGTCTGTTTGGGACAATCTTTTTGGGACAGTCTGTTTGGGACAGTTTGTGTGGGACAGTCTGTGTGGGACAGTTTGTGTGGGACAGTCTGTGTGGGACACTCTGTGTGGGACATTTTGTGTGGGACAGTTTGTGTGGGACAGTCTGTGTGGGACAGTTTTTGTGGGACAGTCTGTGTGGGACAGTCTGTGTGGGACAGTTTGTGTGGGACAGTCTGTTTGGGACAGTCTGTTAGGGACAGTCTGTTTGGGACAGTCTGTGTGGAACATTTTGTGTGGGAGAGTCTGTGTGGGACAGTCTGTGTGGTAAAGTTTGTGTGGGACAGTTTGTGTGGGACAGTCTGTGTGGGACAGTTTGTGTGGGACAGTTTGTGTGGGACAGTCTGTGTGGGACAGTCTGTTTGGGACAGTTTGTGTGGGACAGTCTGTGGCTGGGACAGTCTGTGTGGGACAGTCTGTTTGGGACAGTCTTTCTGGGACAGTTTGTGTGGGACAGTCTTTCTGGGACAGTCTGTGTGGGACAGTTTGTGTGGGACAGTTTGTGTGGGACAGTCTGTTTGGGACGGTTTGTGTGGGACAGTTTGTGAGGGACAGTCTGTTTGGGACAGTTTGTGTGGGACAGTTTGTGTGGGACAGTCTGGCTGGGACAGTTTGTGTGGGACAGTTTGTGTGGGACAGTTTGTGTGGGACAGTCTGTGTGGGACAGTTTGTGTGGGACAGTCTGTTTGAGACAGTTTGTGTGGGACAGTCTGTGTGGGACAGTCTGTGTGGGACAGTTTGTGTGGGACAGTTTGTGTGGGACAGTCTGTGTGGGACAGTTTGTGTGGGACAGTTTGTGTGGGACAGTTTGTGTGGGACAGTCTGTGTGGTACAGTCTGTGTGGGACAGTTTGTGTGGGACAGTCTGTTTGGGACAGTTTGTGTGGGACAGTCTAATTGGGACAGTTTGTGTGGGACAGTCTGTTTGGGACAGTCTGTGTGGGACAGTTTGTGTGGGACAGTCTGTGTGGGACAGTTTGTGTGGGACTGTCTGTTTGGGACAGTTTGTGTGGGACAGTTTGTGTTGGACAGTTTGTGTGGGACAGTCTGTTTGGGACAGTCTGTGTGGGACAGTCTGTGTGGGACAGTTTGTGTTGGACAGTCTGTGTGGGACAGTCTGTGTGGGACAGTTTGTGTGGGACAGTCTTTCTGGGACAGTTTGTGTGGGACAGTCTTTCTGGGACAGTCTGTGTGGGACAGTTTGTGTGGGACAGTTTGTGTGGGACCGTCTGTTTGGGACAGTTTGTGTGGGACAGTTTGTTTGGGACAGTTTGTGTGGGGCAGTCTGTTTGGGACAGTTTGTGTGGGACAGTCTGTGTGGGACAGTTTGTGTGGGACAGTCTGTGTGGGACAGTTTGTGTGGGACAGTCTGTGTGGGACAGTCTGTGTGGGACAGTCTGTGTGAGACAGTTTGTGTGGGACAGTCTGTGTGGGACAGTTTGTGTGGGACAGTCTGTTTGGGACAGTCTGTGTGGTACAGTCTGTGTGGGACAGTTTGTGTGGGACAGTCTGTGTGGGACAGTTTGTGTGGGACAGTCTGTGTGGGAAAGTCTGTGTGGGACAGTCTGTGTTGGACAGTTTGTGTGGTACAGTTTGTGTGGGACAGTCTGTGTGGGACAGTTTGTGTGGGACAGTCTGTGTGGGACAGTTTGTGTGGGACAGTCTGTGTGGGACTGTCTGTTTGGGACAGTTTGTGTGGGACAGTCTGTGTGGGACAGTTTGTGTGGGACTGTCTGTTTGGGACAGTTTGTGTGGGACAGTCTGTTTGGGACAGTCTGTGTGGGACAGTTTGTGTGGGACAGTTTGTGTGGGACAGCCTGTGTGGGACAGTCTGTGTGGGACAGTTTGTGTGGGACAGTCTGTTTGGGACAGTCTGTGTGGGACAGTTTGTGTGGGACAGTTTGTGTGGGACAGTCTGTTTGGGACAGTCTGTTTGGGACAATCTTTTTGGGACAGTCTGTTTGGGACAGTTTGTGTGGGACAGTCTGTGTGGGACAGTTTGTGTGGGACAGTCTGTGTGGGACAGTCTGTGTGGGACAGTTTGTGTGGGACAGTCTGTTTGGGACATTCTGTGTGGGACAGTTTGTGTGGGACAGTTTGTGTGGGACTGTCTGTTTGGGACAGTTTGTGTGGGACAGTTTGTGTGGGACAGTTTGTGTGGGACAGTCTGTTTTGGACAGTCTGTGTGGGACAGTTTGTGTGGGACAGTCTGTGTGGGACAGTCTGTGTGGGACAGTCTGTGTGGGACAGTTTGTGTGGGACCGTCTGTTTGGGACAGTTTGTGTGGGACAGTCTGTGTGGGACAGTTTGTGTGGGACAGTTTGTGTGGGACAGTTTGTGTGGCACAGCCTGTTTGGGACAGTTTGTGTGGGACAGTCTGTGTGGGACAGTTTGTGTGGGACAGTCTGTGTGGGACAGTTTGTGTGGGACAGTTTGTGTGGGACAGTCTGTGTGGGACAGTTTGTGTGGGACAGTCTGTGTGGGACAGTTTGTGTGGGACAGTCTGTTTGGGACAATCTTTTTGGGACAGTCTGTTTGGGACAGTTTGTGTGGGACAGTCTGTGTGGGACAGTCTGTGTGGGACAGTTTGTGTGGGACAGTCTGTTTGGGACAGTCTGTTTGGGACATTCTGTGTGGGACAGTTTGTGTGGGACAGTTTGTGTGGGACTGTCTGTTTGGGACAGTTTGTGTGGGACAGTTTGTGTGGGACAGTTTGTGTGGGACAGTCTGTTTTGGACAGTCTGTGTGGGACAGTTTGTGTGGGACAGTCTGTGTGGGACAGTCTGTGTGGGACAGTCTGTGTGGGACAGTTTGTGTGGGACAGTCTGTTTGGGACAGTTTGTGTGGGACAGTCTGTGTGGGACAGTTTGTGTGGGACAGTTTGTGTGGGACAGTTTGTGTGGCACAGTCTGTTTGGGACAGTTTGTGTGGGACAGTCTGTGTGGGACAGTTTGTGTGGGACAGTCTGTGTGGGACAGTTTGTGTGGGACAGTTTGTGTGGAACAGTCTGTGTGGGACAGTTTGTGTGGGACAGTCTGTGTGGGACAGTTTGTGTGGGACAGTCTGTGTTGGACAGTTTGTGTGGGACAGTCTGTGTGGGACAGTTTGTGTGGGACAGTCTGTGTGGGACAGTTTGTGTGGGACAGTCTGTGTGGGACAGTCTGTGTGGGACTGTCTGTTTGGGACAGTTTGTGTGGGACAGTCTATGTGGGACAGTTTGTGTGGGACTGTCTGTGTGGGACAGTTTGTGTGGGACAGTCTGTTTGGGACAGTCTGTGTGGGACAGTTTGTGTGGGACAGTTTGTGTGGGACAGTCTGGCTGGGACAGCCTGTGTGGGACAGTCTGTGTGGGACAGTTTGTGTGGGACAGTCTGTTTGGGACAGTCTGTGTGGGACAGTTTGTGTGGGACAGTTTGTGTGGGACAGTCTGTTTGGGACAGTCTGGCTGGGACAGTTTGTTTGGACAGTCTTTTTGGGACAGTCTGTTTGGGACAGTCTCTGTGGGACATTCTGTGTGGGACAGTTTGTGTGGGACAGTCTGTGTGGGACAGTTTGTGTGGGACAGTCTGTGTGGGACAGTCTGTGTTGGACAGTCTGTGTGGGACAGTCTGTTTGGGACAGTCTGTGTGGGACAGTTTGTGTGGGACAGTCTGTTTGGGACAGTTTGTGTGGGACAGTTTGTGTGGGACAGTCTGTTTGGCACAGTCTGGCTGGGACAGTTTGTTTGGGACAGTCTGTTTGGGACAGTCTGTTTGGGACAGTCTCTGTGGGACATTCTGTGTGGGACAGTTTGTGTGGGACAGTCTGTGTGGGACAGTCTGTGTGGGACAGTCTGTTTGGGACAGTCTTTGTGGGACAGTCTGTTTGGGACAGTCTCTGTGGGACATTCTGTGTGGGACAGTCTGTGTGGGACAGTTTGTGTGGGACAGTCTGTGTGGGACAGTCTGTGTGGGACTGTCTGTTTGGGACAGTTTGTGTGGGACAGTCTATGTGGGACAGTTTGTGTGGGACTGTCTGTGTGGGACAGTTTGTGTGGGACAGTCTGTTTGGGACAGTCTGTGTGGGACAGTTTGTGTGGGACAGTTTGTGTGGGACAGTCTGGCTGGTACAGCCTGTGTGGGACAGTCTGTGTGGGACAGTTTGTGTGGGACAGTCTGTTTGGGACAGTCTGTGTGGGACAGTTTGTGTGGGACAGTTTGTGTGGGACAGTTTGTGTGGGACAGTCTGTTTGGCACAGTCTGGCTGGGACAGTTTGTTTGGGACAGTCTGTTTGGGACAGTCTGTTTGGGACAGTCTCTGTGGGACATTCTGTGTGGGACAGTTTGTGTGGGACAGTCTGTGTGGGACAGTCTGTGTGGGACAGTCTGTTTGGGACAGTCTTTGTGGGACAGTCTGTTTGGGACAGTCTCTGTGGGACATTCTGTGTGGGACAGTCTGTGTGGGACAGTTTGTGTGGGACAGTCTGTGTGGGACAGTCTGTGTGGGACTGTCTGTTTGGGACAGTTTGTGTGGGACAGTCTATGTGGGACAGTTTGTGTGGGACTGTCTGTGTGGGACAGTTTGTGTGGGACAGTCTGTTTGGGACAGTCTGTGTGGGACAGTTTGTGTGGGACAGTTTGTGTGGGACAGTCTGGCTGGTACAGCCTGTGTGGGACAGTCTGTGTGGGACAGTTTGTGTGGGACAGTCTGTTTGGGACAGTCTGTGTGGGACAGTTTGTGTGGGACAGTTTGTGTGGGACAGTCTGTTTGGGACAGTCTGGCTGGGACAGTTTGTTTGGACAGTCTTTTTGGGACAGTCTGTTTGGGACAGTCTCTGTGGGACAGTCTGTGTGGGACAGTCTGTGTTGGACAGTCTGTGTGGGACAGTCTGTTTGGGACAGTCTGTGTGGGACAGTTTGTGTGGGACAGTCTGTTTGGGACAGTCTGTGTGGGACAGTTTGTGTGGGACAGTTTGTGTGGGACAGTTTGTGTGGGACAGTCTGTTTGGCACAGTCTGGCTGGGACAGTTTGTTTGGGACAGTCTGTTTGGGACAGTCTGTTTGGGACAGTCTCTGTGGGACATTCTGTGTGGGACAGTTTGTGTGGGACAGTCTGTGTGGGACAGTCTGTTTGGGACAGTCTTTGTGGGACAGTCTGTTTGGGACAGTCTCTGTGGGACATTCTGTGTGGGACAGTCTGTGTGGGACAGTCTGTGTGGGACTGTCTGTTTGGGACAGTTTGTGTGGGACAGTCTATGTGGGACAGTTTGTGTGGGACTGTCTGTGTGGGACAGTTTGTGTGGGACAGTCTGTTTGGGACAGTCTGTGTGGGACAGTTTGTGTGGGACAGTTTGTGTGGGACAGTCTGGCTGGTACAGCCTGTGTGGGACAGTCTGTGTGGGACAGTTTGTGTGGGACAGTCTGTTTGGGACAGTCTGTGTGGGACAGTTTGTGTGGGACAGTTTGTGTGGGACAGTCTGTTTGGGACAGTCTGGCTGGGACAGTTTGTTTGGACAGTCTTTTTGGGACAGTCTGTTTGGGACAGTCTCTGTGGGACATTCTGTGTGGGACAGTTTGTGTGGGACAGTCTGTGTGGGACAGTCTGTGTGGGACAGTTTGTGTGGGACAGTCTGTGTGGGACAGTCTGTGTTGGACAGTCTGTGTGGGACAGTCTGTTTGGGACAGTCTGTGTGGGACAGTTTGTGTGGGACAGTCTGTTTGGGACAGTCTGTGTGGGACAGTTTGTGTGGGACAGTTTGTGTGGGACAGTCTGTTTGGCACAGTCTGGCTGGGACAGTTTGTTTGGGACAGTCTGTTTGGGACAGTCTGTTTGGGACAGTCTCTGTGGGACATTCTGTGTGGGACAGTTTGTGTGGGACAGTCTGTGTGGGACAGTCTGTGTGGGACAGTCTGTTTGGGACAGTCTTTGTGGGACAGTCTGTTTGGGACAGTCTCTGTGGGACATTCTATGTGGGACAGTCTGTGTGGGACAGTTTGTGTGGGACAGTCTGTTTGGGACAGTTTGTGTGGGACAGTCTGTGTGGGACAGTTTGTGTGGGACAGTCTGTTTGGGACAGTTTGTGTGAGACAGTTTGTGTGGGACAGTTTGTGTGGGACAGTCTGTCCCAGGCTCCTCTGGTTCCAGGCTCCTCTGGTTCCAGGCTCCTCTGGTCCCAACCTCCTCTGGTCCCAGGCTCCTCTGGTCCCAGCCTCCTCTGGTCCCAGCCTCCTCTGGTCCCAGCCTCCTCTGGTCCCAGGCTCCTCTGGTCCCAGGCTCCTCTGGTCCCAGCCTCCTCTGGTCCCAGGCTCCTCTTCATGGCGATCTGCTGGAGTCCATTTGGCCTGTGGTGATTCAAATTTCAACCACCTACCCACCCACTCAAAAATGAGCCTTTAAACTGACCGATATATTGAGAATAAAAAAGAATCCAATAAGCAGAATGTACACGTTTGGTCCCCCCAGTTGGATTGAATGAATTATTCTTGATTCTGGAGACAAATTGGCTTCAGTTCAGTTCATCCCCACAGTGGTGCTGTGTTTATACTGTCAGGTTTTATGAAACAAATGACTTTCTAAAACCCATAATTACTCTGTATGATAGAATTGTTTGGAGATTTTATTCTTGATGTATTTTCATCTGGTGAACTGTAGCTGTTGAGTTGAAGGCAGTACTAATCTATCAAATCCATTAAAAGTCATTTCCCCATGGATTTGCATGTTGTTTCCATGAAAACTTGGATCCCTGTGGTACTGAGCTCGGCTCGCACATGATACAGCCCCCTGCGGGCCATGGCGAACCGGGAAGAGGAGCAAGGCGAGCCGGCAGGCGAAGGTTCGAGGAACGGGACATTCAGAGGAGTCTACTTCTCCCTGCCTCCCCTAACTGTAGCCAACATTAAGGAAACCTTCGGCTTGTTGGTGGGTACTTTGACTGTTTCCCAGCAGCTGACCGCCTCTTCGTGCTCCAGCCCTTGTTTGTGAGTTTTGTGAGTTCCAGCGGCTGAGTGCTCCTCCTCCAGAGCTCCACTCCTCTCATCCCTCCTTCTCCCCCCGGCCCGCCTTCCCCTAAGCCCGTCTCCCAGCTCTCACTGATTCCCTCTCTGATCCTTTGGAAACCCGCTTTGTTTACCTGGAAATGAGGCTGGTTTTAACCAGGCGGGACACGGAACCGAGATGACTGTGCCCATGAGAGCCCCGGTTTGAAAGCAGACGAAGAAAATGAGAAGATGAAGCTGCCCCTGTGGATCGTCGTGTTTTCCCTGCGGCTGGTGGGGACCAGAGAGAGCGGTGAGTACAGCTGAGTACCACCGAGTACCGCTGAGTTAGCTGCGGGGGCTAATGTGGCCGCCGGACTCTGTCCGTGTTCACACCGGTGTCTCCACCAGTGTTCACACTGTGTTACCACGGCATTCTGCCGCCAGGTACCGACATGGGATCAAAGTTCTGGGGAGAGCCGGCGGCTTCCAGCAGCAGCTCAAACTTCTTCTCATGTGTTTTTAAAGGGCAGTTTGAAGGGAAATAACCTGCAGACTCGTGTTAAAACAAAGTCAGACATGACAGCCGGACCACACTAACACAGATAAAACTCTTATGAATGCAGTTCAGCGTGAGAACCTGAAAACAAGTGCTCCGTGTCCGCAGCGCAGGTTTGTCCCCGGGGCAGAGTGAGCTGCGGGCGGCTCAGGGTGGAGGGCAGAGGCGGTCCCAGACTGTGGAGGGACCCAGGGTGAGCAGACCTGTGTCCTTCACCCCCCTTATGTAACACCGCACTCATTCACAACACATGTCAAGACGACCCTGAACTGTTGTACAGACTTATGAAAAAAATGTTTTCACATCAGTGAAGCCTCAGTTTGAATCTCTCGTCCCATTTTCTGGAAACATGGAGAGGTGACGTGTGTCGCTTTTGCCTGATCAATAAGCAACAGAGATGATTCAAACTGAAGGAGATCGCTCTCTTAAAATGTACCAATAATTGATTTCTTGTTCAGAAAATGCAGTAAATAATTGAGCTGCATGTCAAAAGAAGAGAACCAGTGTGTGCATGTAAGCACCATATTAAAGCATTTTGCTGACAGTATCCACCCCTGGACAATGAGAATAGTGCTACTGAACACTAGGTTTTTGCTGTTGACATAATGTTAAGCCATGTCAGCATTTAATATTTGTTTCCTTCTCTTCACACCGACTATTTCTGCTGTCATACGCTGCATTTTAGTGCAGCCGGATTCCTGAAACAGCCTCTTATTGACTGAAATAACGGCAGGTAAGGCTCCTCCATAACCAGCTGTTACTGGTTTTAAAGTTGCAACGGGGTCTGATAGAATCACCTTCTTCAACATCAATAAATGTTTGTTCACATTAAAGCCTGGTTTATAGTCGGTAACGCAAGACGCAACGCAAGACGCAACGCAAGACGCAACGCAAGCCCTTGCGCGGTTGCAAGCCCCCCCTTGCGTGCTTGCGTGTGTCACCTCAATTTTCTAAACTTTACGCAAGACGCAAGCGCAAGCCACTGGCTGTGTTCGAAACCGCCTACTACTTGAAAACGGCATACTCATCGATCTGACAGTATGCAGAGCGTTTACACACAGTGCACTTCACTCCTGCCCGAGCCGAAATCAACCAGCCTGAAAAGCTGATTTCCCTTAAGCTATAAACTCTAAATATATAACTTTAGCAACATTTGAAACATTTTCAGGCGAGAAAGTAGTCGTTTAGACCCCCAAGGTGTTGAAAATCTGACAAAATACCGGCTATTTACAAGAAGAAGAAGCATGAATCCACTCGAAGAGGTCCTGGCGGTGAATTTCCTTTCATCATAGTAGGCTTGTCATTGAAAAAACCCGCTACTCCACCTACTGTCCTGGCGGTGAATCGCCACGCAGCGCCGGCAAAGCTAAATGAAGCATAAACGTCTCGAGCCATTAACACAAGCGCAAGACGCAAGCGCAAGGGCAGTTAAAAGAAGTATAACTCAGCCTTAACAGCTCACAGGCTGAAGCTGCTCTGAGTGGAACATGGAGATGAGCAGAACATGATAGAGTGCATGAGCTGGGGGGGCAGTTCTGGGCCAGAGGCAGCTGGGCCAGAGGCAGCCAACACGTGAGATCCAGCTGTACGCTCTTCAGCCAGAATCAGATCCCGAACATCAACGGGAGCAGCATGACGAACCAGAAAGAAAATGGCCGCAGTACATGTGGATGCGTGCTCAGGACCTGTTTGTGTGTGTTACTCTGTTTCTGAGCGGTTGTTGAACTGTGTAAAACCAAACATGTGAAGAACGTATTGTTAGTGGACTGTTGCACAATGGTCACATCCACCCAGTCACGGAGATTTAAGAGGTAGAATGGTATGATTGGTTGTCCACAAGCAGGGTAAACTCTGAGTGGTTTGTAAACTGCTCAAAGTCAAAAGGTTCTATTCAAAGCCCAGAAAGTGATCAGATGTTTAAAAGTCTTTAAAAGCCAGTAACGCTGGGAGGATAGTTGCTCTGTCGCCACCTTTTTACTTTCCTGAGGGAATGGAAAGATGTTTTGTGGTGGTGAAGCTTCTAAAAGAGCAGCTGGTCTGTTTTTCTGGAACCATGTTTAATTCTAAACAGACAATCCATTTAAAATCAGGACATTTGCATAAAACGTCTTGGTTGAGTTTTCCTGAAAGGTAACCAAGCAGACGGCGTGTGCCTTTCAGTTTCCATAGTTCACTTTTCTCTGTTTTCTGACATGGAAAAAATATTCCAGGAATGATTGAACAGTGAGAAATGCAGGAGGGTCTGAGTCCATTAAAATGGGTGTTATGGTTCCCCATCAGGTCTGAGGGTGCAGTGAGTTCCTCTGGGTCTGCTCCCTGCTGATCTGAGGTCCAACCCAACTGTCTCCATTCTGAACATTTAACTGTGTGCATGGGAATCTGTATGCAGCTTTATCATGTGTGGGCTCTCTGCTCAGCACATTAGCTCTACATATATTGAAATGTGCCACCACACCACATGCCTCATGTTTTGAGGTGGAAACATTGTGTTCAGACCTGTGGAACGTTAGGCATTAAACAGACTGATTCCATGGGATGTTGATCAGAGGTTGCTCTGAAGTAGGGTTGTCAAAAAAACAGTGAAACTCTGATGGTAATGAATACTGAAATGTAGTATGTTGTTCAGTATTATTTGGCAGTGTTATAGATGCTAACAGTGCCATCTTCACCTCCTCCTGGTGGTCCCTTCCTCACATGGGGGGCTGCAGGCAGCTCCTCCCCTCACCAGCAGCACAGCTGCTGCTCTCTTTGCATAAAACCAACTTTACGCTGTTGTTACTGTTCCAAAAGCTGACAGAGGAACAGTGATGTGCAGTAACGCGTTACTGTAATTAGAGAATGCTGCACTACGTTACCTTTTACTGTGACACACAGGAAACAGGAAGTGGAAGACATATCGAAGTCATGCCTGACAGCATTCAGGGACACGTTGATAACATGTTTGATTATTGTAATTTCACTGCAATGACCCAGTAAAGCAACGTAACAAATGGAATATTGTTCCTATCTATAATCAAAGATCCGGACTGTATCAAACGGAGTTCGCCAACGTTGGAATGCGAGCAACAAGTGAGTGGACGGCAAATACATTAACGGGTGGCTCACCACCGCTGACTTGTGAATGAGTCCATTGAAAGCAAAGAGAGTGAGATATAAACCCCTAACCGTAAGACCAAAGATGAGCGTACGTTGCCCTATCGAGAACTGTGAATACATGGCTACACACGCAGAGGCAGCAGTGGTGGCAGCAATGCTAAACATTCATGCGACTACTCACACTGCAGCCCCCAGAGAGCCGCACACGAATGCTAAGGCAGAGAAGCTCAAGCGACCCTTCATCACGTTAGCGGGAACGGCCGAGACATGGTCGTACTTCCTGACCCGCTGGGACGAATACAAGAGGGGCACGAAATTGACCGGTTCCGACGTCGTCACGCAGCTGCTCGAATGCTGCGAGGAAGATTTAAGGAAAGACCTCACCCGTGCAGCAGGCAGGAGCCTTGTGGACAGTGATGAAAAGGACGTCCTCTCAGCCATGAAGTCACTCGCCGTCCGTGCAGAAAACATAATGGTGGCCCTATCCAATATGGGGCAGGGACACGAGGAGCCCATCAGGTCATTCCACGCTCGGTTGAAGGGGCAGGTAGACACATGCAAGTATAAAATGAAGTGCACTAAAGAGGTCTGCGGCCAAATGAATGACTTTACAGAAGAAATATTACGTGATGTGATTGCCCGAGGCATAGCAGACCAAGAAATACAACTTGATTTACTGGGCGAGAAAAATCAAAATATGCCATTAAAAGACATGATAGAGTAAATTGAAGCCAAAGAGTCAGGCAAGCGCTCAGCCTCACACCTGCTCAATCCCCAAAGCACAGACTCAATCAGCAGCTCATATCGGTGAGAGAAACAACTGGACATTCGTAACAAAGGGGGCCAGAGGACAGAAAAAATAAAGGTGAAACCTGAGGGGACCTGCATCTATTGTGGTGAGATTGGCCATGGCAAAACACCACAGTGGCGCATCCGGCGTGCTGAATGACCTGCATATGGCAAGACATGCCGGAAATGCAACCGCCAAAATCACCTCGACAAGGTCTGTCTGGGCGGCCGCTTATCCAGACCCCCACCAGAGGAAGCTGACGGGGCGTGCGAGGAACAGCAGACAGCAGCATTCGGCGAATTATGCACACTCACCGTGGACAGCGCCAACAGAAAGGTGTGCACACTGCCCCTAGCCCACCATCTGTATGACGACATGTGCGACAAGTGGATGAAGCGCTCGTCTAATCCACAACCATTCATCCTTCTCACCCTCACCGTCGATCACGAGGATTACAAAGCACTGGGACTGGCCCTTCGGAAACGCACCCTACCCACCATGGCTGACACGGGTTGCCAGAGCTGCCTGATCGGTGTCAAGGTTGCCCAGCAGCTGGGTCTGAGCACAGACGACCTCATTCCTGTGTCCATGACCATGAGAGCCGCAAACAATGAGGGCATACGCATCCTTGGGGCCGCCATCGTCAGGTTTGCCGGCAGCAGCAGTGATGCCCGGAGGTTGGAGACGCATCAGATCGCATATGTGACGGACACCTCAGACCGCATATTCCTGTCTCGGACGGCCTGTGTGGACCTCGGCATGATATCGGACAAGTTCCCAACACTCGGTGAGGTCAACCTGGCGACCTCAGGCCCATGTGACTGCCCACGATGTGCAGAGCCCCCAACCAAACCCACCACGCTTCCCATGTCAGCCACGGAGGCCAACAGGGAGGCTTTACGGGGGCACCTCCTTAAGCTGTACGCTCAGAGCACATTCAACACATGCCCTCACCAGCCCCTGCCGAGGATGTCTGGTCCACCGCTCCGCCTCATGCTGGACGACGACGCACCGCCAGTGGCCCACCACACCCCCATCCCAGTGGCCATACACTGGCAGAGCGAGGTGAAGGCCGGCCTCGACCAGGATGTTCGCCTCGGCGTGCTGGAGGAGGTACCCGTTGGCACACCAGTGACATGGTGTCACCGCATGGTGATATGCGCGAAGAAGAACGGCAAACCACGGCACACTGTTGACTTCCAAGCCCTGAACAAGCATGCCCTCCGTGAGACCCACCACACACAGTCCCCCTTCCACCAGGCAAGGCAGGTGCCCAGTGGGAAATACAAGACCGTGTTCGACGCCTGGAATGGCTACCACAGTGTCTCACTGCATGAAGATGACCGCCACAAAACGACATTCATCACCCCATGGGGGAGATACCGATACCTCTCAGCCCCACAGGGGTACATAGCATCGGGGGACGGTTACTCCCGGCGCTACGACGAGGTTGTCGCGGACATTGGCAACAAGACTAAGTGCGTAAACGACACATTGCTGTGGGCTGACACTATCGAGGAGGCCTACTTCCAAGCAGTACAATGACTCGACATCTGCGGCAAGAACGGCATTGTCCTCAGCCCGGACAAATTTGTCTTCTCCTCACCCACAGTGGACTTCGCTGGCTTCACCATCACCATGACTGACGTACGGCCGTGCGGCCGTTACCTGGAGGCGATCAGAGACTTTCCCCAGCCGCAAAACATCACCGACGTCAGGTCCTGGTTTGGTCTAGTCAACCAGGTTTCCTACGCATTCAGCATGGCTGAGCGCATGCAACCATTCCGGAGGCTCCTGCAGAACGGTGTGCGCTTCGAGTGGTCCTCAGAGCTAGAAGACGTCTTCTGTGAGTCCAAGGAGACAATCGTCCGGGAGATCGAGCATGGCGTCCACATCTTTGACAAGTCCAAGCCCACATGCCTCGCCACAGACTGGTCGAAGGAGGGGGTCGGCTTCTGGCTGTTCCAGAGACATTGCCGGTGCACACCAATCAAGCCATTCTGCTGCACTGATGGCTGGAAAGTGACCCTAGTCGGCAGCAGGTTCACCCACGCAGCCGAGTCCCGATACGCGTCCATTGAGGGCGAGGCACTTGCTGTCGCCGATGCCTTGGACAAGGCCCGCTACTTCGTATTGGGCTGCAAGGACCTCATCGTGGCGGTAGACCACAAGCCATTGCTTAAACTCCTCAGCGACAGGGCGCTCGACGACATACCCAACCCTCGCCTCAGGAACCTCAAGGAAAAGACCCTGTGCTACCGTTTTCGCATCATATACGTTCCAGGCATGAAGAACAGGGCAGCAGACGCCATCTCGCGCAGACCAGTTGGCACGCCTTGCCCATCGCTCATGGTCCTCCCAGACGACAATGCCACCATGGTAACCCACCTCTCACCCAGCGCACACACCGACGTTCTACGTCGGATGGGGCCTTCGGATGACGACGACGATGGTGACCTGACCTGGTGCGCATCTGGGCTTGAATCACTACAGTCCGTGACGTGGGACCGCGTCAGGGAGGCCACCAGCAGTGACGATGACATGCGACCACTGGAGGAGATGGCGGCGGACGGCTTTCCCGAGTCAAGAACAGGGATGCCTGCGGCGATCCGTGGCTTCTATCAGCACCGTGAGGACATTGCGTCAGCCGATGGGGTGGTCCTATACAGAGACAGGGTGGTGATACCGCCCTCCCTCCGCAGCGAGGTGCTGGACGCCCTACACGCCGCCCACCAGGGTGTCTCCATGATGACCGCCCGCGTGGAATCGTCCGTGTTCTGGCCGGGTATGTCGGCCGACATCCTCGCCACTCGGAATGACTGCGAACACTGTCATCGGATGGCGCCCTCACAACCTGCGCCACCGCCACCGCCTCCCCCCATCCTGCCCGTGTACCCCTTCCAGGCTGTGTGCGCAGACTTTTTCATGCACAGAGGTGTACACTACCTTGTGATCGTGGACCGTTACTCTAACTGGCCGATCGTGTCCAGGTCAATGGGTGGCGCCGCAGACCTCATATGCAACCTGCGCCAGGCCTTTGCCACGTACGGGACACCTGAAGAACTGGCGTCTGATGGGGGACCTGACTTCACCTCTGCCGACACCAGATCCTTTCTACATAGATGGGGCGTGCACCACCGCCTCGCGTCTGTGGCCTTCCCCCACAGTAACTGCCGCGCTGAGATCGGCGTCAAGACGATGAAGCGGCTCATCACGGACAACACGGGCCCGAAAGGGGAGCTGGACACCGACTCCGTACAGAGGGCTATACTGCATTACTGCAACACGCCTGACCCTGACACGAAACTCTCTCCTGCGATGTGTGTCTTCGGCCAACCAATACGGGACTTCATCCCGATTCCGCCCGGGAGGTACAGACCCCATGCAACATGGCGTGAGACACTGACACTAAGGGAGGAGGCCCTCCGCAAACGGCACATCCGCGCTGCTGACAATTGGGCAGAACACACTAAACGCCTGCCACCCCTCAAAGTGGGGGACTTTGTACGTGTGCAGGACCAGAGTGGGCCCCACCCCAACAAGTGGGACAGGACCGGCCGCGTCGTTGAGGTGTGCCAGCATGATCATTACGTTGTCAAGATTGATGGGTCAGGCAGGGTCTCCCTCCGTAACCGGAGATTCCTGCGCAAGTTCTTCCCTGTTCACAACGGCCAGCCTACCCCCCGGTCTATCCACGACGATCTGGCGGCTCGTGCTGGCACCCTGCCGCCTGTCACGCCGCCACTGTTGCCTGGCCCCCTGAGTGGTCCGGTGACACCTACGACGGAGCTGGGACCCCTCTTGCCATCACGGCCCACCTTGCCACTCGCCCAGCCCTCCGTTGACTTTTCCTGGCTTGCTGAGCCGTCTCTCGCGCCTGCAGCCTCAGCTTGAGGCGACCCCCTCACGCCGTCGCCTGCTCCCGTGGCCCCTGCGGCTGCCCTGCCTCCATCGCCCAACTTGTCACCGGCGATGGCCTTGCGCCGGTCCACGAGGACGCCCGGCGCGCCTGCCTGGCACAGAGACTATGTTGTGGGGTAAGCTTTAATGGGTTTCTGGGCATAGTATGATTTATTTCAGTATACTGTGATGCCTTATTTGTTATATGTTCCTACAGCTGTTTGCTGTTATTATTGCACTATCCATGCATTCTATTATTTTCAGCCTTTGTTTACAGGTGTTAAAGGCTTGGGGGGAGAAAGAGAATGTTGCACTACGTTACCTTTTACTGTGACACACAGGAAACAGGAAGTGGAAGACATATCGAAGTCATGCCTGACAGCATTCAGGGACATGTTGATAACATGTTTGATTATTGTAATTTCACTGCAATGACCCATTAAAGCAACGTGAACAAATGGAATATTGTTCCTATCTAGTAATCCCATTACTTTTTTCATGTAACGAGTAAAGTAAGGGATTACAAATGCACAAACAGTAATTAGATTACTGTTACTGCGTTACTAAAGCGTGATTTAGTTTCGTGACGATCACGTATGAGCGGTGCGACGTCAGTGTAGACCACCAGGAGATGACACGGAGAGAGCAGGACCCTGCAGCGTTTAATGCTCGGCAGGACCGACATTACTTTGAGTTTGACTCGGTAAAAAGGGACGAAAACATTAGCGTCCGCTGTGCACTCTGCGTGGGAAGAACATTTTTATCTCCAGCGAAAAATTCCACCTCAAATCTGAGCAAGCCGGAACAGGACTGTGAAACTCACTGAGAAGCCCCCCGGATCCCCCCGGGGACATGACCACTGCAGCCACCACATCCAGTTCCACCGGGCAGACCACCGACGGCCCCTCTGCTGCTGAACAGGTGAAAACAGACTGAAGAGCCACAGGAGACCGTGTCATTTGATTCAATTCTGCATGATGGAATATGCAGAGAGAACAGATTTAGGCTGAAAGGTCGACTGCTTTAAGCCACTCAGGTTGTGCTTCATGTTTGTGAAAAGTAACTAAGTAAAGTCATCAGTAAAGGAACTAATTACTTTTGGAAATAAGTAATCAGTAGAGTAACTGGATTACTTTCTTGGAGAAGTAATCAGTAACTAATTACTATTTCCAAGTTACTTGACCAACACTGCCTGGGCATATATGTGCTTTTCTCCTTTAAATTGCCTTGACGTGGGCATAGGAACATCAGAGATTGGGGAGTTAACTGAGACATTAGCTCCTTTCACTCATCTCCAGAGTCCAGACTAAACATGGAGAAGCAGCATTTAGCTGTTATGCTGCAAACAAGTGGAACAAACTGCCAGTGGAGATTAAACTTTCACCAAATGGAGACATTGTTAAATCCAGGTTAAAAACATTTCTGTTCTCATGTGTCTATGCATGAAATCTGCACGATATCTTTGAACTTATCTGGACTGTTGCTTGTTTTTAAATTCATTTAAATAATTTTATTTGTTTCTCTTTATATTCTTTTATGTATTTTTAATGCTTCTTCCACTCCCTGCTGCAATGCTTTTATTTCATGTGAAGCACTTTGAACTGTTCTGTACATGAAATGTGCTATATAAAAATGACTTCCATTTATCTAGTAGCATTAAACATATCCGTGTCATGTGTGACTCACCTTCTTGGTGCTTTTCTGGAATATTTTCACTCGGTGGGACCCAGAAACACCTGCTGTTAGTCTGATGCCGCAGTTGCATCAGACTAACAGCAGCTGTGAGTTTCTCTGACTTATGACCAGCTGGTCACACTATTAAATAAATGCATGAATAACAGATCTGTTCAAACTGGTATTTGAGGATCAACTTTCACTCTGAGAAGATTTACTGATTGAATACCAATTTAAACTGCAGGTGCAGCCTCTGTGCATATATCAATGTTTCACAGTTTTCTTTAACACAATGTTTGTTAGCTCGTTGTTAGCTTGTTTGGGTACAATGACGGTGCAGAGACGTTGTCCTTAGGGGAAATGCATCATCATGTTGTTGTCCAGGTGGTAACAGCTACCGCCTCACAGTGTAACTGATCAGTCAGCTTTAGCATGGACAATGATTGGACTTTCAGTTGCTGTACACAGCCACTGAGGGTTTGGCATGCTGGTGAGCAAAAGACACAGCTCAGTGTGGATGTTGCTGTCGCTTTGACATGAATGCTTAAAAGAAGGGTGAGGAACATCAACGTGTGAATGACTGAAGGCTGGAGCAGCTGATTTATTGGTACATGTGTCCTGTCAAACATCTACTCCTTCCAGTATGATACGGCGACTCACTTTAGGTAAAGAAAGGAACGGTGTAGAATCCCACTGTCACTGTGGCCCAACATTTGTGGGGGTAACCTCAAACTTAAGATGTGAACCACTGAAGTGCAGCATTTTAAAGCCAGGATCAACTCATCAGTCAGCAGAAGACACTGACTTCCCAGTAGAATTCCCTGTAGAAATCCCAGTAGAATTCCCTGTTTCACACCAGAGCTGCATCACGCCGGCAGTTGGCTGCGTCAGATTCTTTTTCTCTGCCAGCTCAGTCAGTTAGCTGTGACTCCAGCACAGAGAATAACCTCTGGAGTAAGTTAATGGGACTTTAACGGGTTATTTATGGTGCATAAAGCCTAAATGCTTCATGAGAGCAAAGATGTACAAAACAATCTATATAGTGCGTTAGTTTGAGCTGGAACCATGATGGATGATAACATCTGAAGTAATGATGACCTGATTTTATTCACTTTGGGACTCTTTACCTTACTGGATCATTTATGGACTCCTGTTCTATTCTCCACTCCAAAGATTCAATTCAATTCAATTCATTTTTATTTATATAGCGCCAAATACAACAAATGTCATCTCAAGGCACTTAGATAGTAAGTCCAATTCAAACCAATTGGAATTCAATTAATTAATAATAATCATAATTCATAAAATAATCCAATTCGTTCATATAGAGCCAATTCAAAAACAATTTCCTAGCTAAGAAAACCAACAGATTGCACTGAAAACTTTTTGTTTTTCGGTCCAATCTCCCGGCCTGAGCGTGCCTGAGGCGACTGTGGAGAGAAACGACTCCCTTTTAACAGGAAGAAACCTCTGGCAGAACCAGACTCAGGAAGGGTGGCCATCCGCCTCGACCAGCTGGGGTTGAGAAGACAGAAAGGGGGGGAGGGGGGAGGGGGCTGCCGCGGCGGCGGCACTGTAACACCATTCAAAGGATATCTGTTGGAACAGGGAAACACGAGTTAATGACCACAATAATATCACATATACATAAAGAGAGTAAAGTGAGGAAAGGTGTGACAGATGAACTCCCCCAGCAGTCTGGGCCTATAGCAGCTTAACTATGGGATGTTTCAGGATCACCTGAGCCATCCCTAACTATAACCTTTATCAAAAAGGAAAGTTTTAAGCCTGGTCTTAAAAGTGGAAAGGGTGTCTGCTTCTCGGACATTTACTGGCAGCTTATTCCACAATAGAGGGGCCTGATAACTGAAGGCTCTGCCTCCCATTCTACTTTTAGAAACTCTGGGAACCTCAAGTAAACCTGCAGTTTGGGAACGAAGTGCTCTGTTAGGAAAATATCTTATAATGAGATCTTTAAGATATGATGGAGCTCGGTCATTAAGAGCTTTATATGTAAGGAGAAGAATCTTAAATTCTATTCTGAATTTAACAGGGAGCCAATGAAGAGAAGCTAAAGCTGGAGAAATATGATCTCTCCTGTTAGTTCTCATCAAAACTCTGGCTGCAGCATTTTGGATCAACTGAAGGCTTTTCAGAGAATATGTGGGACAGCCCAATAATAAAGAATTACAGTAGTCCAATCTTGAAGTAACAAATGCATGAATTAGTTTTTCTGCATCACTCTGAGACAAGATGTTCCTGATTTTAACAATATTACGAAGGTGAAAGAAGGCAGTCCTAGAAACCTGTTTTATATGCGAGTCAAATGACAAGTTCTGGTCAAAAATAACTCCAAGGTTCCTCACTGTAGAACTAGAAGCCAAGGAAATACCATCTAGAGTAACTATATAGCTAGACAATTTCTCCCTGAAACGCTCAGGTCCAAAGATAACGACTTCAGTTTTGTCTGAATTTAGAAGCAGACAGTTCTGAGTCATCCAGGTCTTTATGTCTTTAAGACATGCTTGTAGTCTGACCAACCTATTGGATTCATCTGGTTTTATAGATAAGTACAGCTGAGTATCATCAGCATAGCAATGGAAATTTATGCCATGCTGTCTAATAATGTTACCTAATGGAAGCATGTATAAAGTGAAAAGAATCGGTCCAAGCACAGAACCCTGGGGAACTCCATGACTTTTTCTGGTGTGTGAGGAAGATTCTTCATTTACAAGAACAAACTGAAATCTATCAGATAAATATGATTTAAACCAGCCTAATGCAGTTCCTTTAATCCCGATAACATGTTCAAGTCTGTGTAATAAGATACTGTGATCGACCGTATCAAATGCAGCACTGAGATCCAACAGGACAAGCACAGACACAAGTCCGCTATGAGAGGCTAAGAGGAGATCATTGGTAACTTTCAGCAGTGCAGTTTCTGTGCTATGATGCACTCTGAATCCTGACTGAAACTCTTCAAACAGATTATTTCTGTGTAAGTGATCACAAAGCTGAGCTGCAACTATTTTTTCAAGAACTTTAGACATAAAAGGGAGATTGGATATAGGTCTATAATGAGCCAACACTTCTGAATCAAGAGTAGGTTTTTTAAGTAAAGGTTTAATTACAGCAACCTTAAAAGTCTGAGGTACATATCCTGTCAACAAAGACAGATTGATCAAATCCAATATGGAAGTGTCAATTAATGGGAAAACCTCCTTGAACAGTCTGGTTGGGATTGGGTCTAAAACACAAGTTGATGGTTTAGAAGAGACTATTGCTGTTGTTAGTTCAGAGAGATCAACTGGACAGAAGCCGTCTAAATACAAATCAGGTTCTAAAGATACTTCTAAAGCTGCTGTACTTGATGATACATCACTGATAATAGTGGGAAGGACTCCATCAATCTTCTCTCTGATAGAAACAATTTTATTGATAAAGAAGCTCATGAAATCATCACTGCTGAGAGTTAAAGGAATAACTGGCTCAGCAGAGCTCGGACTCTTAGTCAGACTGGCTACAGTGCTGAAAAGAAACCTGGGATTATTCTTATTCTCTTCTATCAATGATGAATAATAAGCAGTTCTAGCTTTACGAAGGGCTTTCTTATACATTGTTAAACTATCTTTCCAGACTAACTGAGACTCTTCTAAATTAGAGGAACGCCACTGTCTCTCCAGCTTTCTTGCAGTCTGCTTTAAAGCACGCAGCTGTGAATTATACCAAGGAGCCAACCTCTTCTGACTGATTACCTTCCTTTTCAGAGGGGCAACATTGTCCAGTGCTGTGCGCATTGAAACTATAGTGCTGTCAACAAGAGAGTCAAGTGTTGCTGGAGTAAAGTTTAGGTAGTCGTCCTCTGTCATATCTGCACATGGCAGTGAAGAAAAGGATGATGGAATTAATTAATTAAAAGATGTGTCCTCCTGCACATTTCTACACTGGAAGTTAGAGTGGGCCGTTGTTCCACAGCAGGGGGCTGGTTGTTGGCATCAGTTTGGTCTTTAGGAGCCCTGTATCTGCAGAGTTCAGACTAATCTGACTGTCAGAAGCAACATGTGTGCAGCTCACTGCTGGTAACACTGGTGTGTCTGCCTAATAACCTGAGTCAACATTAATATTAATCCTGTCTGCACATCATTACTGATAAGCCTGATAAGGTTATGAGTAGACAGTTTAACCTACAGAAATAGCTAAATATAATTTTCATTGTATTCTCATTTTTATTTGAAAGGAAGGGACAGAAATCAAGGGATCTTCCTAATATATGGATATATGTGTGTATCTGCCTTTTCCTCTTGCAGGCGTACTGTTCACCAAGCATCCGTCGAATCAGACGGTGTCTCAGGGGAACGAGGTGAGGCTGGGCTGTGCTGTGGAAGGTGTGACTGAGCCAGACATCACGTGGATGAAGGACGGGGAGAAGCTTTATGGCACCGACCAGGTGTTCCTCACATTGGGAGAGCAGCACTGGGAGACCTCTCACAGGTTCAGAAACACTCCCACCTTACAGATGATGTGATGTACACATGTACAGGTGAAGCTGCTGTGGGATGCACGCCAACATGCAGCCAGATGCTGTCTGTCCAGCTCGGACCATCAGTTAGTGCAGTAAAGAGCTCAAACTGAAAGTTGGTGTCTTATTCTATATTCACTGTTAAGGATGAACACAACTTAAAGCAAATCCACAAGTCATGTAGGAACGACTTGGAATGTTTGGTCTTTCAGCTCAGATGTGGGTTATGATTGGAACCATGGAGTAGACTGTTTTATGGGGTTAGGGTTAGAGGGTTAGGGTTAGCCCTCTTTTTGTGAGGAGATTTTAGAAGCAGACGCAGTTAAACACTGAAAGGAGTTTAAATGGAGAGCCTGTAACTGATGCTGCTCTCACCAGTCCCAGTGATGCAGAGGTATGACCGGCTTGGATGTTTTGCGTTGTGGTTTCAGTGTGAAGTCGGTTCAGCAGCAGGATGCCGGCCAGTACTGGTGTGAGGTAGAGTTCCATGGTCTGACGTACTCCTCTGAACGGGCTTGGATCACAGTGGAAGGTGAGTCCTGAATGTGCTGTCTGCTGGGACTCTGAATGCATCTGTGTTGGTCAGCTGGGACCCCTCACAGCCTCCTCCCCCTCTGTACCTTCCTTCATTGCCCACAGGAGTCCCTCACTTCACCCAGGAACCTCAGGATGTGGCAACGTTCCCTAACGCTCCCTTCAACCTCTCCTGTGCTGCTGTTGGCCCCCCCAAGCCCGTGGAAGTGCTGTGGTGGCTCGGAGGAGTCCAGGAGGGAGAACCCCAGCCATCCCCCTCCGTCCTCCATGTCCCAGGTCAGAGAGTCGGATTTAATCAGAACCCTGCCCAGTTGCACTGTGGGATCATGGGAAATGTCAGACGTTTTTATTTATTTTTTGTTTTAAGTTTAGCAAAAAAGGCCCCATTCTGAGGCCACAGCTGTCTCCTCCTGTTTGCAGTTGGCATGGTTATAGATGGTGCTCTGTTTATTGTGGGGTTAATTGATGAGGCTCTGAGGCCACGTCCCTGTGCTGTGCAGGGATTCAGCAGTCAGATATGTCTCCATGCCTAAAAACTCGTGTGTCCGGCCCAGGGCTCCGAACCGGTTCAAGGAACGAAAACAAAAAACGAAAACGAACGGAATTTTACGAGGAACAGAAACGGAACAGGAAACGAAAACGAAATGGTCTTCAACTGTTCCGGAACAGAAACGTTATTCTGAAATCCACAAAACCGGTTAATAACGTTTTTTTTCGTTCTCTATGTATTTTATAAAATTTCACAAAAGCGTAGCCTTTGTCAGGGGGAAAAAAAAAGACTACTTCCGGTTGTGCGTTCACTTCGCTGCCCGCTTGGCTCAATGCAGGCAGCTGTCACGAATCACTTCCTTTATCCACTACTTAGTCTAGTTATCCACTAGTTAAAGTGATAGTTCGGAGTAGATTCACCCTAGGGTCATTTGAACCGTGACATCCAGCCAAGTAGCCCACCCGAAGTTTTTCCGATCTTGGCTGAACATCAGCTGAGTTACCGAGTTATCCCGAATAGCTTAGTACAAGCCCTAACGGACCCTGGCAGTATCTCCAAAATTACCACACTAAAATCACATGCCATGACACCAAACTTCTACAGTAGTACAAATATGGTCTGTACTCACAAAACGATGCATTTGGAAGTTTGTACATAGTCCAGGAGTTTATTATTATCAACACAAGCCTAATAGCTTCTCTGCTGCTAAAGCTGCGTCAACGTCACTTCCTTGATCTGGGAGCTTCAATGTAAGATGAGGGTTGATCTACTACTGTAGACAACAAAGCAAGGCTGCTCAATTTCTCCATTGATAAAATAAATCCACAACTCTACAACATAAAAATTCATAAAAATTCATGTAGAATGTAGCATATACTTTGTTGTCTACAGTAGTAGATCAACCCTCATCTTACATTGAAGCTCCCAGATCAAGGACGTGACGTCAACGCAGCTTTAGCCCATCTGAATGTTTTTGGATGCTGCCGGTGATTTATTATTTTTGGGCATAGAGCTACGGTGTAAATCAAGGGCAAATACTAATGAGTACGTCTATTCTAAGGTAAAGTCCACACACGTAGACTTGATAGGCCCGCCAAACACTGCCGGAACGATAAGAATGAACGATATTTTACGTTCCGAACCGGTTCAGGAACGATATGTTGGTGGCGGAACGCAAGAACGAAAACGTTAAACATGCCTGAACCGTTCAGAACGGAACGATTGAAAAATAATTTCGTTTTCAAGCCCTGGTCCGGCCCACCTAATTAGCTTATGCTAACTAGCATTACCATCAGCATTTAGCTGACCACGATGAGAACCTCGGTTCTTAACTAAATTTCTGTTTCCTGTGTGATTAACATGAGCCATGATCACACATGAGCACAGCGATGTTCAGGAGAATGTGTGGACAGTTTGATCTGGTCCTTCTGCACAGTTACTGTTCACACAAACACATCAGAGATGAACTCTCACAGAGATGAACTCTCACAGCTGGACATGTGAGGGCGGGGGATTTTGATTTGATTGATTTTAGCTGTAAGTTGCAGTTGAATTAGTTCATAAATCTAACATTCATGAATAATGCTGACAAACATCATTTAGCTGACTGACAATCTGCACCAACAGATTGTATATGTGTGTGTCATTTTAGTCATTTTGCGGACCACAATCTGACAGGACACAATCTTATGAGGACCTGTCATTTTTCAGGGTAAGGGCTTGGTTTTAGAGTTAGATCCTGTTGGAATCTGGTTACCCAGATAGCAAACGGACTCAGGAACGGATCCGCAAAACGGACCCGGATTGGAGTCCACTTGCACACCGGAACGGATCCGGATAGGGTCCGGGGCGGATCCGGAACAGATCCAGATCACAGATCCGCCCCGGACCCTATCCGGATCCACACATTAAGTGCTACATCCGGCCCGGATCCGTTTATATACTTATAACGGAGGTGGACACATTTGGTCCAGAACCTTTTTTTATTATGAATTTATTAACAAAAGTAGATACAGATAAAAACTTGCTTACCAACTAGAAATGACTCCATAAAAATCCCACCAGTTTAGCCTTATACACCTGAAAAGGATTTATTGTGAAGCTGCAAAAGACCTAAAATTGGGTTATTATTACGAGTAAATTTACAGTTTTGAGGCTGCAGTGGTGCAGTTGGTAGCACTGTTGCAGGTGTTAGAATCCAGCCAGGGGTCTTTCTGCATGTGCTTTGCATGTTCTCCCTGTACATGCATGGGTTCTCTCTGGGTACTTCATCTCATCTGCTATCCATTGTGCTGTACTGCTCTCCCTGCCTCCCTCATCCTCCATACCAGGACAGTAACCTCCACCAACCTCCCTGGAGATATATGGGACATTAAAGTATGATCCTTGTGATCATATGACTGGTTGGACACAACCAATTAAGTGGAATTGAGTTCACTTAAAAGAGCTGGCACAAACACCAGATTGACCAACACATCACTACAAGTGGCTAATAAGATAATGGACACACATGATGGAAATTCTTAAATTTATTTATGAATACTCACACACTCATTAATATGAACAATAAAAAACAAACAAGAACTGGCATAACATGTGCTGTGCTGTGCTTAGACATGGTCAGCAGGGTGAACCTCGTGTTTACTGCGTCTCCTTGAGGTTCCCCTATCTGTTGCCAAGTTGAACCACCGGATGGCGTGCCTGCAGACATCATGTTCAGTGGAAGCACGAGTGACAGGATTTTTTCTGACAGAATCTGTAATCACAAAAGGAGATTTTCAATTAAGTTATCATCATCCGCCATCATAATCACAATTTGTAATGTGACAGGATACACATAGTGATGCACTCCAAAACAGACAATCTGTCACATACTTCAGTCATAGAATTTCTAAATATAGGAATGCAGTTTAAGACTAACAAAAATAACCTGTGTATAGTCAGCTTAGATGAATGAGTGATGAGTGAATGATATAGTGACCGAAACTACCAGGGTTAACTCAAATCTACATTACCTACCGGCAATATGCTATGTGAGCTAGCTAACCACGCTCGCTATGCTATATGCTATACATGCTATATATGCTATATGCTACATGCTATATGCTATATATGTTATATCGCTATGCTATATTACAAAGATAAATCATAGAGACAGGTTCACCCGCTTTCCATCTGCATAAACAAGCACATATTAACAGTTTTAACAGTTTACTTACAGTGTAGGAAGTTTACTTGCAGTGTACGATCTGCCGAAGGAGACGTTTCGCTGTTGCTTTCCAACTTGGAATGACGCTGTAACAAAGAATGGTGCGGATCCGCCTGGAGTGTGCAGCGCTTCCGCTGTTTCATAGTACATTGTTTGGGGGCGGGGCGTGTCGCTGCCCAACTCCGAATGCAGATGAAGCCGAGGTTTGAAAAGAGCATGTACAATGTGCGGATCAGCCTAGAGTCAGCAACGGGTCCGCTGAACACATCTGGTTAGGTTCAGGTTAAGGGCTTGGTTTTAGAGTTAGATCCTGTTGGAATCTGGTTAGGTTCAGGTTAAGGGCTTGGTTTTAGAGTTAGATCCTGTTGGAATCTGGTTAGGTTCAGGTTAAGGGCTTGGTTTTAGAGTTAGATCCTGTTGGAATCTGGTTAGGTTCAGGGTTAGGACTTGGTTTTAGAGTTAGATCCTGTTGGAATCTGGTTAGGTTCAGGGTTAGGGCTTGGTTTTAGAGTTAGATCCTGTTGGAATCTGGTTAGGTTCAGGGTTAGGGCTTGGTTTTAGAGTTAGATCCTGTTGGAATCTGGTTAGGTTCAGGGTTAGGACTTGGTTTTAGAGTTAGATCCTGTTGGAATCTGGTTAGGTTCAGGGTTAGGACTTGGTTTTAGAGTTAGATCCTGTTGGAATCTGGTTAGGTTCAGGGTTAGGGCTTGGTTTTAGAGTTAGATCCTGTTGGAATCTGGTTAGGTTCAGGGTTAGGACTTGGTTTTAGAGTTAGATCCTGTTGGAATCTGGTTAGGTTCAGGGTTAGGGCTTGGTTTTAGAGTTAGATCCTGTTGGAATCTGGTTAGGTTCAGGGTTAGGGCTTGGTTTTAGAGTTAGATCCTGTTGGAATCTGGTTAGGTTCAGGGTTAGGACTTGGTTTTAGAGTTAGATCCTGTTGGAATCTGGTTAGGTTCAGGGTTAGGACTTGGTTTTAGAGTTAGATCCTGTTGGAATCTGGTTAGGTTCAGGGTTAGGGCTTGGTTTTAGAGTTAGATCCTGTTGGAATCTGGTTAGGTTCAGGGTTAGGACTTGGTTTTAGAGTTAGATCCTGTTGGAATCTGGTTAGGTTCAGGGTTAGGGCTTGGTTTTAGAGTTAGATCCTGTTGGAATCTGGTTAGGTTCAGGGTTAGGGCTTGGTTTTAGAGTTAGATCCTGTTGGAATCTGGTTAGGTTCAGGGTTAGGGCTTGGTTTTAGAGTTAGAATCCTGTTGGAATCTGGTTAGGTTCAGGGTTAGGACTTGGTTTTAGAGTTAGATCCTATTGGAATCTGGTTAGGTTCAGGGTTAGGACTTGGTTTTAGAGTTAAATCCTGTTGGAATCTGGTTAGGTTCAGGGTTAGGGCTTGGTTTTAGAGTTAGATCCTGTTGAAATCTGGTTAGGTTCAGGGTTAGGACTTGGTTTTAGAGTTAGAATCCTGTTGGAATCTGGTTAGGTTCAGGGTTAGGGCTTGGTTTTAGAGTTAGAATCCTGTTGGAATCTGGTTAGGTTCAGGGTTAGGGCTTGGTTTTAGAGTTAGATCCTGTTGGAATCTGGTTAGGTTCAGGGTTAGGGCTTGGTTTTAGAGTTAGAATCCTATTGGAATCTGGTTAGGTTCAGGGTTAGGACTTGGTTTTAGAGTTAGATCCTGTTGGAATCTGGTTAGGTTCAGGGTTAGGGCTTGGTTTTAGAGTTAGATCCTGTTGGAATCTGGTTAGGTTCAGGGTTAGGGCTTGGTTTTAGAGTTAGAATCCTGTTGGAATCTGGTTAGGTTCAGGGTTAGGGCTTGGTTTTAGAGTTAGAATCCTGTTGGAATCTGGTTAGGTTCAGGGTTAGGGCTTGGTTTTAGAGTTAGATCCTGTTGGAATCTGGTTAGGTTCAGGGTTAGGGCTTGGTTTTAGAGTTAGAATCCTGTTGGAATCTGGTTAGGTTCAGGGTTAGGGCTTGGTTTTAGAGTTAGATCCTGTTGGAATCTGGTTTGGTTCAGGGTAAGGACTTGGTTTTAGAGTTAGATCATGTTGGAATCTGGTTAGGTTCAGGGTTAGGGCTTGGTTTTAGAGTTAGAATCCTGTTGGAATCTGGTTAGGTTCAGGGTTAGGACTTGGTTTTAGAGTTAGATCCTGTTGGAATCTGGTTAGGTTCAGGGTTAGGGCTTGGTTTTAGAGTTAGATCCTGTTGGAATCTGGTTAGATTCAGGGTTAGGGCTTGGTTTTAGTGTTAGATCCTGTTGGAATCTGGTTTGGTTCAGGGTAAGGGCTTGGTTTTAGAGTTAGATCCTGTTGGAATCTGGTTAGGTTCAGGGTTAGGACTTGGTTTTAGAGTTAGATCCTGTTGGAATCTGGTTAGGTTCAGGGTTAGGACTTGGGAACGGATTGTGTCTGTACAATGTGCCTACAGAGATATTGAGACATATATGTGTGTGTCTGCAGGGGTGAACAGCAGTGTGAAGTTTTACTGTGAAGCAAAAAATGCCCGAGGAATATCTGTGTCCAGAACTGGAACGATCCACATTAAAGGTGAGTTTGCCTGCTTGACCCTAACTTGGATGGAATGGTACAGGTATGCTTGATGCTGGATTCTGAATCTTCAGTCAGCTGTGATGGAAGAAGTGCTCTGGAGGGGTGGGATGTGATAAACAGCCCGTCTGTCTGCCTGTCTGTCTCAGTGTTGCCAGCAGCGCCAGTCGGCCTGCAGGTGCTTAAGATGACAGACAACAACGTCACGTTGTCATGGAAACCAGCCTTTACTGGTCACTCTGAGCTTTCAACCTGCATCATTCAAGTAACACACACACACACACACACACACACACACACACACACACACACACACACACACACACACATGTGGGAACTCTCCATCAGCCATTCTGAAACTCTTTCTTCCTCTCAGATGATGAGGCGCTCGGTGCGCAGGTGGGACTTCCCTCAGCAGGAGGTGCAGGTTCCTCCTCACCTCCACATGCTGTCTGGTCTGAGGAGTCATTCCAACTTCAGTGTGAGGGTCTCCTGCTTAAATGAGGTGGGGGCATCTCCGTTCTCCCCATGGTTGCACTTCATCACACCTGAGTCAGGTGAGACAGCTGATGGTGATGATTCCCTGTCAGAAACGCAGTGACTGTGTGTGTGTGTGTGTGTGTGTGTGTGACTGTGTGTGTGTGTGTGTGTGTGTGTGTGTGTGTGTGTGTGTGTGTGTGTGTGTGACTGTGTGTGTGTGTGTGTGTGTGTGTGTGACTGTGTGCTGTTGGTCGGCAGCTGGAGGTGGCATCAGCAGAAACAGTCTTATTATTGGGGTTGGTCCACAGAACAGCACCCATGCAGGTCTAAGCTGAGGCATTCAGGTGTTGAGTTGTGGTAGGACATGCTGTTGACTGGTTTCATCAGTAAACAGGGAAGCTGCTGGTTTCTTGCTTCCAGCTGAACTCTGAGGCTGTGTGTGTGTGTGCTGGTCCAGCTGGATCTGGTCCAGTGAATTCCGGTCCTCTCCGTACAATCAGCTTTTGTTTGTGGCCTCAATCCATATGAAAGGACTGGCAGTTGTGTCTGCAGTGCCAACTGATCTCAGACCAGCTGAAGGGCCTTAACATTAGAGACACTCTGTGTTTATTCCACAAGTTCTGACCCACATTCAGAGGAGATCTCAACTGTAACTAGAATCATATAGAAGTCAATGCTGAAGTATTAAAGCAAAGTAGCACAGAAACAGAGAGATTAGAGCTGCCTCTGTGTGACTAACACTGACTGTGTGTATTCTGTTTGCAGTACCCTCTGCGGCCCCTAGGAACCTGACCTTTGAGCTCTCAGAGCAGCAGCTGTCTCTGCACTGGGCAAAGCTCCAGGAGCACGAGCTGCAGGGGAGGCTGTTAGCCTACAAGCTGCAGTGGACTCTGGGAGGTGAAGCTCAGGTGAAACGCTCTGCACAGATAGACAGGGTGTCTGAACTTAATGCCTCTGATCAAGAACGCAAACATTAGTGTGTATTTTTTTAATGTGCTGAGAATAAATTGGTGGGAGATTAGTACATTTCTGTGTGTCACACATTTGGATACCCAGTGGTGAAAGTGTTTTACTGTTGTTGGATAGCACCAAAGGTGTCACTGCACACACATCTGACAGCTTTAGACCCTTTCAAACCAATGAATTATACCCCAGTGATATTACTGAGGACAGACTCCGGTCAGTTTGATAAAGATCAGATCAGCAGGAGGACTGTTGCTGTCACCTGGGGGGTCAGTCTGATAGATCAATGTTATCATGATGCTGTGTACTATTTCCAGGAGCCACTGCTGTTCAAGGAGAACTCTGCTCAGCTCTCAGGAGGAGGCCGTTTCTTTAACGCCTCCATCCAGGTGTCAGCCTGCACCTTGGTGGGCTGTGGACCCTGGAGCCCCCCAGTGGTGGTGCTGCCAGCCTCGGGTAAACTCACAGTTTGGTTGTGGTCTGATTTTGCAAAGACTTCCTCACCTGCCTTGGTGTTTCGGGCATCTGTGTCATGAATGTCGTAGAATTAATTTTCACCCAGATTTTAGCTTTACACTACTTTGATACTACTCGTTTAACAAAGCGTTTCAACCTGGTGTTGAGATTTAGCCGTCTGATGACAAGTTCTGGAGAGATTTAAGCTCTTCCTGGTAGTAGCACGCACCGGCTGCCTCAGTTTCTTCTCTTTCATAGCATTTGTTTCATTCAGTGGGGTTACATGGCACTGAAAGGATCGAATTATTGGCTAAATTACAATAAGGGAATTTATTAGGGCTGGGCAATGATTAAAATGTTTAATCTAATTAATCACATGATTTTCCTGATTAGTCACGATAATCGCATTTGTACGCAGAATCCAAAAATGAATTCAAAAGTAGTGTATTTTTATGTAGAAGCCTCGCTCCACTTTCTGTTTCCTTGAATGACTTGCTGCTATCAGTTGTGTATTTTGCCTTTAAGTGATATTTTAGACTGGAACTACTACGCTGAGAAGACAATTCAACTTGGCAGTGTTTACAGATGACTTTGGTTCTGTCCACTCCGCCGTCTGGAAGAACTTTAAAATGAAAATGGCCGAGTAAAAGTTCCGTACCCTTCTCCATGTTTGGTGGATCCGCCGATTACTTTCTTTTCCGGTTCCGCAGCAGACAGCAGCAGACTTTTACAAAATAAAAGCCTGTGAGCAACAGACTTTTACAATAATAAAACCTGCGTTATTGCGCGATAAAATATTTGTCGGCGTTAAATAATTAATGAGTTAACGCGATAATAACATGTTAACTCGCCCAGCCCTAATAATTCTCCTTGGATATCTGGCGGTGAATGAATGGGATCAGAGGCACAAAGCGTGTCATACCCCGGTATGATAGGTGGCGCTGTACCCATTCCAACTGTTGCTAATAGAGCCACTTCCTGTTGACCTCTTCACCACCAACAACAACAACAAACTCAGGCATTGGAGAAAGATGGAGAACGCAGAGCCAGATGAAGCTACGTCCCTCTACATTTGGTCTGTGATGAGCTGCTTGTTGCACAAACTCGATGCCCAACGGAGCATTCTCCATCGCGTTGTTTGTTTCTTTCTGACGGCAACAACAACAGGAATATCGTCTCCTTTGACTTCCGGGTCACGACCCCGGGAAAATATCTGGAGCATGCGCAGAACGCAAAGTCTGATTCACCACGTGCTTCAGCGTCTACAAGCAGGTTCAGAGTGACTTTCAACCCAGTTATCTCGGGGTCTTAATCCGATCCGATCCAGTTCTTAGTCAGATTAAGGTGTCTACATGCACTTAATAACTCAGTCTGATTGTAATCTAGCCAATATTCTGATCCTTTCAGTGACATGTAACCCCACTGAGGCTACGGCTACACGGAAACGAAACGAGGTTTTTTTTTAAAACGGGTACGAAAATTCTTGCGACCACACGGCAACGCGCTGCTGTAAAGACTCAGGTCCAGACGAAAACGGATGAAAACGATGAAACGATGCAGTACACACGCCACTGTGTCACGCCACGCTGTGAGACAATAGAGAAGTGTTAAAATTGTCTCACAGCGTCAACGTTTGACTGACGCAAAAACGTTTTCGCTGTAACAATGGAAACGAAACAACCTCGTTTTCAAATCTTCCCACTCTGGAACTCGTTCTCAAAAACTATCGTTTTGGGGTAGTGGGAACGCCGGCTCCGTGTGGCCGCGACAGCCAAACGATAAGAAAAAGTATCATTTACAGTGAAAAACGTTTTCATGTAGCCGCAGCCTGAGGCTACGGCTACACGAAAACGAAACGAGGTTTTTTTTGAAAACGGGTATGAAAATTCTTGCGACCACACGGAAACGCGCTGCTGTCCAGACGAAAACGATGAAACGATGCAGTACACACGCCACTGTGTCACGCCACGCTGTGAGACAATAGAGAAGTGTTAAAATTGGCTCACAGCGTCAACGTGTGACTGACGCAAAAACGTTTTAGCTGTAACAATGGAAACGAAACGAGGCCGTTTTCAAACTTTCCCACTCTGGAACCCGTTTTCAAAAACTATCGTTTTGGGGTAGTGGGAACGCCGGCTCCGTGTGGCCGCGACAGCGAAACGATAAGAAAAAGTATCGTTTACAGTGAAAAACGTTTTCGTGTAGCCGCAGCCTGAGTGTCTCAGTATGGGATATGACCTCATCCCCAACACCCCTTTGTAGATCAACTGTTGGAACGACCTATTCCATTGCCAGAGGCTATCTTCCTCAGCTCCTCTGTCTTGTCCATAGACTGAAGGTGAGCAGGTCGTTTAGGCCATTGCCGTTAAGGCCCCCAGTCGTTTAGGCCCCCCTGCAGTCGTTTAGGCCAACAGAGGAGTCGTTTAGGCCAGGCTACCTGAGCAGCTGAAATCTTTATTCGTTTTTATAAGATATAAGTCAGCTCTACTGGTCTGTCTGGGTAGCCTACATATCTATGGTAAATTATTTAATAACCAACTTCCTACATATCTATGGTAAATTATTATTTAATAACCGACTTCCTACATATCTATGGTAAATTATTTAATAACCAACTTTAGTGTGGAAACGTTTTTTTGTTTAATAAATGGTGATTTATAAATTCATAAAATTGTGCTTTGCCACATTCATTGGACAATAATGCTGTAATTATTTAGAAGCCCGTTACATTCGTTGGACAATAATAATAACCAACTTTAGTGTGGAAACGTTTTTTTTATTTAATAAATGGTGATTTATAAATTCATAAAATTCCGGAAATAATCATCCGCTTTGCCACATTCATTGGACAATAATGCTGTAATTATTTAGAAGCCCGTTACATTCGTTGGACAATAATTATTAATACCTAATAATTTTATTAATACCTAATAATTTGTTATTCAAAAGCCAGTTTGATTCGTGGTTTGTGAGAATATTTTTGGAATCCATCCATCATCTTCCGCTTCTCCGGGGATCGGGTCGCGGGGGCAGCAGCTTGAGCAGAGAGACCCAGACGTCCCTGTCCCCGGCCACTTCCTCCAGCTCTTCTGGGGGGACCCCGAGGCGTTCCCAGGCCAGCCGAGAGACATAGTCTCTCCAACGTGTCCTGGGTCTTCCCCGGGGCCTCCTCCCAGTGGGACGGGCCCGGAACACCTCACCGGGGAGGCGTCCAGGAGGCATTCTCACCAGATGCCCGAGCCACCTCATCTGACTCCTCTCGATGCGGAGGAGCAGCAGTTCTACTCTGAGCCCCTCCCGGATGACCGAGCTTCTCACCCTATCTCTAAGGGAGAGCCCAGACACCCTGCGGAGGAAACTCATTTCGGCCGCTTGTATTCGCGATCTCGTTCTTTCGGTCACTACCCACAGCTCGTAACCATAGGTGAGAGTAGGAACATAGATTGACCGGTAAATCGAGAGCTTCGCCTTCTGGCTCAGCTCCTTCTTCACCACGACGGGCCGGTGCAGAGCCCGCATCACTGCAGACGCCGCACCGATCCGTCTGTCAATCTCCTGCTCCATTCGTCCCTCACTCGTGAACAAGACCCCGAGATTTTTGGAATCCTGATCACATAATAGATAGATAGATAGATAGATAGATGGATACTTTATTGATCCCGAAGGAAATTCAGGCATCCAGTAGCAGACATAATAAAACAGTAAAAATGTTTATACAATAATAAACACTTTAAAAACAATCTAAGAATTTAAAAAACTGTTTAAGAATATAAAATATAAAAATATAAAGTGACCAGTGAAGTGACATGAAAGTGAAATATAAAGTGATCCGTGAAATTCCGAAGTGCCATCACTGAGAGCTGTTGTACAGCCTGATGGCCAGAGGAACAAAAGAGTTTTTAGTCTGTTGGTGGAGCAGGACTGAGACAGCAGTCTGCCACTGAACACAGGGGAGGGGGGTTGAAATGTCCGTGGGTGTGGCGGGTGGGGGTGTTCTGCCGTCTGAGGTGATGATGGTCGTGATGGGGGTGTGAAGTGGGCAGTCACTGGCTGTGGGAGCTGGAGAATTAGGCTGCGGCTACACGAAAACGAAACGAGGTTTTTTTTTGAAAACGGGTACGAAAATTCTTGCGACCACACGGAAACGCGCTGCTGTCCAGACGAAAACGGATGAAAACGATGAAACGATGCAGTACACACGCCACTGTGTCACGCCACGCTGTGAGACAATAGAGAAGTGTTAAAATTGGCTCACAGCGTCAACGTTTGACTGACGCAAAAACGTTTTAGCTGTAACAATGGAAATGAAACGAGGCTGTTTTCAAACTTTCCCACTCTGGAACTCGTGTAGCCCAGCCTAAGGCTGCGGCTACACGAAAACGTTTTTCACTGTAAACGATACTTTTTCTTATCGTTTGGCTGTCGCGGCCACACGGAGCCGGCGTTCCCACTACCCCAAAACGATAGTTTTTGAAAACGGGTTCCAGAGTGGGAAAGTTTGAAAACGGCCTCGTTTCGTTTCCATTGTTACAGCTAAAACGTTTTTGCGTCAGTCAAACGTTGACGCTGTGAGCCAATTTTAACACTTCTCTATTGTCTCAGCGTGGCGTGACACAGTGGCGTGTGTACTGCATCGTTTCATCGTTTTCGTCTGGACAGCAGCGCGTTTCCGTGTGGTCGCAAGAATTTTCGTACCCGTTTTCAAAAAAAACCTCGTTTCGTTTTCGTGTAGCCGTAGCCATAAACCTGTTAAAAAACAGGTTTAGCTGATTTGCTCTCCCAGCATCCCCCTCTTCTGTGCTGCTGCCCTTCTTCTTGCAGCCTGTGATGGTTTTCATGCCATCCCAGACCTCCCTCATGTTGTTCCGCTGCAGCTTCTGTTCCACCTTCCTCCTGTATTCCTCCTTTGCCTCTCTCAGCCGGACCTTGAGTTCCCCCTGTACGCGCACCAGGTTATGGTCAGACTTTGGCATACAGGAGGTCTAAAGTCCTGTTCTTCCTAAGATGGGACGTGGCCTTTGGTTTTTTTTATGCCCCTACCTGCTCTGCATCCAACAGGCTAATTCGATAAAGTGAATATAAAAGGAATATGAAAGGAAAACAGCAGCATATCAATCAAAATCAACACTTTATTTATCCCAAGTAAGGAAAGAAAAGGCACAAAGTGTAGGGAGCCCTAGGCTGTACAGGCACACACACACAAACACACACACACGGCTACTCCACCTCTACGTTGCTTTACATTTAGGCCCAACTATAGCCTTGAAAGACGGTCAATTTTCTATTGCATTTGGTAGGCCTATTGCTTGATATATGCCTACACCAAGAAAATAATCCCTACAGTAAGTAGACTATTCATTATAGCGATCAGGAGATTCAGTAGGCAACAGCCAACGGTGAAGATACAGTTGTGACGAGAATGTAAGGGGGAAAATGCATTAATGACATGCCAGATAAGCAACTTATAGCTTAAAAAAATAAAGACTCGGGACCTTACAATCACTGACCAGGTTCGTAACCTCGGAGTGTTGATAGACACTTTCTTTCAGCAGCCACATCAAAGCTGTCACCAAGGCAGCTTTTTACCATCTCAGAAACATCAACAGAATTAAAGGTTTCCTCTCCCAAAAAGACCAGGAGAAACTCATCCATGCATTCATCTCCAGTAGACTCCATCACTGTAATGCTCTTTTAACTGGACTTCCCAAAAAGAGCATTAAACATCTGCAGCTCATCCAGAACGCTGCTGCTAGAGTTTTAACCCGGACTAAGAGATCTGAACACATCACAGCAGCTTTAAAATCTTTACTCTGGCTTCCAGTCAGTCACAGAATAGATTTTAAAAGCCTGCTGATGGTTTACAAATCCCAGAACGGTTTAGGCCCAAAATACATCTGTGATATGTTCAGAGAATATAAACCCAGCAGAGCTCTTAGATCCAAGGACTCAGGTCAGCTGGTCCAGTCCAGAGTCCAGACTAAACATGGAGAAGCAGCATTTAGCTGTTCTGCTGCGAACAAGTGGAACAAACTGCCAGTGGAGATTAAACTTTCACCGAATGGAGACATTTTTAAATCCAGCTTAAAAACATTTCTTTTCTCATGTGTTTATGCATGAAATATCTTTTAACTTATCTAGACTGTTGCCTGTTTTTAAATTCATTTAAATGATTTTATTTGTTTCTCTTTATATTCTTTTATGTATTTTTAATGCTTCTTGCACTCCCTGCTGCAATGCTTTTATTTTATGTAAAGCACTTTGAACTGTTTGTACATGAAATGTGCTATACAAATAAATTTGATTTGATTTGATTTGATTTTTAATGCTTAATGTTTATATCCTATGAATAACTGCAAAATAAACATGGCCAATATTTACCATAGATATGTAGGCTACCCAGACAGACCAGTAGAGCTGACTTATATCTTATAAAAACGAATGTACAATAATAAAGATTTCAGCTGCTCAAGTAGCCTGGCCTAAACGACTGCAGGGGGGCCTAAACGACTGCAGGGGGGCCTAAACGACTCCTCTGTTGGCCTAAACGACTGCAGGGGGGCCTAAACGACTCCTCTGTTGGCCTAAACGACTGCAGGGGGCCTAAACGACTGCAGGGGGGCCTAAACGACTCCTCTGTTGGCCTAAACGACTGCAGGGGGCCTAAACGACTGCAGGGGGGCCTAAACGACTCCTCTGTTGGCCTAAACGACTGCAGGGGGGCCTAAACGACAGGGGCCTAAACGGCAATGGCCTAAACGACCCGTATCCGACTGGAGCGTTTTAAATTTCTAGGTTTTTTGTGGTCTAGCAAACCAACTAACATAATCTTTTCATGTTTACCACAACAGCTAATCCAGCTCTGTTTAGGGATTGTTCTGTTTAAGGATGGCAAAAAAGCTGCTCTCTGTTTTACCTGAGAAGTCGGAGGAGCTGTCAGCCTCATGGAAGGCCTACCCTTTCAGCAGTAAAAAAAAAAAGCAATACATGGATCTTTATTCCTGAACATTGCTCGTATTTCCTCAATGAAAGAATTAGTTGCTACCCACCTACATCCATGGCTTTCCACAGTGTTTTAAAGAAGCCGTTAAAAGCTGAGCATTTCCAATCTGCCACGATAGAAAGGGCCTACAAAGCTGCCACTTTGGCTGTCAGGGTGCTGAATGTTGTCTCCGTGCTCTCAGCTTACCAAGCAGAGTTGTGCAAGGACATGACGACCGAACCTGAAGCAGCTGTGTGGCCCTGCATGTAATGCTGTGTTGACCAGGCCAAAGGTAAATCTGTGGGGATGATGTTGTCATAGAAACCTGACTAATCCGTCAAAAAGTAAGAAAGGACATTCCAGACATGCTGATTGTTCCTGATGGCATTTTTGGCACTGTTTGCCTTCATTGCAGTAGTAGTGTAAGGCAAAACAAGAGGGCAGGATAAAGCTCTTCAGCTCTGCCTACCCCGGAAAACAGATCCTTCACTGGTACCACACTGGGTTTCCCCCAGGCTGACTTGCCTTCTAATCCACAGTTCACAGTTTGTTACGAGTCATCAAGCTTTGGCGAAAGTTCAAGAAAGAAGATCTGATGCATTTCATGGACTTTTTCTTGCCTCCTGGGCCCTTCCTTTCCTTTCCTCCTATTTCTCTCTTGCCCACGTTGTCAAACCTTCCACTTTAATTATGAGATCACTGCTTTGGTCCAATGGTCTTCCTGCTTTCTGCAAGCGAGCGTGCAATAATCCTGGCATTCACTCACAGCAGGTGTGCACTCCAGCTGCTCTTACCCTTCATTCAGGCCACGCTCATCATATTCAGCGCATTGCCTGCAGGCACATCTTCTAATGAAATGCAAACTGTGCTCGATACTGAGAGACCTCCGGGTTAAACACAGGAAGGAAGACGCCATGTTGAAGTGAACAGCTGTGTGGGAGACTCTGTGGGAAAGGTCCACTTCTGAAGTGTGGCTGAGAATACAGATCAGTTTGATCTTTCAGAACCTTCAATTTCAAAGCTTATTTTTAAAGTTTCACATATTTGTTCACATTAAAGCTGCGGTCGGCAACTTTTTTTTAGTCATATTAGCTTGAACTGTCATGGGATTCTGGAAGTAGAATATTAAATAGACTGTTTAGGAAAAATAACGAAATCTGTAGCTCCCTCTGAAGCCTGTAATCATGCTTGCAAAAACCGAGCGCTCCCGGCTGTTTTTAACCAATCAAGTTAGGGTGGAGGAATCCTACCTGTCAATCACAGCTTGTGCACACGCTGCTGAGCGTGAGTCTGCCCCAGCTTGTGTGCGCTCACACTGGTGTGAACTCACGTGCACAACCTCGTCCACAGAGGGGGAGGGGTTTGGGGGGCGATTCGGAGCTTGTTAGAGGTTGGGGGAGGGACCTGAAAGTTGTGTCAGTTCGAATTTTCCGACTTTAGACTCGTAATTTTGAAAACCTGCCGACTGCAGCTTTAAGGACATCCTGTATGTATTCACACCTTTGACAGTAATGGCCCACATGGCCCACGCTGGTTTTGACAGCACGGCACTGACCCAATGCATTGGCTGGTGAAGATGCATTGGCTTCTGTGTGGAGAGCTACAGCAGCTCCTGCTTTGGGCTGTCTGAGGTGGGGGAAGTAATGAACCCTGTAACCTTTGAATTTGATCTGCGAGTGGTAAACTCTGTCAGGCTTACTCAGAGTGGGATCAATACTATTCATTGCGCAAGGGCATCCTCCACAATATACCTTTAATGGCACCACAAACAGGGCACATCTCCTTGGGTGTTCTGTGAGATTTTTTTAAAACTCTGGTGGAGTTAATTGACAAACAGAAGGCTGCTCTGTCTGCATGCCATGTTGGATTTGAAGGTAAAAGAGCTAGTCAACATTGTTTGGTCTGCCATTTTATAAAGAAGCTTCTGATAGATATGTCAGTGGTTGGTATTCATCCTTCAAGCTCTCAAGTAGGCCCTGGGGATGTGAGCAGCCTCTTTCAAATAGTTATCTCAAGCTGGGACTGATGCGCCTTTGTCGTGCATCGTGTTATTTAGGAAAGTCCAGATTCAGACAGGATGGGTGGTCATGGTCCATCCACTGCTGGTACACCTATGCCTCTGAGCCAGAAACAAAGGTAAAGGCAGAGGCAGAACGAGCCCACTTTCTGTGTGTGGGCTCATTCTGATATGTGTGCTTACGTATATCAAGCAGACATGGCAGAGCTCGCCACTCTGAGACTGGTTAATGTTCATTTTAACAGACCAGAATCATAAGATTCTGTCTTTTTCCTTCTTTTGAAGGTGGTGCCCACACATACGAGGTTATTAAGGTTCAGTCAGGTGGTGAGAACACTATTTGCAAATCATTTATATACTATCACGTTACCCTACACTTGATTTTATGGGACAGCTTTTATTAAGGTGACCAATGAGCTAACACAGGTGCAGATAGAGCAGACTGCTGGATTTTTGTTCTTTCTCCATTTACATGCTGCCTTTGAGACAACATATTCCTGCATCTTTTAGAATCCTAGGCTGGACTTAAGGATGAGGCTCTTAGCTTTTTACGCTCAGATCTTACTAATAGAACCTTTTCAATCACAGAGTAACTTCACCTTCTCAACAGCTCATGTGCACAGGACTCAGTCATTGCCCCCCTTCTTTTCACTATTTACTTCTTACCTCTTGGCCACCTTATTCAAGACTGTAGTCTACAGTATTATTTTTACACTGATGGGTTGGGGTTAACCTCTCATAGAGCCCCCAGATCCCAGCATCCTAGCTAATCTCCCAACTTGTCTCTCTGAGATTATATCCTGGATGTCCCAAATTTACTTAAATTCAGTGATGATGAAAGTTCTTTCTCCCTGTTAAATTTCATATTGATTTTAAAATCACCCTAAATACATGTGACTTACTGACTTATTATGGTCCCTATTGATCATTAGCCGCTTTCGGACTGTAGGAACCATTAGCAGTTCTAATAACCTTTTAATCCGCGGGGCCGTTTTCTCCCGTGTTCGGACATACAGGAACTCGGGGCTTTCTCCCTTAGTTCCTATAACCATTTAGCTCCTTCTCCGAGGTCGGGTCTTTTCATGGTTCTATAGAACGATCTGACGGAGGTGTTTGGTGGTCGGTAGCTACGCCCCATGTCATGCTATCACGGCTGAAATGTTTACTCATACCACACAGACAGAACCGGCGGGTGTTTTATAAGTTAAACTTACACTGGTCTCATTTGTCTGCAGCGCTCTGCTCTCCTTTCTTCCTTCATGAAATAAAAAAGTATCTCCTGACTCTCTCTGTGAGCTCTGCCAGCCTCCATGTTAGACGCCCGATGTGATCGTCCATGATTAATATCACCATCATGCAGACCATAAACACAGTGGCCTCCCCGCTCTCCATATTAGCTTCTTGGTGGTGTTTTTTCTACTCTCCTTACTTTTACCGTTTTGTTTTGTGTTTGAATGTAGCGCTAAACGGCTAACGGCTAACACGTCACTGACGCAGACGGCTGCGCGCGGCGCATCAGTCCCGACCTGGTCCCGACTCATGTGCGAATGCAGACTGAAACAGTTCCGCTGGGGAAGGATAGTTATCAGAACGAAATTCGAGTAGGACAGTTCTGATAACTGCGTTCTTAGAACGCTCTGTCCGAAAGTGGCTAATGAGATTCGCAAATGAAATGAAATGAAACATTACTTTAACTATCCCAAAGGGAAATTATTCAGTTTTTTTCTTCTGAACAGTCATTATAAACTATGATGCCTTGTTATTGTTGCTGGCAGGAATGACGTCCTGTATCTCTCTGTGTTACATCGTAGTTGAAGAAGATTCAAATTGATCACACTTTGTTGTTTCAACATGATGTTATGTTATGGATGGGTGGTGTTGTTCTTTACGCTCTTTAACTTCTGCAAAGGGAGGTGACCAGGAGGCATCCTAACCAGAGGCCTAAACCACCTCAGCTGACTCCTTTCGATGTGGAGGAGCAGTGGCTCTACTCCAAGTTCCCTCCAGATGGCCGTGCTCTTCACCCTATTTCTAAAGCTGAGCCCAGCCACTCTCTGAAGAAAACCCCTTTCAGTAGCTTGTATCCGTAATCTCCATCTTTCGTTCACCACCCAGATCTCATGATCATAAGTGAGGGTTGCAACAAAGATGGACCAGTAAATTGAAAGCTTCGCCTTTCGACTTCTTCACAGCGTCTGTCCATCTCTCATTCCAACCTGCCATCACTCGTGAATAAGGTACCCAGATACTCCTCCACCTGAGTCAAGGACTCATCCCCAATCTGGAGAGAGCAGTCCACCTTTTTCTGGTTGAGAACCATGGCGTTGGATTTGGAAGAGCTGACCTTCATCCCGGCACTTCACGCTCAGCTACTAACTGCTCCAGTGCGGGCTGTAGGTCCTGGCTTGAAAAATCTAACAGAACCACATCTGCAAAAAGCAGAGATGCAATCCTGAGGTTCACAAATCAGGCGCCCTCCTCTCCACAACTACGCCTTGAGATCCTGTCCATGAAAATCAAAAAACAGGATTGAGACAAGGGGCAGCCCTGGTGGACTCAAACAAGTTTGACCCAGTACCAAGAATGCGGACACAGCTCTTGCTTTAGTTATACAGGGACCGCATAACTCGTAAAAGCGACTCTTGGACCCCATGCTCCCTCAGCACCCCCCACAGAATACCTCTTTGAACACGGTCGTGAGCCTTTTCCAAGTCTACAAAACACATGTAGACTGGATGGTCAAACTCCCATGATCCCCTCTGTACCTCGGCCAGGGTAAAGATCTAGTCCACTGTTCCACGACCTTGGCGAAAGCCACACTGTTCCCCCTGAATCCGAGGTAGATGGAACACACTCTCCGGTCCCCTTTCTTAAAAATTGGAACCACCACCGGGTTTTCCACTCCATAGGCGTTGATCCAGACCTGCGAAATTGAAGAGGCATGTCAGCCAAGACAACCCCACTATGTCCAGAGCCTTTAAAATCTCGGGGTGAATCTCGTCCATCCCCGGGGCTCTGCCTCCAGGAAGCTTTTTAACTACCTCAATAACATCCGCCAAGGTGATGGACGAGTCTCCCCCCAAGTCCTCAACTCTGCCTCCTAAATGGAGGACATAGAAATAGAATAGAATAGAAAAACACTTTATTCATCCCCCAGTGGGGAAAATTCAGATTAGTCAAGTAGCTCAATTTTTTTTAGATATTTACAATGATTGTATATTAGACAACAACAACAATACTACTACTAATAATAATAATAATAAATGACTAAATAAATCAATTTGAGAAGAACTCAGCAGTCCCTGTTAAAAAGCCTTCTGGCTGTGGGGACAAAGGACCTCCTGAAGCTCTCAGTCCTGCAGCCCCTCCTGCAGCATGCTGTGGAGAGGATTATTCTCCAAAACAGAATATCATTTAATAACTGGACATGACAGCCGGATTGAGGAGATCTTCAAATGACTTCTTCCACCGTTCAACAGAGCCTCAGTTCGGGTCAGCAGTTCTCCACCAGGTCGAGTACAACCATGGAAGGTCCAAGCTTTCTTTTTCTGATTGTCATTTGAGGCAAACCGAAAATCCTTCTCCATGGTCCCGAATTCCTCCCATACCCGAGTTTTAAGTTCAGCAACCGCCAATCCTGCAGCGCTTTTAGTCGCTTGGTACCTGTCAGCTGCTTCAGGTGACCCCTGAGACAACGTCGGCAAGCTCGACAAGCCTCCTTTCCTTCTTCAGCTTGACGGCTTCCTCATAGGCTTCCTTTTAAAGTCAGACACACCAAGTCTTTAACTACCTTTAAATCTCTCGTTCAATCTGAAAGCCTTCACACTTTCTGATACAAAACCTTTTTTTTAGTGAACATCGATCTGACTAATTCACCTTATTTGTTCTTGTAAAACACTTTGTAACATTGTTAAGAAAAGTGCGATACAAATAATCCTTTTTTTAATTATCTTGCAGTCTTGACTTGCATACATTCATTATAAATTTTGCATGGATTAAACTATGTTGGCCTACAGATATGACAGAGCCCCTGGAATCTTATTTTTTTGTCTCTTAGCATTACCATGAACACAAACATTTAAACCCTAATTCACATCAGTCAGCATTAGACTGCTGTAAGGACAGTCTGGAGCACACATCTTGATGAGTCCAGCTCTGAGATAAGTGCAGCTCTGTTCTCTGACTGCTGGATTGCTGATCTGAGGTGCTGATGACGGCCTTTCTGCTGATCCCTCAGTGCAGGTCCAAGTCCAGCGAAGCCACGTGTGGGTTGGTCTGCTGCTCGGCCTGCTGTTGGCCACGGTGGTCGGGCTGCTGCTGACTGTCATCGCTAAGCGCCGCGGAAAGGAAACACAGTTTGGGTATGAAGCCAAATGTGCATGTGTGTGCATGTATATACGTTGTGTGTCAAACAGCTACGTACACTGGTGCAGAGGAGCTGCAGGAGCAGCAGAGAGCCAAAGACAGACTGCTGCATGTCAACATGAAGGCTAATACAGAGTGCAAATGTGAAATCTTTTTATCTGTTATCAGTTCAGTCTTTAAGGATCCGGGTCCTGAGAGTTTGGTCTTCTTCACAGCTGCTCGGTCGTTCAGCAGAACCATCAGTGATGTGCAGGACTCAACATGTAAGTGTAAGGTTTCCTACGTCCAACATCAGAGCTGTTAGTGTTCACAGCACCGAGTTAGCTCCACCAAGGATAGTATATGGGTGGGACAGTGTGTCTGCCTGTCGTAATGAGTGCTAACCAGGTTTACTCAGAGCAGTAAGGACTGTTATCAGAGGTGGGGGGCATGGCTCAAATTAGAAGTAATGAACTTTGCTGCCTGCCCTGCTGGCGGTACACATTCTCAAACTGCTCATGGCTAACGGAAGCAACACAACCGCCACTGACACTTCACACAACATAAAGATGAGCAGAATAATTCTCTGTGGTCGTAACGTTCTTAGAGCTCCCCTTTAGCCCTGTCCGGGTTCTACAGAACATGTGAATCTCATTCTCCCATTCACACGGATACTCAGATACAGTTATTCTTATTGCATAAATGCATACAATCTTTTTATATGACATATTTATGTAAAGTATGCTGCACTTTTTACCTACAACCCCACAACATGAAACATGAAACATGAAATATCTGGAGTCATTTGGAGATCAGTGTCCTGGATATTTCGTGTGCTGACTCTCCTGTTGCAAGGCAGCTACCCAATCCTCTTAACATCATGTAAAGATCTGAAATGAAAAACGAGCCCAGAGATAAAGTCCTCTGAGAAGTTGTGTGAAAGTGGCCGTGAAAAACAGTGATTGATATCTGTCCTCCAGGTGTGTGTGTCTGTCAGCAGGGCTGTGCCCAGAGAAAAGGGGTCTGTACTACCAAGCAGGTTTCAACATATCCAGGGTATCTTCTAGTTACCTGGCTCAACTTATCAACACTACCAATAATCATGGTAAGTGCTATCAAAACACTAGTTATGAAGTTGGTAAGACAACCCAGGTTTTGTCATTTCCGACATAATCATGGATTCAAATTCTTATTTTCATGTAGCAGACTGAAATGCTGGCCATCAATAATCTGATCAATATCTCTGCCAGCCATTAAAGCAGAAGTAGATCTGATGATGTACGATTGTGTGTGTAATTAAAGGAATGTTCTGCAGGTGTATTATGTGAGAAAGTTTCAGTTCGTTTCTGTCAGATGCAACACTGGCTGTTTTAAATGCTCAACACTTCAAACCAGTCAGTGGGCTTCATCTTCTTTTCATTTGTATTTTTTATTCAGCCATTATTTAACCAGGCCAGTCCCATTGAGACACATCTCTTTCCCAAGGGAAGCCTGACCAAGACAGCAGCTTAAAACATTAAGTTTCGAGGGTTAAAACAAACAAGGCAAGAGGCCACATACAATACAGATCAAACAACAACAGCAAACAAACAAATACAGTCAGATCAGAGCAATAACATTCAAGAAAAGTTCCTGCCAGAGAGTACTTGTGTGGAGCATCAGTCAAGAACAAGTCGATTTGTGAAGATTTATCTGGGAATTTTAGATTGGGGTGTGTGGGACTCTCAATAAGCTGCGTGAGGTTGAGTGAGACACGGATAACTTTGAAAGCATCAGATGAAGATTTAAGCTAATCCCCATTTAGGTCACCAGGCAAAATGACTTCACTGTAGTTGAGGTCAGCTTACAACTTGTTCACAGAGGTGAGCGTCTCAGCATGGGCTGATGGTGGTCTATAGCACCCCACCATAGTTAGGGAAAACCCAATTGACACTTTGAGATTAATGGCCAGGAACTCAAACTGTTTACAGACTGATTTGGACTGGAAGACATTCACACTGAATTTACAATTGCAATAAATCCCAACCCCGCCCCCTTTTTTGGGAAGATCAATCCTAAAAACATTATATCCCTTTAAAGACATAATTTTGTGAGACACTTTTCAGACAAGACGATAATGTCTGCATCAGTTGATTTGGCCCAAATCTGCAGTACATCAGTCTTTGGGAACAAGCTACGAATATTGCTACATGTAGCAATATCAGGGCCAGGATTTGGCTGTAAACCAGAAATTAATAGTAGGAGTAACAGCAAATATCGTTTCCTAAATCCGTCATGGTTACTAGGGGATACCTTATTTGAGTGTTGTACAGCTGCTACAAGAGACTTTTCTGACAGGACGAAGAGAACTCGAGAACAGAAATGCAAACAAGATACAACCCATCCATCCATTTTCTATTGAAAATGAGGAGTCACGTGACTCCGGTCGGCCATGTTGGCAGGAGACGCTATAGGTTGCCAGGGGCAACGGCATCAGAACTTAACGGAGGCGCGCCTATATATTCCAGATATCTTCCCGCATTTATCATTTTGGCAGGACAGAGACGAATACAATAAAAAAAAGAAAGAAAGCAAAGCAATGCAGAAAGATAAGGCGAAAGAAAAAGGACCTTTCAGGGACAAGCTTATTACAAGCGCAAAGCAATCGAAAGTAAGTGTCAGTTTGGGGGTTTTTAGGGAGGACACGGATGCGGATTTTCAAAAGCAAAGTAGATTTATTAACAAAAACAAAGTATCAAAGGAAAGTGCGGCTGAGCCGGATAGAAAAACCTGAACTGTGGAAAAAGGTATAACAAAATAAAACACTTGGCATATCATAGGAAAAAACTTAACTTAGCTGTGGCGTGGCGTAGCATGGAGGGTGACGGGAAGAATCTCACAAGAAATGAAAGGAAACCTGGAAACTAAATACTGTGGAGGGTGATGAAGGATAGAGTGCAGCTGAAGGAAATGAGTGCAGGTGACGTGAATGAAACTAATCAAGACCTGAACCAAAAACATGATCTAAACTAAGAACTAAAGACATTATCTAAAAACCAAACATGATCTAAAACATAAAACACATGGCATGAGTCCATGGCATGACAGAGCCCCCCCCTCAAGGGGCGGATCCCAGACGACCCTAAAAAAAAAAATCTGAGGGTGGGAGGGAGGGGCTCGAAACCGGTCCGACGGGGAACCAGACATCCGGCGGCGTGGCTGCAGTGGCCAACCAGGCATGCAGCTCGTACCGGCTTCGGGCAGCAGGAGACGGTGGTCTGGCAGACGCCCAGACCTCCCATGGCGTGGCGGCAGGAACAGGCGGTGGTCCGGCGGACGCCCAGACTTCCCATGGCGTGGCGGCAGGAACAGGCGGTGGTCCGGCGGACGCCCAGACTTCCCATGGCGTGGCAGGAACAAGCGGTGGTCTGGCAGACGCCCAGACTTCCCATGGCGTGGCGGCAGGAACAGGCGGTGGTCCGGCGGATGCCCAGACTTCCCATGGCGTGGCAGGAACAAGCGGTGGTCTGGCAGACGCCCAGACCTCCCATGGCGTGGCGGCAGGAACAGGCGGTGGTCCGGCGGACGCCCAGACTTCCCATGGCGTGGCGGCAGGAGACGGTGGTGGTCTGGCGGACGCCCAGACCGCAGACGGGGTAGCAGGAGCAGGTAGTGGTCTGGCTGGCACCCAGATCCCCAAATACGTGGCAGCAGGAGGCGGTGGTCTGGCAGGCGGCCAGACATCTGTCGATGTGGCAACAGGAGGCGGTGGTCTGGTGGGCCCCCAGACCTCCGACGGCGAGGGGGGAGCCCCCCCCTTAAGGGATGGATCCCAGATTCCCCAATATCTGGGGGTGGGAGGGAGGGGCTCGAAAGCAGGAGTCCGTGGGCTGCTCTGTGGGCTGCTCTGTGGCTGTGGCTGTGGCTGTGGGCTGATCTGTGGGCTGCTCTGTGGGCTGATCTGTGGGCTGCTCTGTGGGCTGCTCTGTGGCTGTGGCTGTGGGCTGATCTGTGGGCTGCTCTGTGGGCTGATCTGTGGGCTGCTCTGTGGGCTGCTCTGTGGCTGTGGCTGTGGGCTGCTCTGTGGGCTGCTCTGTGGGCTGCTCTGTGGCTGTGGCTGTGGGCTGATCTGTGGGCTGCTCTGTGGGCTGATCTGTGGGCTGCTCTGTGGGCTGCTCTGTGGCTGTGGCTGTGGGCTGATCTGTGGGCTGCTCTGTGGGCTGATCTGTGGGCTGCTCTGTGGGCTGCTCTGTGGCTGTGGCTGTGGGCTGATCTGTGGGCTGCTCTGTGGGCTGATCTGTGGGCTGCTCTGTGGGCTGCTCTGTGGCTGTGGCTGTGGGCTGCTCTGTGGGCTGCTCTGTGGGCTGCTCTGTGGCTGTGGCTGTGGGCTGATCTGTGGGCTGCTCTGTGGGCTGATCTGTGGGCTGCTCTGTGGGCTGCTCTGTGGCTGTGGCTGTGGGCTGATCTGTGGGCTGATCTGTGGCTATGGCTGTGGGCTGCTCTAAAGCTATGGCTGTGGGCTGATCTGTGGCTAAGGCTGTGGGCTGCTCTGTGGCTATGGCTGTGGGCTGATCTGTGGCTATGGCTGTGGGCTGATCTGTGGCTATGGCTGTGGTCTACTCTGTGGCTATGGCTGTGGTCTGCTCTGTGGCTATGGCTGTGGGCTGCTCTGTGGCTATGGCTGTGGGCTGCTCTGTGGCTATGGCTGTGGGCTGATCTGTGGCTATGGCTGTGGGCTGATCTGTGGCTATGGCTGTGGGCTGCTCTGTGGCTATGGCTGTGGGCTGTGGGCTGATCTGTGGCTATGGCTGTGGTCTACTCTGTGGCTATGGCTGTGGGCTGCTCTGTGGCTATGGCTGTGGGCTGATCTGTGGCTATGGCTGTGGGCTGATCTGTGGCTTGCTCGGGCCCCGCGGCCCCTGTGGCTGTGGCTTGCTCGGGCCGGCTGGGGCCGGGGCCAGCTCTGGGACGGCCGGGGCCGGGGCCAGCTCTGGGACGGGTGGGTCCTGGGGCTGCGGTGCAGGTAAGGAGGAGGAGGAGCTGTACAGCGCAGCCACCTCCTCTGGCTCCAAGCCGAAAACCTCCAGCGAGGCAGTGCGCTGCACAGTCCTGACCTCCTCCCAAATAGCCGACGCCCCTGGCATGTGCTGGAGTACCTGCTTCTGAGAAAAGAAGTCCAAAACGTCATTTGAAGCTTCCAGCTTTCTCCAGGAGGTGCTGCCCGGTCCCGAGCGGCACCAAAAATCCCCGACCAGCTCCCAGAAGGCTGAGTAATCCGCCGCGTCCATGTTGGTGAGATTCTTCTGTCAGTTTGGGGGTTTTTAGGGAGGACACGGATGCGGATTTTCAAAAGCAAAGTAGATTTATTAACAAAAACAAAGTATCAAAGGAAAGCGCGGCTGAGCCGGATAGAAAAACCTGAACTGTGGAAAAAGGTATAACAAAATAAAACACTTGGCATATCATAGGAAAAAACTTAACTTAGCTGTGGCGTGGCGTAGCATGGAGGGTGACGGGAAGAATCTCACAAGAAATGAAAGGAAACCTGGAAACTAAATACTGTGGAGGGTGATGAAGGATAGAGTGCAGCTGAAGGAAATGAGTGCAGGTGACGTGAATGAAACTAATCAAGACCTGAACCAAAAACATGATCTAAACTAAGAACTAAAGACATTATCTAAAAACCAAACATGATCTAAAACATAAAACACATGGCATGAGTCCATGGCATGACAGTAAGGTCCTTTCTTCTTATTGCAGCCAACCAAGCTATCCGGCGTCTCCTCGTCAGGTCAGACGCCTGCTCTCCCTGATGCTGCATCCATTTAGGAAACCTAAAAAAATGTATTTCGTTGTTCCAATGTTTCCCAAACGTATTGTGTAAGGTACTGGAACAGTTCTTCACACAGCAGTGATTTCCAGGCATGTTCTTGCAATTCCGCACTGTTTAAACTTACTGATTTAAAAACACACGCGTACACTGTAAAAGAATGGAGAGAATGGCGTTTTCTCGCTAGCATCCTGCCAACATGGCGGATAGGGGCGGGGCTCTGTACCATGACGACAACTCCTCATTCTCAATACGCGCTGTATCCGTTGGTTGGGTCGCGGGGGGGCGGAGCCTATCCCAGCGCTCATCGGGCGAGAGGCGGGGTACACCCTGGACAGGTCCAAGATACAACCATTTGGCATAATTAAAACAAAAAAGGTAGTACAGTTGCCCTGGTGTGCACACCCTATGGCCCCGTTTCCACTATGCAGTCCGGTACGGGTCGGTTAAGAACGGTTCGCTTATTTCAGTGCTTCCACCACCACCAAAGCGTACCGTTACCATGGAACCCGTTACCATGGAACCCGTTACCATGTCTGTAACCCTTCTGCTTGGGGTACCGAGTACACAGGAGCGGTTCCAGGCTCTGCTCTCCGTTGTTGGTGAGGAGAAATCAAAAAAAACTTGCAAAGTGTCCCATATTCAAATCTATGTATGACTGATACTGACTTATAACATGACTTGAAACATTAAAATTCACAGTTTTCACAAACAAGGAGTTCAGGTAGTGAATCTGAAACATCCAGCCTCTGTTCCAGAATAAGGGCTTTAGCTGTTCACTGATGTGAGGTCAAACAGTTTCTAAGATGATGTGGATATGAACATGAATGTGCAGACATCATCTGATGTAGTTTGGTGAGTTTTTTCTACTGAGAAAACAACGCAAATCTGTTATAAGTTCAAAGATTTTAATAAAACAACTGTTAGTTACAGATCTGTAAAAGTCAGAGTCTCCGTTTTAGGCTATATAAGAGTTCTCCTGTACTGACATGATGAAGGTCAGTGACAGTCAAACAGAATGCTTTCTTTCTAAAACAAAGAAAACTCCACCACCCATGACTGTTTTTGTGTCGTAATTTTCTAATAAAAAACGGATGACTTGTTTTAAATGTGTTGATCTGTTATGTTGAAAACTAGTCTGCGCCAGATCAGGTTAGGCTCTTCGATAAGAGACCAACACATGTCAAAGCACTGTCTCCTGACCAATCGAATCTCTTGGAAAATGAAATAATGAAAAGGACATCAGTGAGTGGACAGTGAGAGTCTCTTACTGACTCGATTCTTCATGAGAGATACATCAGCAGAAGAGAAGACTTGTTTACTTTTAAACATTTGAAACTAACATTATTTTATCTATTGAAATCACCACTGTATGCACCATATTGAACTTTAAAAATTGGTTAATGAGGTTCAGCTGTAGCCCTTTTTCTGGAACATTTTAGAAGCTTGATGACTGAAGATGTTTTTTCTGTTTGTTCTTTATTTGCTAAAAGGGATCGGTATCTGACAGAAACAGACTGAAACTTTCTCACAATAATACACCTGCAGCACATTCGTTGAATGAAAAACAATCACGTCTTTAGATCAACTTACATTTTAATGATGTGGCTGAGTTATTGGACAGATTCATTTCCACATTCACACAGTTGGCATTAATTTTCTTTTAATGTTTGGTCATCTGATGCCAACTCTGCCTGTTTTACATGAATATGAACATACCTAGAATTGGAAAAACCTGGGCTGACTTGCTGAGTTGATAACTTTTGTTGTAATCTGCTGAGTGAGATCTCCTTTCTTTAGTGTTCGTTAAACCAGATCACCTAAAAATAGAGAGTTGAACCTGCTTCACAGTAGATATCCCAGGTTAGGTTCCAAGCATCACTTGCCATGGTGATGGACGCTGGTTAGAGGGGAACCAGCTTTATGAAACCCAGTGTTGAACCTGAAGTTATCTTAATGAGACCCTGATCCTGTTCAGTAGTACAGTCATTGGGCCTCATGCAAGAACATTTTCGCATTTTTATTCTAAATTTCTCATTTTTCTTACGAAGGTCTCGTACGAACACGCCACGTCAGACTCAACAAACGCTCTTAACTTCAGAAAAAGTGTGTAAACGACCTGCGTAAATGATGAATGCCACCCGTGCGTATTTAAGTGCACGTGCACGAGGATAGTAGATTTGCATACTCCACGCCCAAAATGATACCATATAATGCTGTGCTTCCTCTCTGCTGTGCCAGGAAGTGCTGAGTCATGAGAATGGCATCAAGGCACAAAAAGAACAACTTTAGGGGCTCTGAGACTGAAGTTCTGCTTTCAGAGATCCAGAAAGGAAAATCTGTCATTTTTAGCAGAGTCAGCAGTGGAATTACGGGACCTGCTAAAGCCAAGAAATGGGAAGTTATTAAAGTGCTGTTAATTCTGTGTCACCTGTAGTTCGTAATGTCACCGAAATAAAGAAGAAATGGTTTGATATGAAAATGGCTTAAAAAAAAACGTCTCGCCATGGCCAGGCGCTCGATGACTGCAACTAAAGACGTGTATGGGAATCTGATGTACCACGGGTGATAAACTGATGAGAGCTTTGATGACCAAGGGGAGCGCACGACTCACAGAGGACTGGGACACCCCCGATCTGTCTCCAATCTCCCTCTGAAAGGTTCCAGTGGCCACAAATCCAAGGGTGGTGAGGACCTGGACGTGTGGTGGAATTGGGTTTGATCGGCGTGTTTCTCTCTGGAGTTGTGGCTCAGCAAGCTGCATATTTGCAGCAGCATAGTCCTTGGCAGTCTAAATCGCGATGTCAGCCATTCGTCTGTCTCAGCAGGACATCTACACGGTCTCGGAGCACACGCTCTCTTCCAAGAGCCTGACGCACTAAGGCATCCAAAAGTAACAAGTCAGCCGCTGGTTACACTTCCCACTGACCTTGTTATATACAGAGTCAAATTAACCTTCAATTAGTGCAGAATTTAAGTCAAACAGAATAATGTCAGCATCATTATGGGGTATAATGGATTTATTTATCTATGTTTGCTTCAAAGTCATTAAATATACAATCCATTAGTCAAGAAAACTTGATTGTAATAACAACGGACTATTTTACTAAACTCCTATGACAGCTCTGGATCACTGTAAATTCTGTTCGTACCTGAAAGAAAAGATTGGTGAATGCACAAATTCTCTTAAATCACTCGTACGCACGACTTAAGAACAAATCTGTGCGTACAATGGTTGTTGCATGAGGGCCAATGTGTTTAACCCAGATCCACTCCGAATGTCAGCCTGAACTCTGAGCTGATGAACCACGACTCAGAGTTTGCTGATCGAGTACCGAAACAGCTGATAGTGATCTGCTCACAAACAAGCACAGATCATAAAGAAGAGGCAGACACTCTCAAACACAATTAGCTCAGAACAGTCGTGGGACATCAGTCAACTGTGGCTCCAACCCAAAAGCCAGAGGGGAAAGACAGACACAATATAATGACCAAAGACAAACTGTAAATGAAGAAAAGCAACATACAGCAATGCTATAAAACAGTGGTTACATGGTATGGTTTTGTCATGTCATATGTGGTTGACGTTAGACTAAAATGACAACCCAGCAAGCATAAGCAAGTATGGCTCAGTCTGACAAATGCCTGCTGCCTCAAATCCTCTGTCCTTGAGTCTGTCCTCACCTCCTCTGATGGGAGGGACTAAGACGAGGAGAGGAATCCTGAGTGGACAATTAGAATCTGACAATTGCTCTGACTATGTGTCTCCCCCAGTGGACAGTCTTTGCATCAACAGTGAGCTGAAGAACAAATTGCAGGATGTTCTGATTCCAGAGAGGCTGCTTACACTGGGACACATGCTGGGGAAAGGTAGCCGAGCACTACACAACTATAACACAAAGCATATTAACAGGAAGTATTGTCTGCTGTTTGCCAGTGAAATGAGAAGTCCATCGACAGAATATTGATCTGAACCCTTCCAGTAATAAAACATCAAAATGTGTTTGTTCCTGCTTCTCCTTCAGCCTCAGTGCAGATGACCTGGGGACCCCTGACATTTTGAAGGCTGGGGGGGGTTACGTTGGTGTACAAAACAGAACGAAGTGCTGAGTGTCACTAAATGCTGTGGTTGACTGTCTGAACATAAAACACATGAACTAACACACCCGAGGGGTTTACAGTGAAGTGAGAGTTGTCAAACCTGATGTGGGCAAATCACCATGGTAACTGGCACTGTACAACTAACCTGCTCTAAAGCAGCTTTTTTCAGAGTTTCTGGTTTGATTTGAACTGGATTGAATTTATATCAAGACTCTTTAGAAAACAGGAGAAAAGAAATTTAAATATAATTCAGTTATTTTTTTTTCCAATTCAATCAAAATCAACCAAATTCATCATAATTTTAGTTATTTAATGTCAATTTCTGATAAATAAAAAAAAAATCAAAGGAAACCAACTCACTTCAGGTTCTGCAGTAGATTAAATTAAATTCAATATTGCTTTATTAATCCTACAGGGAAAATTATATTGCTGCAAGATAAATAATTATTCAAGTTATGGTCTCGTTATAGGTAGCTAATACATAATATAAATACAAAGAATTCAAGCATTTAGAAAGTGATGCAGAGAGGGATGAGGTGGAAATATTGTACATCACCATAAGTGGATCTGAGTGTTGTTTCTGTAGCTTAGCAACAGCTCAGCTGATGATGTCACACACAGCGTCAGCAGGTAACTCAGGTGAACTCTCTCATCAGACAACATGGACAGAAGCTCACAGCCAGCAGTTCAACATCTGGGGTGCAGAGACGCTCCTTCTCAGTGACATGTCCAGGATTACAGCATCTGTTGTTAACCAGCTCTGTGATCCTCCTCCTTTCCTGTTAGCGCTCTGTCTGCAGTCTCTGTCTGCCCGGATAGTCTTAAAGCTGAGCAGAGAGCTGTTAGAGCTGTTCCTGCAGCCAGGTCCAGGATTACAGCATCTGTTGTTAACCAGCTCTGTGATCCTCCTCCTTTCCTGTTACCGCTCTGTCTGCAGTCTCTGTCTGCACATGTGTCTCCTCATTTTTCTCAGATTTGTTCCTGCTCTGCACCCTAGATGTCTGCTCTTCAGCTCATCTGGATTTGAGGTCTCATTCCAGCCATTACTTGGGCTTTGGAAAGCTCAATCAGCTGCTCACGCATGCAAACAACTTTCCTGTTGCTTCGGTTACACATCCTAAGCGGTGTGGAAAAGTGACAGAGTTACCAACAGAAATCATTCGAGCAGCTCAGAAGATTATTTCAAATCAATGATTTCACAGAAAAAAAGCCAAATAGGTTATCTCAAGATACAAAGAACACAATATTTTCCGAGCTACTGCGTGAGGCTGCCGCTGGTGTGGTGTGGATAGTTTGACTGTATAGCTGCTGTATTTGATTATACATCAGTAATGATTGAGGGAAGGATGCACTGCAGGCCTGAAATCTTGTAGAAATGTTTTAGAGGCTCCATGTGAAAACCGATCATAACCCAGGTACCTGTGGATCAGTTCAAGGACATGTGAGATTGATATAAACAAAGTAAGTCTGTTCCCAACATGCTGGGAACAAAGCGCAGCCTTCACGTCCTACTCACTGGGGCCCTGACCCCGAGTGGAGGAATCCCAGCTGTGAGAGGGCGTCCCCAGCCGCAAATCTCTTGCTGTACACTGTGCTCAAGGATGCGCTCATGACCATAGACGTGTTGTCTGAACAAAATAAGGAGGAGTCAAATTATCATGCAGTTTTACAATATTCTACTTGTAATATATCATTTCATTCAAAACTCAATCCAGAAAATTCTCAGAGATACCAAAAAATTCAGAAAAGATTTTAACATTTGAAAAAACACGTTGATATCCTGAAATATCTGGAAGAGAAG